>NC_048419.1:22415795-22462910 GCF_013103735.1 Etheostoma cragini | reverse complement strand
CCTAATACTGTATCTGAAGTCTCTTTTATATAGACCTTAGTGGTCCCCTAACACTGTATCTGAAGTCTCTTTTATATAAACCTTAGTGGTCCCTTAATACTGTATCTGAAGTCTCTTTCCAAAAATTTAGCCTGGGTCCAGAATTACAGCCACTACAGCCAGTCCCACAATGAGCTGTCCTTAGTATGTGGCATTTCTGTATCTTTTTGAGGAGGGGACCTTATGACCTCATAAGGGGCAAGACTCCAGATTGGCCCATCTGAGCTTTTATTTACTCAAAGGCAGAGCAGGATACCCAGGGCTCGGTTTACACCGATTGCCATTTCTAGCCACAGGGGAACGCATATTAATGTTAAAAAATGGAATTGCAGTCCATTGAAGTCCTATACATTCCCTTCAACAAATGAACAAAAATATAGGAGTGTTGGGCGGATGGAGAGTGTTTACATTTTCCTGACAAGCAACCTCTTTTTGGCGTGTAAATACTGACTTAAGTCTCTCAAAAGCACAAGTGGAAGTAGCATGGCTTTTGATGAAGTTCCACAAGAGAGGAGATTGGGATGGATGGTTGAGTCACTAAAGTGTTTTACTTTAACACTGTTGCCTAGCAATGGTTTTACGATAACAAACTTTCCCTAACAGAGTCCTTTACATACATCTGACCAGAACTCGACCAAAGCAGTGGCAGTCAAGAAACCACTTCATACTGTGTGTGTTTTGGAAGGAACTGACAATCATATCGATAGCGTTGTCAAATGAGAAGACACTCATTTGGATCATTTCGCAAAGATATGACCAACAATGTATTTAGTTGTTTACTGTTAAGACTTTTTGGGACAATCGGATCGATAGACCAACATCACCTAAGGCTTAGGCTCCCAATAGTTAAAAAGTAAGCCCAACGCCTGTCATTTAGGGCATTTGAATCCTTTTTTGGATATATGAAAATTCAAGTCTGTTTTTACGGACTTCTGTGTGCCCTTCTCTCGTGAGAGTGCCTGCAGCTTCAGATCTTGTTGTGAACTTTATGAAGTTAACTTTAGTAGGAAGCCACACGTTATGCTTTAGTGTTGCCTGTGTTGAGAATTACCCATTGCACTCATTTATGTAAAGCTCTATTTGTGCATTCCCTTTAAGGTTCAAGGTTCGTTATGTGTCTTGTGCACCACAGTACCTATAAGAATCTTAGGCCTCTGGCCCCCTTCAACAATCCTCATTAAATAACTATAAAAAAGACTGAATGCAGTAAATGTAGTATATATAGAGCAAATGTAGTATATATAGAGCCTAATGGTTGAGTAACGCAGCCGGTCAGGATACTCCTTATCGTCCACCTGTAAAAGTTGCAGAGTATCCTGAAGACAGTGTTGAAAAGAGACATTGGCTTGCCGTCTTTGTAATGGTGCCGTGAGTCCAAGTCAAGTCCTGATGTGAACTAAGAAGAACCTGAAGCAGTTGACTTTCAACCGATGGAGATTGGAGCGCGTCATTCTCCACTGTTGTTCCTGTAGTCCACAATTGGCTTCTTGGTTTTGCTGACATCGATAGATGTTGTTGTCCCTACAGCAAGACATCCGGGCTCTGACCACTTTAGGCCTTCTGACTCTCTTTAGGCCGTCTTGTCACCATAACACCTTAATGGCTCTCTTGCCTTATCACTGTGCTTGGTGTGCTCCTCCTTTGGGCACTGTCACCATCCATCCACTGATTCAGATTGCATATTATAGGGTGTTCCCCTTTCCAATTATAGTTTCTGTTTGCAGTATAATTACAGTAATATTTTGCGACTGTAATGCAATAAACTGGGAGATAAGCCTGCGGATATCAAGCTATAGAGGGTGATCGCTAGTTCACCATTTGAAAAACCTAATTGTGTTTTGTGCAGTGGAGGCTTTATAAACAGCATTTAAAAGCTAATCAAATCAAGGATTTGCCCAAAAAGGCATCTGGCGAGACAGCTTTTTATAGAGGCCTTTGCACAGCTTGTCTCTAATCTGAAAATGAAATTTTACTTTCAACAGTCTATCTTCTCTCACTGTTGTGCATCAATGGTCTTGTCCTCGCTCCAAATTAAATTGTTTTCTCATGCCTGTAATATCAGTAATCTTGTGTATTAAATTGCAAGCAAAAAACAACAAACAGCGAGACAAACAATGACTCATCTTAAAGAACATCCTGGCAGGCGCTAGAATGAAGGGACAAGGACACTGCCACTGCTACCGATCCTTTTCTGCTGCGTGGTTAGTACAGGAAGCCACTACCAACTCGAAAAATACAGTTCAAGTACAAGATCTCAGACTGAACCCACAAACCAGTTTTACAAGGTAAAAGGAAGAAAACAACTGAATAGAAAATTGATTCAAGGACAGTAAGACGAAATGTTTTGACATTGGTTTATTGTCTGCTTGATAGCCCTGGATATGTTATTAATTAAATAAATTGAATCATGATGGTAAAGAATTCATAATGCTTATATTTCAGCCTTCAGTTCCTTTAGTATCAAAGTGTCTCTTATTCACATGGATTGGGCTTTTTCTGCAGTCAAGCTTAAGAAGACATTTTTCCATGTTCACAAACTACAACTTAATAATTATTTGGGATCTAAGGCATTCCGCCATGCTGATTATTGGTTTTAGGATTCACTCGGGGGCGTTACATGTGTCCCTCATGACACTGCCTTGGAATCTGACTTTGTCCTAAGTGGTTCCATTAATTGTCCTCAGTGGAAATTTGGTCAGCAGTTTTTTTTGCCCTTACAGTAGTGCAATATTCTAATCAGGATACCACTGTTTAATGTTAAATTGTGCATGTTCTGAAGGCTATATGGCCATGCGTTTCCCATCTTTGCTTAAACACATATCTGAGACACAGCTGCTTACCCACTGTTGAATAGTGCGTATACCTAAGCCGTATTTATATATGTAGATGTATAAATAAAACACATTTTGATACTGGATCTAAAGAGACAGTATTCACCTTTTCTTCTTATGTTCTTTTTCGCCCTTACTTTCTAAATTGTAGCTTACAGCTCTTATTAACCGTACAGCTGTGAACTGACAGTGTCCAGTGGAGCAAATAGACTGAAGGGGGAAATTAGAGAGTACGCCTCTTACTTACCATAATGTGTTGGCGTATGTGCATGTTTACTTCATTTATGAAAATATGTTACCCCAGCACAATTGATTAGCCCACAACTAATTATATCAACTAAAACACCTTTGGAGTAAACAGGTAATCCGCCCCTGATCATAATTGGCTCACAGGGATCTCTAACAGGTAACTCCTTTTAGCTACTTTAGAGCTACAGTATGAAGTCAATATGCACTTTTTATTAAAGCTACTTAATGCAGGTATCGGTGGGATCAAATCCAATTTTAACCAGCACCAGAAATGATATGGCTCTTGCTTTATCCTGCTCATATTTGAAGATCAAATAACATAAATGCATTTTTTGCACTTTAAGATAAACATGAATTTGAATCTGATGTTACCCTTTGCGTATTGAATAAACTCAGAGTTTCACAGCCACTCCTTATCCACAGCTAAGAACAGTTGTTCAATGAAATGCTTTCATTAAACTTTTTGTGCGAAAATGTAACTGATCTGTTGTAAGAGAAACACAATATTATTGTCTGCTAAAATGTATATTGTCAATTTAGCACCTGGTAGTCTGGGTTACACGTTGTTAGTTTCCAACTTCAGCAATGTTCTCCAGCTCTGCAGATATGATTTCACTTTTAATATTACATTTTTCAAACATTTAATGACACTAACTTGAAGACCACTGTGTTGCAGTGATGCGGTTACCACAGCAGCTCTCTAGAGAGTCTAAAAAAGTTTAGCTTGAAGTTTGATGCTTGATGGCTTGTGTAGAGCTACAAAGGACTTGGCTCCATAATTTTAAGGACTTGCATTTGAACTAATTAACAGCAATGTGTTTTTTCTAGACACAATATCCTTGTTACTCTAGATACGCCACAGACACCACTGGCAACCATTATAATTGAAACTAATTGTTTCAAAGTAAAAAAAATTAAAATCTTGTTATTTCTGGAGGATAATAAGGATATCAAAAATCAGACAGATGTTTCTGAATCCCTGTAGAGTTTCAAATGCACATGATGAACATTTGTTTCAGCAACAAGAGCACAAGTCAAGGTTGGGGATTGCATAGCTCTCAACTTTGCCTTAATTTACACAACATTGCACCCCAAGAGGACATCTTGTTCAAGGCTGCATATATAGATGTATCATTTCAAGGTTGGGCTATCTGGAAAGGCATCAAGTCAATTAAACACCAAAACACCATGTTTCAGTGAAGGATTACATTTCATATGATGTGAGGAACACTAATGAGCAATGAACTATGGAGCCTGTTATTAAATAACTGATCTTTCTTAGCGACTTTGCACCATTGTGGCTCTGTTGGTAATGGTGCATGGAGATTAGCCATGGAACAGGAAAAAGAAAAATGACTTTAAGAATAAAGGATTTGATTAAATAACTGACTAAAAAAACACATCTGAGATGGGGCTGAAGCCCTATTGCTCCCATTTAGAGCAGAAACTGTTGAATGAATGAGAAACTGGGAGGTGGACTTAGTAAGTGAGTCAAAAGCTCTGTTGAGTTGTCTGCCCGTCTTTCTAATGAAGTAAGCAAGGTGTCCCTGATTGAAATAGAGCCCAGGAAATGACAGCTTCAGCGGTTCACACGGCACCAACCCTGCAACAATTTACCCGAGAGGAAAATTGACAGTTCCCAAAGTGGCCATTATTCTCAAGCATTCAGCCTTTGTAAAAGTGCTGACACTAGGTGAAAGTTACCTCTTATTCAGAGCAATGGCTTTGCAGTTACATGGGACATTGCCATTGTCACACAGATAACGCCTCATCCATCTCGATATGGTGATTAAAACATAGATTCGGACATAAGTCAATTTATTTATCAAATTATTATTTATCAAACCTAATGGTTGCATAAACTCACCATTTATCAAAAAATGGATAATATCAATTGGAGTTATTTTTCTTTTCTTTCACACTATTTGCATCACGGTATCTTGTGACATAAAAAGCTTTGTGTGGATTGTCTAGATGCCTAAACCCTAAACCCTTAAGCCCTGCATTTTTTTCTTTTGGTATCTGGGCTGCGCATACTCAAACTGTCAAGCTGTCATGTTACAGAGGATCAATGCCAAGGGTCTTTGTTAGGCTTTTCCTATGAGATTGCAGGGTTGTGGTAAATCTATTTATATAAATTGGTGTTGTAATCCTTTAATTTGGTTACGGAAATTGTTAAATTAAAGAATTCATGTATATTTTACTTTGCTGTAATACATTGGTAGCATTATTTCCATTTCAATCAGCATGCAGAGTAACTAAAATTGTTTTCAGTCACAGAATTCTCCCAGTATAAGCTAATGGCTTAACCAACCATTATATTTTATTAAAATCTAATTCTTTCTATCAGATTATTGACTTCTACCGATGCGACAAGATTTTTAAGCATGCACAGTGACGCTTTTACATTGAATTACACCCAGGGCGAGACCCCCTTCGAGTGGATTATAAATAACACAAAATTGTGCAGAATTAATATATTACAGTGTATATTTTAACTTCTGATAACTTATACTGTCATATTTTTTGTAGAATTATTGTCTTTTGAAAATGTGGGAGGTGGAGATTTTTTTTTCTTCTAAATGGCACAAATCCAGTGACCTGAGGTGTGACTTGATCAACTTTAGTTTTGAAGCTCCTCTCTGCTCGAGCCTCAGTGACGGGCAGAGTAAGTGCAATCCTGAGAGCAGTCCACAAGTGTCCAATAGATTCTTATCATGCATAAAAGTGATAAGCTCAAGGAGGCTCATGGTCTCCCCCCTTGTTGGGACCGTTCCAACTGGGAGACCAAACATAGGCACCAATTCATGTTTTCTTCCATGGGTGCTCAGGGGCGCACGCCCTTTAAAAACAAAAACTAGTCACAAAATGTTTGCATTTCAGACGGCCGTCACAAACACGCCTATCGACGCGATAATAAATCCGTGAAGTATCTTTCAACTCAGGATAGGATTGGAGATTCTTATTAGAGGAGCACCCACAATTTCGCCGACTCTGCCCAGCTAATCAGTCGACCCAGAGGTGAACTGCCCCCCCCTCCCCCTCCCCCTCCCTTTTCCCCTTCTCAGCTTCTCTGTCCATGGAACCTTTTCAGCAAGCAGGGGCGCCAATTAGCCAATTCCCTACTCAGTGAAATGAGAGATAACACTGTAGAAAACCGCTTTGGGGAAATTTTTCCTCGTGCCGTGTCTTTTTGTGTCATTAAAAAATGCCATCTGCTGTCAATGCCAAAAAACGCTACTGAGCATGCATTTGTATGGATGTACTGTAGGCAAAGGTATATGGGATGTTAGCAGGCCAAAGCGAATGTACTTGACACTAATAGGCAAGCTCACGCAGAGAAATTCCATATCATAAGTGCTGTGTACACTCCAATAAAGTCTGTGGCCCAGGGCCTGTGCATTTACACTTTTATTATAAACCCTTTTTGTAGAAACATGTAATTTTAGCATCTTTCAAAGAGGTGACAGATATGTGTCAAGAAGTGTAGACTAGCATTATCTGTACAATAATTGTTGCTGAACTCTGGAGTAAAGAGTTAACCAGTTGTCCGTTGGACATCATGTGGCCATGGGAGTCTAACCATACATTGGTCTAGTGGTTTGGTGCAGTTGGTGAGAGAGGTCTCTAGGTTCAGTCTAGTGAATCAGTCTTGGTTTCAACCATTTAATGAGTTTTTTTCGCAGCCTCCCTTTTATTCTGCATATGGTTGGTCTTTGTCTGAGAAAGGCTTCTGAATCCTGTGTTTACGCTGTGTTTTTTATTGGGAGGTCTTGCTGACTCAAACATTTGTTGTGCATTACATAATCAGGAGGCTTAGTTTTTGGGTTCCTCCAGACAATTTGTGCATCTATAACTAGACTGCAGACGCTGACCACCCATGTCACTGTTATTCATACAGCTTTGCCTCATCATTAGGTTGCTTATATGAATATCTGTTAATAGATGTCCTACTGACTGTTAGCTAGCATATGAAAAAGCTGGTACTTGAAATTGGCATTTTTATACATCACAGCATACATCCAAACATTATTTGACATGTCTCGTCTTAAATAATAATTTAGCATAGAAGACATTTTAAAAAACAGGATAGTCACAGCAGTGACTTTTTCTCTGTTCCAGTGTAATGTTCTTCTTCTTATGTTTCAAAAAATTGCTTTGGGATGACTGTTTTCGATTTGGATAAATTGATACTAGAGAAGCAAATTAAGCTCTAAGCTGGAAAGCCGGGGATTATGCAGGACAAAATTTGGCACAGATATTGGATTTTTTTGTTTACTCATTTGTCTTTAGAATTATGACTACAAACCATGGTAAGATTAGATTACAGATGCAAATATAACATCACATTGTTACTTTCAAATGACATTTCTGATGTATCAGCCTTCTCTGCCTCCCTGTATGTTTTTACTGACCGTTCTCATGCTCCAACCAGTGAAGGACATTACTAACAGTGACACAGGCATACACCGAGGTCCCCTGATTTACGCTTTTTTATTATTGGCTACCTCCATGTCAGTGAAGTCCCCTAAGATCTCTTAGTATGTTTCTTCCCACTTAACATGCCAAAGGAGGCCAATTTAATTAACTTTGGTTAGACAATCAACTTGCTGTCATTTGAAACTTGCTTTCATTAAGTTATCTATCACAGTAAACACCATGATTTTATTGTGGAAGTTCTCTTACTGTTGCATGGTTAGGCATTTGTAGCGCAAAGGCTTCTTGGAAGAATATAAATAAATAAATACAATCTCATTCAGGGCCTTTCTGGGGAATAAACGCAACAATTTAATGAAAAAAATTACATATATATATATATATATATATATATATATATATATATATATATATAAAGACACTAGAATAAATGTAATAATATTCTATTGAAGGCCCTTCAGACTTCTCACCCATTTACCACAACTGACTAAAACGATGTTATTGGAATGTTAAAGAAGTAGACATTTTCACATTGAAGATGGACTCTGACAAATATAATGGCTACTTTTAAAAACTTTACTATTCAGTACTATGCAGTTCGCGATGACTAAAAGAAAAGCATTTGCCCAGGATCCCCTGATGGACTAATCGGACCTTTTCTGTTGTATTTGGTCCTAATCAAAAGTATGAGCTGGTCAATTCTTTAAAACCACTGGTATTGTCCACACTAGCTGTGGGCAACGTCATATGTACAGGAGCAACGAAAGTTTAATATTATTCTCAGGTTTATTGGTTCTTGGATACATGTTTTATATCATGGTCAATTGAATGCCCTTGTCCTCTGTACCGTCTCAGCTGGATGTAGACTTCTGTCAACTGAAGAGAGACAGTGACTGCACTGTGAGGCTTGTATAGTGGCATTGCTGGGTATTTTTAACGGGGTTGACTGAAAGCCAGGGCCATTGCACTTTATCCCCCGTCGTGCCCTTGGGGAGGCCACAGCTCCTGTTTTCTCCGGCAGCTGCCATGCACCTTCCCACCACAGTGGAAAACTAGCAGTGTGTGTGTGTAGGCGGCGACAGGATGACAGCACTCCAGGGATTAACGGTGGAACTGTGTGGCCCATTGGCTCAGCTAGCCAATTAGCACACCGCGATTGACCTATGAAACATGCTCAGAGAAAATTTAAAAGAACAACACAAGTTTCTCTACAGAGTGTGGGTGGCAACCTGGATGTGCTGTCTGTCAATTAGCACTAAAAGCCTGGATGCTAGTGTGTGTCCATAGGCTTTTTGGAGTGTCTTTTTAAGCACTCTGTTTTCCACTGGGGGTTGCTGCATCATTTATCTTCCAATTGATTTTTCAGTTCTTCCGCTCACCCCCGTCTGTTTGCCCCTTGCTGCCCCCCTTTGCCCTTCATCTGTTGCTTTCTTTTCCTCATATTTATTTAGCTCTGACATATCTCCTCCTACTTATAGATTTGATGTCTCTCCCGTGCGCTCTCTTTGTCAGTCCAACTAGTTCTCCTCACTCCTTCCTCGCTCCCTCGTCTCAGCTTGAAGGGGCCAGCCTTCACCATGTGGGGCTTCATTAGGTCTGCCTGGACAGCTCTCACTTTGGTAATGAGATTCCATTATTGGACCAAAGTGAGAGATCCCAGCAGCATGCGTCCTCCTCCATCTTATCCTTGTCTGTTCCCACGCCTGGTGCATATGCTGTGACTCAGCATGCGTGTGCCGCAGCAGCTGGATTTGCAACTGCATGACAAGCAGTAGTCCTTTCATCAAATGCCCGTGATGAGTGCATATAAAGTAATCAGAGTTCCTCTGGGCTCTGTCGGCATGACATTCATTTATGCAGCCTCTGCTACTGAAGTCATTGTTTCACAACCAATGCATGTGTGAAGACCATCATCAGTTCCCACCACCCCACCCTCATTTACCACTGCACGTACATTTGCAATAATGAGGCACTTCAGCTGGAGGCATTTTTAGCATTAGCAGCGCCTTTGCTGAGTCTTGTCTTTTTGTTTGTGATACTTAATGATGCCTAATCAATTATAAACCATATCACTCTCTTGATTTTTCATGCCCAAAGCCATCTGAATACAGAAAGGGTTGTTTAAGTTTTAGTTTTCTCCGGCGCTCACCACCGAATGTGAAATGCTCAGAAGGTGGCGCCTTTTATTAGGAATTCTGATTCAGCATCTGCATATATCCAGCCTGAGATATTGAGAAGATTGACTATATGACAAGTCCTCATACCTAAAAGACAAATTAGGTCTTTTGGCAGTGCTTTTCAAAACAATCTTTCACATGACCATTAGATAAACAATGCATGATCAACCTCCTCTACAGTTAAGATAAGGGTAGGTTTAGGTTCTAAAACCCCATTGGCTGTTTTTATTGGTGAAGACAGTCTGTCTCGACAGGTACACCTTGACTCCACTGGCCACTCTTGCTTTTTTACCATGGGCTCAGAGCTCTCCCGGTTAATCACTTAAAAAAACTCCCTTCTCTCTGATAAACTAATTACATTGTGTATACTGACCGGCCAATGTGATCCCAGCTTAAGTCATAAGTCAAATCAATGCTCCCACTGTTAATTTGTCTCTCTCCTGACAACCCAATAGGCTCTAAAGACTGAGGTGGCTAATGAGGACTTCCTAAAGGTCAAGTAAACATAGAGGATTTGGGAGGGACGGGGCACACCAGTAGCATCTCCACCTCTAACTGATCCAAGATGGCAGAAGGATAGGAAGTTGGGTTTGAGGGTTAGCTATCAGACTTCTCTTTGACAGAATTGGTTTGTGAAATCATCAATGATACGTGATCTGAATAAAGACTCCTCCTTGTTCACCTCGGTATTGTGCTGAACACGCACAGTAGTTCTTGGTTATACATTGCAGGTCTTTTTATAATTGTATTCAGAACTGATAAGAATGAATCCCCTTGTCAGTTTTTTTTCAATCGAGGAATGCAGCAACATTGCTAACTACTCATGATAATAGCCACTGAATGGTGCACTTACTGTTATGGTAGCCAACTGTCCGTCATACGGGCCGAACCTTAATACTCAGCTATTTGGTAGCTATCTATTATTGTGATGTGATATGGTAAGCTATAGGTAGTGAGCTGCCGTAGGAGCCAGGATCCTCCAGCCGGAAGTGGTTAGAAAAAAAACCTTTTCTTTCAGGGGTGGCGAGGCTGGAAATAGGAAAATGGCATAATGTGTCTAGGGGTGCTGCGTCACACAGAAAATAATAGGGGGGGGGGCTGTTTTGGCGCAGTGTATTTTGACCTTTTACCTTCCACCCTTTGTTGCATTTTGACGTGTAACCAAAACTTATAACTTGGTTGTAATTGTTGTAATTATCTAGAGGTAAACTCTACTGGTGTTTTTTTCCCCACAGTTTTTACTGTAATACGAATGTTGTAAAATTACTGTTTAATGGACTGTAGTCACATTTTGATTAAGGCCAAGCATCTTTACTTAGTAAGGATACTAATATCCTGGAACAAGGTCGGGATCCAGGTATTGGTAATGCGCAGAGAGGCTTTAAATGATGCACATGTCCTAAACAGTCTTGGGCAAAATGGCTGCTCAGAGTGTAATCAGCTGAGAAACACAACTTTGCTTGACAGTGGAAGCCATTTAGCGCGATTACAGTATATTCATACGACCTCAAAGAAAGGAATCCTCGGCTGCGAGTGTGTATTCTCCTCCTGCTTGCTTGTCCTTGTCAGGTTATTGTTTAGTGGCACTGACTTAAAGGTTTGACTGTTGTGTTTCAAAATTAAGGCGAGAGAAGTTTGAGATTATATTTTACTGGAATTTGAAAAGCATGAGTGAGTGAATGATATCAACCGTATTAGGCTTGGCACCCCGCTTACTTTCTCATGAATAAATAACAAATGAGCGTGAATCGGTGGATGGAGACATCAACTCTATTACTATTCTGTTGGCCTCGTCTAATAAGTAGGGAGCAGAAATGAGAAGTGAATTGCTGCATTATGCACCCAATTTCCTATAAGGCTCTCGGCCTTCTATGCTAAGCGGTTTGTATTGAAATTATACATTTCTTGCATGTAAGAACTTAGACACATTCATACTGTAAGTATTGCTGTTCTTTAAAAAAGAAAGAATAAGCAGTTTACATGGGGTTGTTTAAATCTATACATTTTTGGAATTATCCAGTCACTTTTAATCAAGTCTTTAAAGAATACTTTCAACTCATTCCGCACTTATATTTTAAAACTTTGGTGAACCAGTACTAGAGTTCGAGAAAGTAATGTCATGACCATGCTGTCTTTTGTTTTCCCTCTCGCTGTTGCTTTCATTGTTTATTTAGTCATTTTCAGACAGTTTTCAGACAAATCCCCATCATCCCCAGCAGGGAATTCAGTGGGGCAACCGGGCCTACCTCACACTCCAAACCTGACACATAGCTGGAGCCTGCAGGGTCACAGGTGGAGCTTTTACTCCTTGATGTTTGTGTCCATGCTCCCCAGCCAGGATTTAGGTCCATTCTTCTCACATTGAGAAAAAATAAATAAATGAAGAACTGCTAGTGCCTGATGTTTCCCCACCGCACGAAGACAGCAAACCTAGAGCACTGAACTGTTTACATTTACAAATATGATCATTTTACAGTTTATTATTATTATTTGTTTAACTTACTCTTACATAAATGCCTGAAACCAATGTGAATGTTGGGCAGGATATGAGTTTTGTGAATCACAGTCTCTAGTGTCTCTATAGTCAGACACATTCAACCACTGTTTCCTAAGGTTCTTTACTCCCTTGTTTCTCGGTGAGCTTTCAAAAAACAACCACTGAGATGAAAGCTGAGTGTCTCTTTCTGTCATCTCAATTGTTCAAGTTTTTTTGAGTTTAATAGTTTACTAAAACTACTTAGTTAAAGTTAAGGACATATTGTGTTCACGTGCTTGAAATAACCAAAGATTGTACTTATTGTTTGCACTCCCAGGGGAGGTCGCTTGTCAGCTAATACCGTAGGTGTGTTTAAATGCTGTTTTATTCACTGTAGAGTAGAGCTGCAAAGAGTCATTGATTAATTCACTATTAAACTATTAAATTAATCGGCAACAATTTTTATAATCAATTTAAAAAATCTCCGATTCCAGCTTCTTAAATGTGAATGTTTGGGCGGCGCCTGGCTAGGTCACCTGGTAGAGCGCACATCCATCACTCCTCGAAGCAGCGGCCCCGCATTCGACTCCAACCGGCGGCCCTTAGCTGCATGTCATTACCCCCTCTCTCTCCTCTCAACTGTACTTTCAAATGCCACAAAAAAAAAATCTTTAAAAAAGTGTCCTAGTTTCTTCATTCTTCTATGACAGTAAACTGAATATTTTTGTGGTTAACACAGGACATTTGAGGACAGAATCTTGGGTTTTCCAAAACACAGATCGACATTTTTTCACCATTTTTTGACATTTTATAGACGAAAATAACCAACAGATTAATCAACAATGAAAGTATTAGTGAGTTGCAGCACTAGAATAGACAATGATGATTTTCAGTAATAAAAGGCTCTATATTATCTCTCTACATGTAAAAAAAAAAAAAAAGTAGCTGTTGTCCAGAGATGCTGGACTCAGTGGTGTATTCAGTTTGACACTGACTAGACTCAAGTGTTTGTTGTGCTTTGTGTTCTCAATAAATCTCCTACAAAATGAGTGAGATTGTTGTGTGTCTGTGTGTGTGCGCACCATGCATGTGAGCTGTGCATGTGTGCCGTGATGGATGAAGCGCTGCTTCATTCTGCACTCCCTGACACCGTCCCATCTGCTCTCACTTTCTTCCCTCCACACAGTACCTTGCTTTTAGCCTCTGTCCCCCCGCTTGGCTCGACAAATAGTTGTTGTCACTTCCTCCAACTGTAACAAATGAGAGATACCCAAACACAGACATAAATTAGGGAGCTTGACTTCCCTGCAAAGAAGATCACAGTTGTTTATTCATACGTTCAGTTGCGCATATGATTTGATTAATTTTTGAATTCTTATTTCGGGTTAAATGGGGTTGAAATATTATCAACATACCAATAGCCAAAAAAACAGGTGAACACTCACCAGTCCATCACAGAACAGACACACATATCAGCCATCTAGAGGTTTAATTACATATGACAAGCAACAAGAAGTAGCACAACCATAGGTCAAATATTACTCCATGCAGAAAGTAAGTCTATTTGTATGCTGTTTGGGAGGCTGCTGGCATGGTTCTTTTTGTGAAAATGCATTTAAATATCTGTTTTATTCAGCCAAACAGTGATGCTTCTGTCCCATTGTGGAAGTGAAGCAAACCAAGACAGCGGATATATCAATGCTACCCCAGTGGACCACTGGCTGTGCTCCCATATGCTAACACTTTAGCAGGCTAAGTTTAGTTTTTGCACCCTAGTACTGAAAACATCTGAGATGTGAGCAGCAAGTCAAGAGGCCTGGAACCAGTTAGTCTCCTACAATCCTTGGAATTAAGGCCTGTTTTGTAATCCATCCCCATATAGTTGTAGCATTTATTGCAAACCAATACAACTTAATGTGGTTAATTGTGACACAACATATCCAGGTGTTTAAGTAAACAGTAGACCTTTGAGCACAGAACTGAGAAACTGTGGCTTGCACAGCAGTCAGGAAATGTACAGTAATACAGTCCTGTACACCTTCTTGGATAAATAACATAAGGCTTTGTGTCAAGTCATTTTCTTTATTCTCACCGTTTCTCTGAACGTTGGCCTATTTAGTACTTCCAATGAAATATGTTGAAATCATTTATATTTCACACAAGCGTGCTTCAAAATAAATTTTCCGACACAGCTTACAGTTTTGCAAGTGTGTTTTCTCAAGTTTATTTTTTGCCTACTAGCTCCTTAAGAATGATGATAGGTATAGCTAATTGCATACTTATTTGCATATATCTGTCTTGTCAGCAATGTGCTGCCATTGTAAAGAGGTGCAAATCTGAAAAGATGTGTCTAAGATTGTTATAGGAACTACTGTGTAGTTATATCACAGCACCGCGTCTGCCGCTGCTGAGCAAATTTGTGATGGGGGTGGTTTGTCAAAGCACTGCTTTTGCTAATGATAGATCCTCCTAGTGAACAAAGGAGCAATGCCTTTAGGAAAAACAGCCCAGGTCACAAGCTTAAAACTGAGTTTCTACTTTGTTTACTTCAAATTGCATTTCTTCCTTTAGGGCACCTGCGACCAGAACACATAATTGTCTTGCTTTGCGACTTTAGATATTTGGGCCACCAACGAATGTTTTTGAAAAACAGAACAAGGGCAAAGAGCAAATGTTTTTTGTGGTAGACTTCATTGTTGGTTTCACTGACTTAATGATGACTTCTTCCCAGCTGCCTCCCACACAAAGGCGCACACATAACCTTTGCTAGTGTATATTTTACCATCTCCCAGAGATACAGTAGCTATTGCAACAAGACTGACTGAGCAGTGGAAAGAAGCTGGGTTTCCTTTTTGCTTTCAGCCATGTGCCAGCCATAATCTACTGGAGTATCTTATTCCTCAAATCTGCAATGTGCAACATTATAACTTCAGAATTACAATAAATAAATATGATATGGGCTCTTAGCATTGGTGCCTTCTGCTTAATGTGCCAGGTGCCCTAGAGGTACAGTAAAGTAGTGAAGTGGGAGGTGTCCAGGGTTCTAGAAGTAAAAGTCCTGGCGGATTTCTGGAGTTCTTCCAAGGCTTGGATAGGCATGGAACACAGTAAAGAAGTGTTATACATTTTTACATGTTATGAGGTGTGTTTGCAGTCCACACATTTGTTTTGGACATGGCACGGAAAGGGAAGTTTGGGGTTCCCTGCTGGAGCTGCTGCCCCTGCCACCCGATATCAGATAAACGGATAAAGATGGATGGAAATATAACGCGTAACAAAACCACAAACAGACATAAAATCCTCTAGAAAGTGATTTGAAGAAAGGAAAGGTTGAGCATAACTGCAGTGGTGAGAGGCTTATAACTGCTAAGAAAACCCAGCTGATCCAGAGAGAGTCCAGCTGCCCCCTACCCCCCCACCTGTACATCCCCCCATGCTTGGTTGGCTCAGCTAAGAGTAGTCAAGTGCAATGGAAACCTCAGACGATGTCGAGGCTCCATTCGCACCTCACCGAACTCACCACACTTCCAATTCCCAGCTAGTCCCTGTCCAACCTCCTGTCCTCCCTGCTCCCCCTCTTCCTCTTTCTAACACCTCGGCAGCCTCATCCCACTATCACTGCTGCCTACGCCACCTTTGTTACTGCACAGGTTGTGGGAGGTAGGGAGCTTGCCCACTGGCCCATGTGAGATTGTACTCGAACATCAGAAACATTAACGGCTCAGTGTAGCATGAGTACAGGCAAGAGTGACTGAAAAGGAATAATTTTCAGAATGTTATCGAGCATAGACAAGTATCAATGCTTTGGGTAGGGGTTTCTGATATAATGACATAAATGCTAGCAAAACATGAGTCAATGTTAAATGATTCAGATGACAATATGCTACATAATGCCATTGCTTGCAGACAATTTTGGCTAGCAGACGTGCAGTTGGATGCTGTGCTTAACCCATAGGGCCCTGTTAGATGCTCTGCCTGCGATCATAGAACTTGATTCATCAAGACATTAATGAATCAAGTTGATTTAAGTTATTAATATAATGTTTGTCTCAAAGGAAATAAATAATGTAAAAGAAAAAGATTGTTTCTACCAGCTCTGCTTTTTCAGAGCTGGTACTCTTAAATGTTGTTTTATTGCAGCTTAATTTAGTAAATGCTTTTTTTGCATAAGTGCTTGTTTTTTAGTTTTTTTTAAAGAATCCTGCTTATGGGGCCTTTTTGATTCAATAAGTCTCATCTAGCACTGTCTGTGCTGGTGAATCACTGATGCATACATGACTGTCAATCCAATTGTATTAGCTAAAAAAAAAAGAAACGTGATATTAATATAGTAATCATTTCTAGAAGTTAGCAGCGGTCATGTCAGACACATCCTGTGGAAGAGTGAGAGGTATCCCTGTAGAGCATGTTTTTTGGAAATCCTGGAGTACATTTCATTAGCCATTTGCCTTAAAGTGTGTTTATGTGTGTGCATAAATGCATCTCAGTGGGCGTTTAAAAAAACACCCGGAGACAAAGCAGTTAGTCAGGCAGAACAAAGCAAAATTGTGCATTTGGGAGGAAAACAATTCCCACTGTTGAGGGACTAGGGGAGGGAATCATTCTTGGATGCCAGGCAGGAAATAAAAAGACATTTAACAAATGATTTCATAAGACAAAGGGAAAATAAAGAAATGAGCTCAGGCAAGAAAAAGATGACACAGATGTGCTACTGATCTTTCATCTGAGTCTAGGCGTCCCCTACATCTCAGGCACAACTCTGCATGGCCATTAGGTATTAACAGTGTTGCATACCAACTTAAACATGCTGAGTATAGTGGGAGAGTACAAAATCAGTGTAGTTGCATACTCTCTCTTGCTTGCTCGCTCTTACTCAAACCTAATGCATGAAAGACACAAGAAAGTCAGGGAGCCAGATGCATAAACCCCTGTGTAGGTGCATTACTAAAAACACAGACAGGAAAATGCACTTTTATTGTTAGATCGATAAAGCCATGGGTATGCACAGTTTGTTTTTATGAATTTCATTTATTGTGAGATGATGAGGTGATATTTACAAGCCTCATTTCAAGTCCCACATTTAGTCATAAACTATAGATATAAATATGACCTTAAGTTGATACTTTGCCAATTTCAATCCAGCTCTGTCATCTTTGTGTGATCAGTGCGTTTAGTGCTGCGTTTAGTTTTGTAACTGTGTCACAGGAATAAAAATCCTACCAAGGCTGATCACTTTATTAATTTTATATTAAGTTTATATGGAAGTAATACAAACATAGAAATATTTTTTTTCAAATTTGTTTGACCTACCTCAAAACATCAGAAGATAATTGTATTTATATAATTATTTTAGACTTCAAAAATTACTTTACAATACAGGATAAGATAAAAAGAAAAAACGAGGGGTAAAAATGATGCATCCCATATAGGGAAAATATGACTGAGCAAAGTCATTGTTTGAAAGTGCCATATCCATGCAAAGACTACAAAAGTCATGCGCAATCAATGAAATTGGTGTGCAACCAATGTTTTTTATTGATTGGATTCTTTTTCTTACCTATTTATTTCATTTCCATCTTACATTGCATTTGACCATTGCTTGTAAATACCGGTTCATGTGTGGGGAATGCTGTCATTTAAATTATTCATGCATCTGACTCCACATGTGCTAAACAGCAATGACTGTCAGGGGCTCTGGTGGATAGGGAAGATGGTTTTCTCTTGGTGTCCCGCTTGGAACATAATAAAGATCTTTGCAATAATGCACTGGATCTGATTTGCTAAAGCAACAGCCACAAAGTCAGCCTTTAGTGTTTTTCTGCAGCAAACTGTGGCACTGCAACAAAGTAACACCCAATGCAACGGCTCTCCTGGGCTTCCACATAAAAGACCACAGCAGCTGTTACACCATTTTACAGCTTGCCAGTTTGCTATGTTCTCTATCACCCTCCATCTCTCTCTGTCATTCTCCCATTCCTCCCCGTATCTCTCTCTCTCTCTCTCTCTCTCTCTCTCTCTCTCTCTCTCTCTCTCTCTCTCTCACACACCTGAGGGTGTGATTAGCAGAGTCGATTAGAGTGCACTAATCAGGCTAAAACACAGACTGACAGATGTAGAATGCCGAAAATAACTTTTTTTTTTTGCTAAGTTTTTCTTTCCCCAAGTGATTTCCTTAAATTAGTGAAGGGCGTCTTGCCACAATCCATCATCAAAGTAAGTGTGTGTTTGTGTGTGTGTGTGTGTGTGTGTGTGTGTTTGTGTGTGTGTTTCATTGTAGACAGCCCCATGTCAGTACAAGCTTCTCTTGAAATAAACAAACCTTATTGGTGTTGTCTTGCCTCTGCAGCTATTAATGCTTTTTCAGTCTGAATCTGAGAAGGCATGTGAAAGGCATTTCTGTCGATGCGATGAGTTCATATTTCTCATGTGCGCTCTGACCTTGTTAGTCAATATGAGTCGTTTTCGTAGCTTATCACATTAAGAGTAGACAGCAGGAATTTATGACACATCCCAACCCCAGTGGGGACTCCAGAAGAATCAGAGCCACAGGTAGATGCCGGGTCGGATCGAATCTGATAAAATGCTTCAATGGTAAACAAACCCAGCATGGTGAGCAAACATGGAGGAAGCAGAGGAAAAAGAACGTCCTTGCGATGTACAAATTAGAAAACCACCTTCTCTAAATTTCAGTAACAAATTGTATCTTGTTTTTGTAATCTGTATCCAAACGGAAATGTAAAAATGACATTTAGGGGTTTAAGAAGAAGATACAGGATTAGCCGGGCAGAGTTACTGTGTGCACCTTCCTCCAGCCTTGTTATCACAGTAAGGTTTCCAGGTTTGGTACCATCCTGCCTGTACAGAGACCCACACTAAAACCCATGCCCACAGACTTCATCTGGCAACCCGCTTTACAGTATAGCTGGAGACGCTGCAATTTGCTGGGCGGATAGATAAACGTTACATTTCAAGAAGTAGTTTCACATTTCTGTTTGCATATTATTTGAAGAAAGTATTTACAACAATAAATTGATGATAATAACCATATTTTTCCCAAAATGGTTTTACAGCAATTTTGAAAAAAACTTACATTGGTACAAATTTTAACGATTGAAGCGCATGGCGCAGGTTCGTTTAGGCTTCATCCAAATCCACATCCGCGTCCCTGCGTGTTTGTGTGTGTAACAAGCATAGTATGTGCGTTGTGCACAAGCCTGGGCACATTTTACTAAAGCGCTGTTAAAATAATAATGAAATGCTGCACTCTTCACTTTAGACCAGGTTTTGTTTTGGTCAGTGGTGCGATCACTTCCTGCTGCCTCAAGATAGCAATACAACAAGAATGCACCTGAACACACCTCCTTGTTGGAAGGGTGCGGGTGCATTTGCTGTTTAAATGACGTGGCCGCTGGACGGGAAATTGACAACTGTGTCAGTGTCAACTGTGCTTTGCGCGGCGCTGGGGGCAAGATAGGGCCCTATATATTATCTTTAGTTACCTTCAGTCCCACATACTGTGATGTTTGTGTCTGTTGCTGTATTCATTGTCATGGGTGCACATGATGTGTAGAGTCTTAATTCTCAACCATTAAGACAACAGACATAAGGGATTTATTTCCCAGTAGCTGCCATCCAACGTGTGTGTAAGCCAGTGAGACGGTATGTTCTTGATGATGGGAGGAGTGGGATCCACACAGCAAAAAAGGGAGAACTTCCTATGTGTTACACCCTCCAGTTAATCCCTTGCTGGCAGCCATAAAGTAGCCTGGCAACACTGTGTGATACCATGTGCCACAGAGGTAGCACTGTCTCATATCTGTCCACTTCATCCTATAGCCAACAGTGGACTTGGCAATAACAAGAACTCCAGTGCAGATGCAACTGGGGAGAAAAGGAGAAAACAAAACAAAGGTGTGAAATCTAAACTCAGATGATAAAACAAGTACAAGAAGTTGCAAAAGCAGGTGGGGGCCTTCTTGTATTTTCTACCACTTTTATCACCCTTGATGATAATATCTTGTCTTCACTGATATGCCATTGAGAAGAAGAAGCAAAAGCAGTCTCCCAATATTTAAAAGAAGTCTCTTTCCGACACCCTTAACAATGTCTGCTCTCCATTAATATGCCACCTCTTCCACCTTAGCCAAGTGTAAAAGCTTTCATTTTAATTTCATTTATTATGTGCACAATTTAAAATGTGCATAAAAAATCAGTGGATGGAAACCAACTTAATGCGAGTAACATTGGCAGTAAGATAATGAGCAGGACATGATAGCTTGAACAGACGTCTTTGTAAAGTGGGGTTCAGGTTGTGTGGACAAGTGTGCAGATTGTGTCATGTTGGTCGTGGTAGCTTGACACATGTCTTGTCTGCTTCAACCTTTGCAAGGTTGACTTCATATGTTTATACTTTTCCTTCTTTCCATTTATGTAGTGTAATGTAGTGCTGAGCTTTTAAAGTCTCAAAGGATGTCTCTTGATGATTAACACTGCTACAAAGTCCCAGTGTCTGTACACCCGGTGTTTCCTGCTGATTCGGTGCTAATCATACAGCATTACCTTCCTGTCACAATACACACCTTGAGGTCCTATCATGTGTGTAAGTAAACATAGGTCTAAACTTGGTAAAATAAATTCTTGGTTATGTTAAAAGAAACCACGGCTTTATCCTTTTCAAAATGTGTTGCAGCCCAGAACTTTGTTACTTCAAAGAGAAAAAGGCAGATGTTTAATTTGGCCTTGAGAGTTTTGTGCTTTGTGGGGAGTTTAATGCTTAAATGTGTTCTTTCAAGGCCATGTAATCCTCTATGTGATCAGAAAAGCAAGAGGTTTGAGGGTTGGGGGAAATGACGTGGATTGGGTAATCCCCCTGGGTCTTACTGCACTTGGAAAACAAGAGACATCCCCTATGGTCTTTGCATGTAGTTAAATAATTATGTCTTTTCTGCACACCGCTCTGCTTCTCCTTCCCCCCCCCCCCACCCCCCATGAATTAATAATATATGAAAACTATTATTTATCTGAAACGTTAGCAACAGCCGGGAGCCTTAGAAACAACACATTTTAAACATGAGGCAGTGGTTGAAGATTGCATTTGAAATTGCATTGAAAATGGTAGTACTGCATTTGTTCTGTTTGAAATGTTTAAAATGTTAAATTCGTGTAACACGTGTTTAAATGAAATCAGTCACACTGGGAGAGGGTTACTCACAGCAGGAGAGACCTTAATTTGCAGTGTTCCTGCTTCGAGCAGCTGCACTGAATAACAGAATAAATATTTTCAAATTAGACCACTATGGCGATTTTATTTTTAACAATCATGACTTTAGAAGGTATCCAAAGTTGTTCATTATGTATCTGGAACTGGACTACCCAGTCTGCCTTCCTCTCTGCCAGCAGCCAAAAGTAAAAGTGAAAAGCAATGGAAGAGGCCTCTATTGCTTCACCAGTAATGGGGTTAAGAATGTAAAGCATGACCTTATGATGTCACCACAGAATAAGTCATGGAATCACCAAATTTAAGAGAGTGTTCACTAAGGCTATGTTTTCACTTGGCGTCTATTTTAAAAAGAAAAGTTGACTAGGGAGTTTTTTATAGTGGAAAAAGAAAAGCTGGCAGCGTTTTTATTCCAAAAAAGCAGCCCAGAGCATTGTTTTTTGCCATAACAGCTACTGTTACAGTATCCTAGCTAAAGCACTATGTGGAGCGGTGCTAAAATGAAATAAAACAGAGAGAGAGAGAGAGAGAGAGAGAGAGAGAGAGAGAGAGAGAGAGAGAGAGAGAGAGAGAGAGAGAGAGAGAGAGAGAGAGAGAGAGAGAGAGAGAGAGAGAGAGAGAGAGAGAGAGAGAGAGAGTTCTGCTAAGGTTCCCTGTACAGGGAGCACCTGGTCACACGGTATAACTTGCTTTTTTTGTTATTGTTGTGAAAACGACAGGTCTAGCTACTCCGCTCGTCATTGGTCGGCTGTCAAAAAAAAACACTTGACGTAGGATGTCTTTTTGAACTTTTCTTAACCACAAAAAGACTCTCCGAGCAGCAAAAAAGAAGCCGGCGGTGCCGTTTAAAAGCGCTTTGGACTTTTTTGGAGCTCCATAGGATTATAATAAAAAACAGATGCTAGCAGCTCGAAAATAGACGCAAAAAAGTGTAAACGTAGCCTTACTGTCATCATACTGTCTTTTTACGATATACAATATTACTGTAGGTGCACAAGTTTAAATTTTGATTTAAAGGTAGCACACATGGTTCATACATTACAGTAGACCAAAATTTTGGTCAAGGGACAAATTTATCCTAAAGATGGAGCTGAATGCAATGTCAGGAGTTCATCTTTTGGGGTTGTTTATTGGGTACCCCGAATATTTATTGCAAATGGCATGGCAACTTGACCAGTAGTTGTAGAGATATCTTGCTCTGGACCAATGTGCCAGATGTTGTGACGGACTGTTGGACTTTGTAATATTCAGGCCACACATTGCTGAGTTGGACCAAGAACACAAAATGTCACCATGGATTCCTGTTAGTCTTCTCTTTCATTATGTATATCACTGCACCAGCATGTCTTTGAGCTGTTTTTATTGGATTTTTTTTAAACAATGGCACCCATAAATTACTTGAAAACAAACCTGCAGTAGACTAGACCATGTTTTCTTCTGACTGTGGCAAGTACATTATAGATTACTTCAAATACATTAATGACACAAATCACCTAAGCTGCAATGCTGTTATCCTTTAAACGGGGTATATAATGCCCGGTCCACGGGGTTGTTTGAGCCAGGCTGAGTTGTTACTGTTACAAAGGGGAAGTTCACATGACTGACCAGCCTGCCAAGCTGTGCTTCGCTCCATCCTGACAGATAAAGACTTTAGTTGCGCCTAGTCACTGTGTTGCACTGCAACAAAACAATTTGCCTTGGCTTAAGGTCTGAAGCTTTTGTCATTTTGTAACACATGGGCAGGAAAGATGGGAGTAACTGTCTGACAGCTGTAGACTTTCTGCTAACAGTGGTGCTCCCCTTCAACAAGTTTCTTTCAAGATGAAAGCCGTGCATGCTTTTATCCCACTTCCATATTTGATATACAAGCAGGGGTTGTGGCTCTGTTCTTGTCTCAAAGTGATATTGTGTCATTTGATCTTGGCAGACGGGGAGACATCTGAGGCCTGATTGGGTTAGAAAAAACAGTGACGAGTGCATGCGCTAAAATATGTGCCATCTTGCTTTGAGGAGACAATTAACATGGGAGCCAATTGCTGTTGTCTTTTTTCTTTGTCTTCTCTGTCCTGTCACAACAGTGGACTGACATCTTTTTGTAGTGTGGTGCTCATTTAGCATCATCCTGACTTGAAAAAATGGTGTAAAAGATACAAATCCTGTACCAGTCTGGCAGACACCTCACAGACTGCTAGGTCGCTAGATAAAATGTTACTTGCATGACGTTCTTTGGCAACACTTGTGCCAAATATACTCTTTTTTTCATCCAATACATACAATTAACCTCCTGACTTACTGATAACTTGCGTGCTAAATTGGTCCATAGCAGAACTCATTTGGCTGAAACTATTTGTCCCTGAAGCCAGAGGTAGCTTCCGTGACATGAGAGGAAAAGTAGGGTAAAGTTTAAAACATGTAATCTTAAAAAAGGAGGACATTTTCTATTTCTCCCCCCCCCCCCCTTAATTAGCTCAAGCCCACATATCCACCCTCACCTAAAAGTTTCTAAATATGTCGATCGGCCTCATTAGAGGAGTAGAGCACTGCAGTCTGGGATGTGTGATCAATGGCCCAAACTGAGAGTAGACCCATGCTGATCACTTGCTTAAACCCCTCTTCTAATAGGAGTTGTTGTTCAGCACCAGCAGAGCTAACTCAGTTGATTAAATATGCACCTCCCTTCCCTCCTTTTTCCTCCCATCTCTTCAGGCCTGAGTGATTGCCTGGGATGGGATGGACTTGTGGAGAGAGAGAGAGAGAGAGAGGGAGAGAGAGAGACTGATGGAGAAATGAATGGAGGGCAGAAAAGAGGAAAGATCAATTGTGGATTTAGCTGAGAGCACAACCTTGGCAAGTGCATGCAACCCCCAGCAGATAATATGATTATCTTGGGAGAACAAAACAAAACAAAGAACCCCACCTCGCTGCATTATACAAAGGAAGATGTAAGAGAAGTCGTGTCTTCCATGCAGGCTTTAATTCAACAATATTTACTGGATGTCATACTCATTTTTTTTTATCTATGCCACCAGCTTAAGAAATATTAATAAATAAATCATAAACCAATACCATGGTCCAGGGTGTATTATATTGCGAGGATGACAAGAAGCTCACTAATGCAGTGGAATTGTGCAGCATTTGTCAGTGGGAGTGAAAAATACGAGGATCTAGCACATCAATCAGGGTTGCCATTTCAACATGGCAGTATTGAACAGTGTGGATTAGCCACCCACTGTGTGAAATCAGTGAGGATGATTCTTATTTATTTATTTTTTCTTCATCCACTATCCCTCTTTTGTCTATACTGTCACTGTGTGCCTCAAAGTAATTATCAGCTGACGAATGGTAGATTGTTTTCCAGCTCCCTCTCTGCATTGTAGCTGTTGTCTTCTGGTTAATGCTGAAAAGAACTGTGGTACAGACATTTCATATCTTAAGTTTTAAGTTAGGAAGCCTCCACTCAAGTGTCTCAGAGTCAGCATAGCTTTTGCTCCACAGGTCCCGCTGTTTGAGATATTCATCCATTGGTCTTGGATGCGCTGCATTTAAGAAAAAAAAAACTACAGTTTAACAAAGTTTAGATTTTTTTAGTTTTTCTATCTCCGACCATCAGTTCTATTGTTATTCTTATTGATAAGATTGTAACACACTACTACTATTATTACGCTAAAAATCCTGTTCGACCGACAACGAGTCACATGATCAGACAGGTTGTAAAAAATCTGGTTTTACAGGTAGATTATGTAAGCCTGCAACAGAAATCTCAGATAGGACAGATAGTCTAGCTAGCTGTCTGGATGTACCCTGTAGAGATCTGAGCAGCAGTTAACCATAGTCCTCAGAAATCCACATGAGTTTAAAATTCTAACACAAAGAGAGCAGAAGGTAACGGACATCTGGTCGGAAAGAGGGACGTCCAGCGGAATTTCCGGCAGCAACAAGGGTATAGTCAAAGAAAACCCCTGGCATTAAAAAAATGACCTATTCCGTTGATTGCTGAGGACACCCTCCATCTGGAACTATGACCCACATTCATCCAGACATTTAATCTCATTCACATTGGGCTTTAGAGAGGATTTTCTCCTTCTCTACGGTATTAATCCTTCTTAAAGGATTTTTCTTCATGTTTTCACAACCTGAGTCTTGTTTTTGCGATTTGGCCATCATTCATATCATCTGTTTTTCATAACCTTTTACTCATCAATGTCATTGATGAAGTACTAGCTTTTCAATGGAATCCAAAAGGGCATGAGCGACCAATGACCATACAACAATTTTGTTTGAAGGAATCCAAAGTCTAGAGCAATGTTGGAAGTACCTGATGTTTTTATACAGCCACAAAACTTAAGGAGGAGGTGTGGTGGAAGATGGATGAATTGGTTAACGTTTGGTTCTTACAACCATTACCACGCTGTTTTCCAACCTTAATTAAGAAGTTCTTCTTAAAAGTCCCATGGTCTTTAGATGCTTTTATACAGACCCCAGTTGTCCCCTAATACCATATCTAAAGTCTCTTTTATATAGACCTTAGTGGTCCCCTAATAACATATTTGAAGGCTCTTTCCCAAAATTCAGCCTTAATGCAGACTTACAGCCACTAGAGCCGGTCCCGCAATGAGCGTTCCTTCGGACCTCATAAGGAGCAAGATTCCAAATTGGCTCATCTGAGCTTTCATTTTCTCAAAGGCAGAGCAGGATACCCAGGGCTCAGTTTAGACCTATCACCATTTCTTGCCACTGGAAGACCAAAGGCAGGCTGAGGGAATGCATATTAATTTAAAAAAAAAACTCATAAAGTGACAATGTCATGCCATGGGACCTTTAAGTTTGTTCCCTGACTTCAAGCATTATACCTAATTTCAGGAACCATGGAAGTAAAAGATCCGAAATAGCTGATCGAAATCTGTACATACGTTTTTAAAAGGCACAGACAAACATCGCCGTACTTCTGCGCTTGATAAGCCGATCAGATCAGAATGGGTTGTTTTGGAAAGCAGTGAAGCACTATTTTGTAATTTAGTTTGGAGGACTAGTAAACTAGTAATCTGTTGATTTGTTTACAACTGTCTGAGGCTGGTGCACTTAGCTGGAAAGCTCTATCTGAACGCTGTGAGGTTGGAGAGTAAAATGTTGGAAGGTCCACACGTAAACCTTCCAAAATAAAAGTTTGATCCTTGCCTGCGTTGGCCTTTTTCTTTGACAACTAAAGTGTCTTGCTTCCAGAGAAGACATTTAGAGTCACCAAATATTATACTCTTGCTGAGGGGGAGAACAGAATATAGACTTCTGTCTGGACATGTTGTCTCCTGCTCAGTCTCTGGCTGTCTTCCTTTCTCTCACGTAGAGGAAATTGAAGCTGCTCGTTGGAGATAAGCCTTCCCTTGCCCGTGAATTGCAGCTGCCACTGTCAATATGCAGCGCCGTTTCGGTATCCATTTCTGCGTGTCTTGTCATTGGCAGAAGTGACAGGTAGATTGGATGGAAGACCTGCGAGTTTGGGACAGGTCACCGGTTTGGGCATCTGACGCCTGGAATGCAGTTGTCAGCCCGCTGGCCATTGGCATTCAGACATGCAGCTCAATGTGCATTGAAAATGGGCCTGTGATGTGAGACCAGGCTGAATGCATGTATTCCCTCCCAGAATATATTGGAAGGAGGGGGGTCATGAATGTGCTGGAAGTTTGAATGGAAAACATTGGTCACGCTTGTTTATTGATGCACTGTCAGCCTGTAACATTTCACATCATCAACACTTGACAGTGATAGACAGCAGATCGCATGTGGTAATATTACAGTTCATATAAAAAGATTGATGATGGAAATTATGAAAGTGAAAATTTCACCATGTCCTGAATCTCCCTGAGGCCTCTTGACCAGTATTAAAATGACATTAAAAAAGCAATTTCCTTTTTCTTCTCCTCTCTCGCTCTCGCTCTCTCTCTCTCGCGCTCTCTCTCTCTCTCTCTCGCTCTCTCTCTTTCTCTCTTTAAATTTAAATGCAAAACCCCTTTGCAATTTAATTTTTAGGTTAGGGTTTCAACTTGTCTGCCAATTTGAAAATTAAAATGAGTCCATTTCAACAATCAGTTTCATTATAATTATGGCATAGATATGTTTAAGAGTATACCAAACAAAATGCCATGTTAATTTCGTCATGCATAGTGCTCAAACACATGACACATGGAATTTAAATTACATTAAATTTAAATTAGATCAAATTATATTATTGGCAGACAGTAT
The DNA here is from genome assembly GCF_013103735.1 of Etheostoma cragini. NCBI lineage: Eukaryota > Metazoa > Chordata > Actinopteri > Perciformes > Percidae > Etheostoma > Etheostoma cragini. The sequence goes on along the minus strand of NC_048419.1, from coordinate 22,435,247 downwards.
ACTTCCACATATAAAATACTGAAACAAACGATTAACACATCATGCATGCATGCTCAAAATGTCCCTAGATACTGCTAAATGTGTAGTGTAAATGTCTTAACAGTGCTATGTGTTAAAATATTGTAGAAAACAGTTTGATAAATGAGGCTCATTTTATTTAAACAGCACACCTACCAGGCGACAGCCAATTACCCTTGCGGGCCAGCATGCAGAAATTTGGTCCTCAATACGTTTTGACAGCGCGGTGCTATATCATAGTTAGCCCTGCAGACACACTCGTCAGCCTCATACTTGATCCTGAACACAAAAGCTGTCAGCCAGGTCAGAGGCTCGGGGGGGCTGACATTGTCTGCCATATCTTCCAACAAATGGGATACGAGTTTGATGTTGTGGTGGTGTGTGGGTGGGAGGTGGGTGGGTGGAGTGACATTATACAACTCACATAGGCAAGGTGACAGAATCCAGGGTACTAAAGCATGCAGAGGCCCTGAGAAAATAGCACTGTATAGAAAGCTCCATTCCTCAACCAATGGATTGGTTACCCTATTTCTACCAGGTATCGCCATGTGATCTGTGTCAGGATATCATATCTGGAATGGGGAAAAAGCTCCTGTACATACATGCTGAACCGTTGCATTTGGAATGGGATCAGGTGGGTTAGCCGAACCCTATCTGGAGCTAGTGTGATCGGATGTGATACCAATGTGGGGATTCAGAATGTATATAACGAGAATGCTTACCATGTGAAAATGCAAAGGTGTTACTCTTGAGATAACTGATGCAGATACAGATCACATGTAATACTAGGAGTAAATGGGGTTGCTAATCCAACCTTGAAACCAAGACTTACAACAACTGCCTTGTTTACATTTTGTATTACATAGTTACATTCATCAAAAGGTCCTGCATCTCTGGCTACAGCAAGGTACACTTGATGTGAAGATAATGAGCAAGCTGCCAAATTAGTTCTGAGAACGAGGCCCTTGATTAAATCACAGCAAACGTAAGGTTACATTACCAAGTAATAAAAGCTTAAGAGATCCATCTCTGATTTGAGATACATTTTGACTTTATCTTTTGTTGTGCTGCAATTCTTTTACTGTTATCATGCATGTAGTTTTCTTCTGTATGAGTATTCTTTTGGTTTTGTATTCATTTGTTTTGGATGTGTGTGGGCCTCTTCCGCACTGCATGATCAACTGTGGTTGCTTTAAAGGTGTCATGCAGATAAAGTTTGACTTATCAGTCACCTCGTAGGTTTCAAGGTCTAATTTCATGTACATGTTCAAGCATTCACTCCCAACACTCGAATATAATAACAATAATAATATTAATGCCGTTAGTCACGGAAAACCTTAAAATGTGAAAAGTCATATCTTGATAATGCACCTGTAATGATGCAGTACACAGGGAGCTTTTATTGTAGTGTACAATATTTCATCCCTAATGATCTTCATACCTGCCTCCCCTCTCCACAATGGACTCTTACTACATTGGAGCCATAAAGCAGTGTGCTCCATAAGTTATCTGATGCAAACTAGCTGCGGCATTCCAGCTTTAAGGTCAGACAAGGAGCCCTAGCTCCTGAGGCAGGAGGAGGGGGACGACTGTTTACGTGGAATGCGCATGACTGTGTGTGTGTGTGTGTGTGTGTGTAATGTGTACAGTCACCTGCAGTGAAGTAGGACAGCATCCGTGCACGTTCAGGCTTAAGTCATTGTTCATCATGTGCACCATGAACCTCTTGTTGTTGTTGTATTTGCTTTGCATCCAATTGTAGTACCTCTAAATTTATCCTAAGGTAACTGGATAGCTGGTAGGGAGTAGCTACAGGTAATTTACAAAAACAGGGACAATTATTTTGTTAGCTTTAATCCTAATAATCTGAATCATGGGATATATTTTCCTATTTTCCTACGCTATAACCGGCAGCAACAGACTGGGCTGCTATGTAACCCTATGGGGCAAATGTTCAGCATCAGTTTGGTCAAATTTTTTGCCACTGACACGCTTAGATGAACATTCAAAGTGTCTGAAATTAAGGAAAGGATCCCTTCAGAGATAGACCCTTTTAAGGCCTCTTTGAGACCTTTCTGTTCAACCAGAAACAGCTCTGAGGTCGCTAGCGCTAAACCCACCAGACTTCATTTGAGAAAGCAATACTTTTAATCTGTATAGAGCCAAAATATTTTCACATGGAAATCAGTAAAATATGTTTATTGCAAACAAAATTATTTATATAAATCAATTAAATATTTGTGATGGTTGGAAAAGTGGAAAGATGACCCAAAACAGCTTTTCATAGTTTTTAGTTGTTACTACTTTTACTACTTTTTCCACCTCTGCATTAATTTAAAACCATGTGTTGACAGCCACTGCTTAAACTTGATTTCTCACCTGAAGAGCCAACCTCCAGAGCTATCTCTCACCAGGCGATGCATGTTTCGGCATTGTCTACATAATGAAGGACTCTACAGTCATGCTGGCAGCTTTGTGAGGCTTAGGCACAGTGATGCTTTGAGCTAAATGCTACCACCAGCATAATAACATGCTCCCAGTGATAATATTAGCATACTGATGTTTAGTAGCTATAATGTTTGCCATGTTTACCATCTTAGGTTGGCATGTTAGCTAAACACAATATTCAGCTTATGCTAATGTTTATGCCAATGGTAATGTCATGAATGTCGTAAATCATAGTAACTCAGTCAATATGTCGTTCACTGGCAATCAGTCATAAGCAACAGATTATTTTTACAGATTATGGTGCTAAATGTCATTACACTTTATCCTGTAAAGGGAAATTAAAGTCTGGTTGCATAACAATTCATCTAATAGTTTGTTGAGACATTTTGCTCAAAACCAAAAAAATTTCTTTTGTCCCCTGATGAATATTAATTGGTCACCCCAGTCATTACAATATACTGGGTATCCTCTGGGAACCATCAATATCTCTCCAGATTTCACGGCACTTCTTCCACTGCTATCAAGATCTGTCACTTTACTTTGTTGGCAGCTGCTTTTGTGTTCTCTTAAGGTGATTTTGGGAGAATTCCAAAAATGACATTAGGTTGCCTTGAGTACACTTTTAACTTGTTGGGTTTTAATTAAAAGAAATCAACCTCGAAACAACTCACAATTTACCTTTTTTCTTAAACTAAATACAATTGTATTATTGTAATGACTTGCAGTTTTATTGTATTTGTATTACTTTGGACTGCTGACATTAGTGGATTTCATGCTATGTTAACTAGCTTATTTTGACGGATATTAGCAATTCATGACTCCAGGTGGAATATATCAGAGTTGGCAAAAAATCAACAACAAAACAAAAAGAAGAAAATTGGATGAAAGCAGGTTCCATCACTCTGTGGATGTTTCTGTTGAAAGGATGCTTTTTAATCAGGTTTTGGGTTCAAATGTTGGTAATGATGTTGGCCCTGTGCCTCTTTATTTAACAGCAGCAGTGCTGAAAAACAATTAGATACATACAGCTGTACCGATGACAATATGAAAGCAAGTAATTGTCAGAAGAGAAAGAAACTATGAATATGATTCAGCATGAAACTCGCCTGAAGTTAACATAAAACATTGGGATGCATCTAACACTGACTTTGTCTGACAATACGTCAACATTAAGTTGCCCCCCATCAACATATGGGGCAGAGTGACTGCAGGGCATTTCTGTTCAAACTGAAGAGTAAAAGTTTTAGAAATGGAAAGTAACTGAGCAAGTGCTTAACCTTATGTACGTTAAAATGGCAACTGGATGACATTTTTTTTGTTTTTGAAAGCCACAGGCCAGTGACAGTGTCAGGAAATAAAATGAAATCTGGGTCAGATTGTGAGACACTTGCCTTTAGAATGCACTTTGCTGCACTGTCATTTCACTTGTTTTTTTCATTCCAAATTACCTTCACAGTCCTTTTACTCCCAAAAGCTTCGCCTTACATGAAAGTCCTTCACTATTTTCCTCTTGCAGTGCGATTACACATACACACAATTTACACTGTAGGTTTTACGAGATTATTTGAAGTTCATTTCAGTGGGTATCAGGATTTTGATTGATATTAATATAAAGTTGTACATTGTAAATTTACCAACAACACACAGTTGTTACCAGCTCAACGTATTACTTTCCTCTTCCAACACTCTGGTAGCTATGGAGACTTTGGGCTCTGCATAGCCCACAAAATCCTGAGAGATTATATTTAATTATATTATTTTTATTTTCTCATTCACAGAAGAAAATAACTTGTGTAAACAAGATACATGCATACACATATTTGTTGTCTTTTCATTGGCACAAACCACATGTGCTATGTGAGTGCATTAATATTTAAGACAATACGTGTTGAAGTTTAACTTCATGACCACATTAACAAACAAGAACACTCGAGAGTGCCGACCTCCGCCAAGGCATGCCCTATTTCACAGGGTTAATTCAGAGAGATTGTAGATGGTTGTCCTTGACCCATGATACACCCTTCCACCAAATGTCAGTGATCCTGCTGACAGGCAAACAAACAGACAAACCAAACTGAAAACATCTTGGCAGAGATAAAAATGTTTCTACATATACATACCGTATAGGTATGACAACCGACGCATCGATGTGAGTTTAGACAGAGAGATGATCTGCAGATTAAAAACTCAGGAATGATTACCAGGAGAAAAATTAGCTTTGATATCAGGCTAGAACACATACAGGAGGAAGCCATCTTAATCCTAAATGGATGTAGCACTCAACACTTTTCATCCTCACGCCAACATCTCATATGCTGTGAGGGATCACAGTCATGCTGCCAACATGGATTTAAGGATCCTTCAAGACAGCTAATTAATATCTTCATTAGTATGCACGCATGACTCTGAACATGCAATGCATGCTATTCAGATCAAGTTCAACCATCCCCTTTTGGATCCTTTTTTAATTTTTTTTTAATTAAGTTATGCACCTTCATGGACCTGAGGAGCTCTGTTGGGAACTGCAAGGCATACTTGATAGCTTAAAAGGGGATGGAAATCACTCAAAATAATCCATTTACAGGAGAGGTGGTAGGATTTATTTTTGAATATGTCATTATCTCCTCACATATGTTAAATTCATGCTTTTTGCGTTCAGGGCAGCCAGGGTGCTGCGGACAGCACACAGGGTTGCCGCAAACCATATGGTCCTTCATACTGATTGCGGTCGTATTTCTTCTCTCCTGTAGCCAATCATTGCAAAGCGGTCTATGCGACTGCGTCCGCATTGTTACAGAATCGCCCAGGCCACGTTTGCGCCATATCCTTGTCCACACCACGATGGCCTCGCTGATTGCAAGAAACAGCTTTTAGGGTGGTTCAGTGGTCAATCAACAACTATGAGGACATCTTTTTTTCTTGTTGAGAAATCGGGACGGCTTAATGCTTCATGGCGTTGTTCCTCTTACGGAATGATTGTTTGTAGGCCTGTGCTGAAAGATTGTCTGTGATTATCCTAGATGTTCTGCTGTTTTTGTGTTAACAGACAGTGATTGGCTGGATTTGGTTTGTGCACCATGAAAACCAGCTCGGACCTCCACTTTTGGACTTGAAATAAAATAAGAATAGCTTGATATATAATAGCTGTAAAAAAAGCAAAGCAGTTCTTGATTTAGATTGGAGTTGGTAAAAGGGATGGGACGGTCAAGGAGACAGACAACAGAATCTTATATTGGATGTGATGTTACACCACTGGGTGCAACAGAAGCAAGATCCTTTAGCAGCTATTTAAAATTATCATTGAAACTTATGAATTCAGTAAATGCATTATGAGAGGCAAAAACAAAGGAGTGACGCCAAAACTTTTACAGTAGCTGCACAGGAATGTTCACAGTGTAATTGGTTAAAAGCAGTCAGTGATGCCATCTTTCAGTCTGTGCTGTATTAGAAGGTCAAAAACATAATTGCAAGGTACTGAATCACTGAAAATTATGGTGAAAATCCAACTGCTTTAAAATTAAATCACCTTTTTTTTAAATGATTGTGTGGTCCCTGCCGAGTCTTACTCTTTTCCAAACCTTGTTTGATTTTTTTAAACAAAGAGCAAAAACACTAGAAATGCAACACCCGCTGCAACTATTCTGCAGCAACATTTAGCCCCCACTTTGTTTCCCTGCAAAGTCCTGGTGGTACATGCTATTTCTGGCTTGTGTGTCTATGAAGGCAAAGATTTCGGAAGTCAGCGGACGCAGACGCATGCGTGTTGTCAGTTGGAAGGTGTTCATCAGATTTTGAATCCTTCCCTTATCCTGTCATATAATCCTCTCGAAATACAGCTCTCTCTTGCTCTGTCTGTCTTGCCCCACCCTTTTTTTTTTTTAAATAAAAGACAACCTGCAGCAACATGGCAAGTGGCAATGGCAAATCAACAGCCTGGCAAAGGATATTAATCACAAGAAATTTCCAAGAAAGCCTTGAGCTGTCAAAGAATGGAGGGTGTCTTTTTTCTCATTCAATTAAGGCAGTTGGGAAATAGTAACAGGTCAGACAGTGTTTTCCCCTTGCGGGATTAAGAAAGTATACATTATTGCTGCTGCACTCTTCTGACTATTTTTTATTATTTTTTATTTGGTAAAACCCCCCACAGTGTTTGCTTTATTTCACCACTAACCATTTTCCTTATCGCATATGGCTCGGGTATCAGCTGATTCACACTCTTTTGGAGGTACATTAAAATTAACATTTCAGGTGCTGTTTAATTGTGATAGTTATAGCAGGGTGTTGCAAGGAAAGGAGTGTTTCAGCAGCCAAATAAACCACAAGGTTCACTATTAGCGTACCGTGTCAAATTAGTGAATAAATGGAGCCAGCTTGAAGCTTGACACACACCTGTTCCCAGCTGTAACCACACAGCATTTGTTTACCTGTCACCTACAATAAAATTCAAATCTGTTTTTCCAGCAGTGTCAAACTTCTGATAAAATGTCATTCTCACGCTATTTTTTAATGGTTGACATATGACCCCGTCAAGAAAAACACATCTTAACTCCTTCGATGTTTGACTTTCAGATCTTGGTTCTTTTTTTTTCACTCTTCTTCGTTTGTTCTGTGTAACTCTGTCAAGTGTACTCTCATGGTGACACATCGTATGAGGAGAATGATAAATGTGAGAGCACAGGGAGAGACCGTCTGCTCAGTGTTTCTGCTGAACAGAGAAAAATGCTGCTTTGTTTAGAGAGCCACTTCTCACATGTCCTTCTCTTTGCTCCTTTCTGTTAATGTTCACAATGTCGGACAGTTGATAGGTTGCCTAGTCTCGTTCAAGGTAACTGGTTGAGTGAGCAAACATACTGCTGCTCCATGTTTTACACTTTTAATAGCTCGTGTCCTTGGGTTCAAAAGCAGGCCGGCCTGTCAGGATTTAAGCAACAAAGTACACACCAAGATGACGCCTTAAAATGTCTTGTTTTGTCTCTACAAAACCGTCCCAAACATAAAGATTTTGAATCCACAGTTACATGAAACAGAAGAGCTGCAAATTCTCAACAGCAAGAAATATGTAAAAAATGTAAAGGTCCCATATTGTAAAAAGCGAGATCTCCGTGTCTTTTTTTTTTTTTTTTTTTTTTTTTTTTTACAGGTTGATGCGCTTCATAAATACTGTGAAAGTATCGAAATGCTCAGTCCACAGAGAAATGCAAACAGTCCGTATTCAGAAACAGTGCCTTTTAACAAGCCGTCAGGACTTTTTGAACGGTTGTGATGCCACAACTGATCCACATATAAGTATAAAGTGGCGCTACAGTGCCGTTCAAGTTATTCCCCGGCTGCAATAACGTTGCAGAGATTCCAAGAGTGCCACTCCAAGATACACAAGGGCACAATGCATTCTGGTATTTGTATTTTTCCTGTTTTTGGGCAAAAGTGAATACTACAGCCACTTTTCTCGGTTTTCACGGTCACACTAGTCTCATATTGCCAGATCTCTCGACAACGCTGTGGAGCAAGATACACACATACTGTACATATGATTAATTATATTATTGAGTTATATTTTCTAATTGTTTCAGCACTAAATAGTCTTACCAAAAACAAGAAATAAATGTCTGAAGTTTAAAATATAGACGTTCATCCACAGTAGGCCTACTGCTGTGGACTTACAGCCCAACACACAATCGTAGGATGGAAGGAAATAGACCTGAAACGTTAAAAAAGGTTTTTGTTCACAGTTAAGAGTGTGAAGCCAAAGACGTGAGCTGGCGTAGAGAGCTGTATTGAATAAGATTGAAAAGTATCTGTTAAGTCAGACCTGTGTGAGACAGATGAGTAAAAAACGTGTCTGAAACAGATCCAGTTCTGCAGGCTGCAGGATGATTTGAATCACTTCAACACCCAGCTAAATCATCAGTCTAACTGACGTATTTTTATTGTTCTGCATCCTTCATCCACAGAATGATATAAATGTAATCGGCAGCATTCAATCATTCAGTATAAGTGTAAAATCTTTCTTTGCAGGCTGAGCTATTGTTTTCTATCGACCAAGTAGTGAGTTTGCCTCGTACCACGGATCAGGATTTCAGCTAAGTATTCAAAGTCAAGTTTACTATCAAAATGGCTAAATGTCTCAAAAAGTCAAACGTTTGGATTCACGTCAAGCATCTTAAATACAACCAATTTTCAAAAGCAGAACATTGGTTTTTAGATTGATGAATGTTTTTATCCTACCACACTTCATTACGATATAAAAGTCTACTTGCATTGAAGAAAACTCACTTGATATAGGTAATCCATCACAGTAAACAGAATGTCTTTTTCTGTTTTTGTCAACATTAGGTTGTAGTTGGATGGGAAAGCAGTTGAAAGCAGATAGCGATTTTGAAAACATAGATGACGTGGCGTTCATGTCCTTGTGCGAATGCGGGACAAAGCCTGCCACCTCTGGTTAAACTATAATTTTAGTGTACCTTGCCTTGTAAGAATATTTCACTCTGAAAAAAAGGCTTACAATCGTCTTTAAAGGAAGCTGTTTCCCAAGTACAATTCTTGTCGGACCTACCATCGGGAAGGTCAGCAGTTCGATCCCTGGCCATGCAGTCCCATATCGTAGTGTCCTTGGGCAATGAATTAAGAATTTTCTTCAGATGCTGCGCCCTTGTTGTGTGAATATGTGTGAATGTTTCTGATATGTTGGATGACACCTTGAATGGCAGCCTCGGCCACCGATGTATAAATGTGTGTGAATGTATTTTTGTATGACGTTAAAGTGCTTTGAGTAGTAGTTAGTCTAAAAAGTCCTTAAGCGCAACATAAATACAGTGGCCTTTTATTGTGGCAGGCCTAAGGCACAGCTGTGCCATAATCATGCTGTCTAATCAGCATTTTTATATGCTACACCTGTGAGGCGGATGGATTATTTTGGCTAGGAGTAGTGCTCACTAACAGAGATTTAGACAATTTTGTGAACACTATTTCAGAGAAATAAACCTTATGTGTCATAGAAAGTCTTAGATCTTTGAGATCAGCTCATAATTTTGTTCATTGTAATTATTTTAAAGCTATAGTGCATAGTTTCATGCCGCCCCCTTGAGGAATTGTAAGTAATGAGAACAAAACTGTCCGTGCGTCCACATGATACTAGCCTTTCGTGATCCCCTCCCCTCCTCCACACAGCTGCTAATAGCCAAGGAAGACCCTGAGGATTAAAAAAAACATGGGCTCCTCGGAAGAGGTAATTAACTTCACTTGAGATTGTGCGTGCAAAAGTTGCCAAATGACAAATGTCTTCTGATAGGAGCCATGCTGAGAAATACAAAGAGAGTTGTGTGGACCTGATAGTCTTAATTAGCTGTGTGGCAACTAATTTTGCAATGCCTTAAATGTAACAGACATTCATTAATATCAAAACGTTACGCACTAAAGCTTTAAATACTCGTGCCTTAATGATCCCATATTATGCAAATTTTTAGGTTCATTATTGTAATTAGAGGTTGTACCAGAATAGGTTTAAAAACATCGTATTTATTTTGTTCTGCTCATTACTTCAGATTTTCTTTTCACCCTGTGTGTTTAGGTCTCTGTTTTAGCTACAGAGTGAGACATCTCATTTCTATACTATCTTTGTTGTGAGTTGCACATGCTCAGTAGCGAGGTAAGATCACATCAGCTAGATAACTCTTTCTCCAGCTTTGGTCAGTCCAAGGCAGGAGTAGCTGGGAGACTTCTTCTAGATGAGGGCCACTTGTGGAATACCTGCAGAACAGGGACATGGAAGTAGTTCTTTTGGAGATTATAGTTAACTAGTGTGTGTTGTAGCAGTGTTTTGCCATCTAGAACAAGCCAGCATGCTAGCGCTAGCTAGCTCACTCAAAACAGCATTGATATTTTTTTTTGTGTGTGGAAGCACCAGAGACACAAAAAAACACCCCAAATCTCAGAAAAGGTGGGTTTTTTCATAATATGGCCACCTCAAAACTTTGTTTTTTTTTCCAGAAATCCATCTTGCTACAAACTGACAAGATTCATGATTTCCAAGCTAAAGACAAAACTTCCACTTTGTGAAAAACACTCAATTCTGATCACCGGATGAAGAAAACCTAATGTTTAGAGGAACACTAAGGTTCTTTGCAACTTATTGTCTTTGCTCTGGTTATCAGTTTTATTGGTTTTAGATAGCATTATAATGATTTGAGGCGTTTCTAAGATCTGAGTACATGGTGTTGTCATCACAACAACAACATCTAGGTTCAACAAACACAAGTGGTCTCATGATCAGTCAGGCAGTACACAGGTTAGGCAAACTTATTGAGAAACAGTGTGCATTATAAAAGTTGACTCAACTGCACTGTCCTGCCTTAGTGGCAAAATTGTAAAACAGGTGTAAGAGGTAACCTTGAATATTGATGCAAGATCACGGCTTTAATTGCACCCTTACTTGTCGGCGAGTCCCCTTCTTTCTGTTCGATGTGATTCAAGCTAGCGAGCAGTGTGAACATGCTGAAAGAAAGTCTGCCTTCCTCACATGAACCAGCTGAGCTGTTCTGTACCATTGCTCTCAAACTTTCACAGTAATTACCTTCCCATGATTTTTTCTTTGTGATTCTTGTCTTGTAAATATTCCAGCTGAAATCCATTATTTAATAGTTTCTCCTCTCCTTTTCTCCTCTCCTTTAGGTGAGTGTCAGTCAACAGCGTGTGGATTATTCCAGTCAGCTGTGAACCCCTGCTGAGTCCCTCGGCATTGCCGTTTCCTTGCACATCGTTGTATAATTCTGCCATCAGGTTTGAAAAGATTGCCCCCTTTCACTGTGATTCGCTGTGATTTTGATCAAAGAGAGATGGCAGACTGTGCCTAGAGAGACGGGCTTCATGCAGTAAAGTACTGTTGCGTTTTGGTGTCTGTTGGCTTGAGACATATGGAGATAAAAGTAAATGTCACTTGTGACTTAGGGCTTCGGTCTTTGTCCCACGTTCATTGTCTCAGTTTGACTTAATCTCTGTTGACTCTGTTAGCTTCCAGGGAAACAAATGGCTGCTGTATTTAGAAAAACCTACAGTTGTCTTTTTTGGGAGTACTTGTTATTCTAGCGTGTTTTCTCCAGCTTCTAGTGTACTGTGGGCTGTTGACTGATTACTGTTGACTGGAAATTGAAAAGTAATGACTCGCTGAGTATTGTTTTTGTTTTTTTAGCAAGTCTTTACATTATTTCCCTGCACATTGAAGCAGTCATATTTTGTCAGTTTAAGCAGTTTTCTGGAGTGTGTTTGCAAGAAAATCTCTGACCTTTAAAATATTGTAATACATTTTGGCAAATGGTGAACAAAATGAGCAGCTTTCCACTATTTAACACTCACTTGCGACAACTGTGACAAGTGTTTATCTATTATACTGTATATTGCATTGCAGAACGTCTCCTGCCCATCTTGCCCTTAGGACACACCAGCCAAGCCTACGATAAATGACAGCAATACGATTCAACAGAGATTGAACATAATGTAAGCAGAATTAGTTGCAGAATGCAATCAATGCAGCCGCTAGCGATTTTATACACACACTTTATTGCTGGAACATGTACTATATACATCATGTCATGTACATAACCCTATCTCCAGATAATGCGATCAAGAATGCCATGAAACAATATTGATTTCTACAAAATCACTTGATTTAAGATTTATGAAATATGCATCACATGAATAGTTTCTTTCAATTTACATTATAATGAACAAAGCATGACCATTTGTTTGAATATGCAATTTCCAAAAAAATCACACACGTTCACACCGATCCGTTTTACACGATATAACTCACACATTCAACAGGAATAAGAAAGAATAGGCCTTCTTTTATTCATTTCAACCATAGAATAGATGTCTGGCACAACTTCACCTACCTTTGAGGTGAATGGAAAGGGGAATAACAAGTCAGGGTGAAACCTCCAGCAACGCTTGTAGTATAAACAACAACTTTATTGTGAGACTAACACAGTTCAGCTTTTGGCCTTCATCAGGGTCATCCTGTGTCACCGAGGTGCATATACTGTATGCATTCAAAGTTTGGGACAATCCTCTAGGGTTTAAACTGTAAGGGCCCTATTTTAACGTTCTATGTGCACAGCGTGAAGTGCCTTGCGCAGGTGCGTTTAGGGCGTGTACAAATCGACTTTTGCTAGTTTAATGGTGGAAAAAGGGTTGTACAATCTCCCATTCCTTTTAAAAGCCAGGCACGTTTGTACCTTGGCACATTGCTAATATGATGGTGGATTTGCTAAGCAGGAAGTGGAGATTTTACAGAGAACAAACTGATCTGCCCGTGCGTGTGTGAAAGTGTGCGAGCAGATCATATCATAATACTAACTCACATTGTAATACTTTTATTTGTAATCTTCTGCATGTTCATGTGCTGCGGGGCGTCCCTGTGTGTGTGTGTGTGTGTGTGTGTGTGTGTGTAACAAGCATAGTGTGCACGCGCAGTGCACGAGCTTAGGTACATTTTACTAATGCACTGTTAAAATAACAATGACATGCTGCGCTATTGACTTTTGACCAGATTTTTGTTGGTCAATGGCAGGATCACTTCCCGCTGCCTCAAGTTAGCAATACGCCAAGAATGCACCTGAACACACCTCCCTGTAAGACTAGCACGCACTTGATATATATGACTTATATTTCTCAGTTGTCAGGCCTTTATCCTGACGTATAGCAACAAAGTCAAGAACTTGGTCAGAACATATTCAATAGTATGGTGCATGACGGAGCAAAACTAGTAAAATGTAGCAGTTCTTCGTAAACTCAAGTTTTTTTTCATAATAAAATCCCATTCTACTTTTTACAAAAGTGTGTACAGACAGATTAGTATGACGAAATAGTAATTAGGACATAACAGAGACACATACTACCTCTACAGTTATGACATCTGTGTTTACACTACACGTCCCCCTACTTAATACAAGATGCTTGATTACATTTTGGATCACCTTGCTACATAAATTAGTATATTAATGAGGGAAATGGCAGGAGATTAACAGCTTAACTGGTTCTTGTCAGACGTCTTACATGATTAAATTAATAATACATGATTTAGGAGTTAAATTAAGATTAAGCGATTTAATTTAAAGTAGAAAAAAGTAAACAAAGCGGACCCCAAGTATAATGTAGCACACTGACACACAACTTTTTAAAAGCAAAGAGTTTTCTTTTTGTGATTCCTCAAGTAAAGCATCATATCTGAGCTCTTGGCCAAATTTCAATTAGATGTGTTGTGGATATTCATGGCTTCCAAAAGTTGAATTTAAACAATTTTAGTGACCACCACTTTTCATAAAACTGTGGAAATCCCTGGTCACCACAGGATTTTTACAAATGTTTATGGTGACCTCCTTACCTATTGACATTTCTACCTCTGAATAAGAAACAAAAGAAATATGTTTATAAAACCTCATGGAGATTGCCATGGGGATAGCTGAAAGGATTCATGCCATCCAGAGGATAATGCCTGTAGATCTTAATGACCACTATGTTTCCCCCAGTGCCAGCTCCAGGGCAAACTTAACATTGTTAAATAGGTGATCGTATCAGTCTAGGAGTGGCAAAAATCATCAGAATTTTAGTGATTATATCAATACTTTAATATTGTGGGCTTTAGGCAATATTCCAGCCTCTATGAGCTACTCTTAGAACCTTAAACCTTTAGTCTTATTGCTTTTAAATCTCAGAAACATTTGCCATCTGCAGATGTAATTTAGTCGATGAGCCTTTTGCAAGAAGCCACTATTAAATATTGATAGGAGGATTTGCAGATGCAATTCTGTAACAATAAAATGTGATGCATTGGTGTAATTTGTTTTTTTTACTCGGCCCTGGTGGTTAAGACCAGTCTCTCCAGCAAAACTGACACACATGCACATGCACACACATGTACACATACTCCAGTGGTCATTAAAAGCTCACGTCACCAGGGTCATATCCCTGGCAGCACCTGCCAAGGCCATTATCTGCCACCCTGTCCTAGACGAACGCTTTGGCATACATCTGAGCAATTAGGCCAGATTATTGGCAACCTTCCTCGGCCTTGCCACATTATTAAAACCACTAATTACTGGCGGTGTTCAGCGCTTTCTTTTTCTCTCGCTCGCTGTGGTACAGCCAGGGGAGGCTTAGTGGGAAAAGATATGGGGGAAACAGAGGAATCTATGAGTGCTAAAATTAATGGAGGTGGATGACTAAAGGTCTGGGAATTCATTAGAGGCAGCCATGAGAGGGGATGTGGCAATATGTACTGTACATTAAGTGTGTCACCATCCTTAATTAGACATATTGAGTAGGAGCCGCCAAGCAAGGCACTGCCCATCGAGAGCAACTTAGGGTCCAGTGTCCTGCTCAAGGACACTTCGACAGGCTAACAGAAGGAGCCCGGGATGACCGGCTCTCTAAGAGTAATCCAACTCATTGATGATTGAGATAAATTGTTGGGACACATGTTGCAATAGCTAATATTTAAGATGATATTATGTATTTTACAAATTATCTGACAGGTGATGAGTTGTCTAATGTAAAGGCGGACAAAATATGTGATGTTTTTAGAATTTGACTAACCAAGAACTACTGCAATATGCTTCCTGTCTATGCATTTAGTTTGCGATTTTATTATAGCCATAGTATTGTCTCTGTTGTTCCGTTTGTCGGTTTGCATCAGCATTAGTGCAAAAAAAAAAAAAAGTATGACCAAAATAAATTGCCAACTCTATTGGCACACGTTTTGGAACACCTAATAGCTCCCTAAAGTTCATACATTTTCTCTCAGCTCTCTGTCAATGTTTTCAAATCACGGCAATGGCATCTGATAATGCTAATTGGCCCTATTTTAAAATCAGGGAGTTTATCTTTAATAAAAAGTGGATTCTGACAAATGAGATTTCATCAGAATATTGGCTGGCTTGATTATTTACCCATGTCCTGTTTATCTCTTAATAATCCCACAGCCCTTGTCCTTTCCTTCCCAGCAAAATCACACACACACACACACACACACACACACACACACACACACACACACACACACGTTTGCTGTTATCCACTCCACCTCAGCTCCGGCTGACATATCGCCAAAGGTCAGACATCAAAGAGAACTTTTTCTTAGCCGCTGAAGGACTAAACTGCACACACTCACCATGCCATACAAGGAAGCAGTGTTTGATATGTAGGTATATGTTACTACTTGTTTTATGGATATTAGGAGTTTTTTCAGGGTATCAATAAGTCAGCGGATTATAAACTTTGTGTATTCCTTGCTCACTTCCAAACTCTTTGTCTCCTCAACCATTAGCCCCTCTTTTTACCCTTGCTATTCTCCCTTAATAAAGTCCGGCCCTCCTCTGCAACAGCAGACCCAGCATAGTGTGAAGCCTGGGAGGAATGGATATGAAGGGTTATTAATTCTTCCTGGTGGCTAAAGGACAAGTAGGCCTGGCCGTGGCAGTGGTCTTTGGAAAGCAGAATGGGAGAAAATGAATGCTTTTCTTCGCGTGATTTCTTAGAAGCATTATTTGGAGCGGTTTATTTCAGCTCTGGAGGGTTTATTCCTTTAATTTGTTTCATTTTGGAAGAAGAGAGCAATGCCATTGCAAACAAATAACCACACAGAGACTGCTAGAAACGTTGCCCTTAGTTCTCCTCCAGGCAAACTGTTGCTTGGTTTATTAGAAGGGAGAATGTAATCGGTTCAGCAAAAGGAAACAGCCCCAAACACATGCTTTTATTGGTATATAGGGGCTAATGGAGTCAAAGGAGCCAAAATAATACCAGTGTAGCATGGCAAATTTCCCCATGCTTTGGACCCAAAACAATGAACTTGAAATTGCAGTGAAGCCATGGGAAGGTTGAGGTGAGGAAAAACAAAGGAGGCAGAGAGTTAGAAGAGTGAAATAGTGCGTAGTAGGACGTATGCATCTGTAAATTGTTTTCATACAGTATCAGTAGAGTACTGATCTGGTCCATGGATGTATGGATAGAGTTGGTGGTGGGTTAGTTTACATCTATGTTTACGTTCCTTTTCAGGGATTGATCCGGTGCCACCTGAATTCCGCCTGATGTCCATTACCTTCTTTATTTGTGTTGGCATTTTAAACTTCGGTGGATTTCTGAGGACTATGGTTAACTGCTCCTCAGATCTCTGCAGGGTAAATCCAGACAGCTAGCTAGACTCTCTGTCCAATCTGAGATTTTTGTTGAATGACTAAAACTTTTGAACATACACATGTTCCACCAAAACAAGTTCCTTTCCGAGGCTGATTTTCCGCGGCAGCATGGCTCCGTCTGGCTCTTGGAGCTGCCCAAGAAAATTTTGATTGTTTAAAGAAATGCCAATAAACCAGAGCATGTTTTCTCCCATCCCGGAAGGCTATGTGGAGTAGCCAGACCCTCTTTGCCAGAGCTGTGGAGGAGGGTCTGGCAAAGCGAGACTAGAGTTGGGTTGGCTGTGCGATCTACGGAAAGCTTATTTTACTCGCTTGTGGCTGCAAATTGCAGTTAGAAAGGAAGCATGGATGGAAGCAAAGCAGACCAATGGAAATGCATAATCTGATTACTACAGTGTAATAGGTTTGGTTAAGTTGTTACATTCCCTCCGCTTCTGACTATGACTCCTCATCCAAACACACGCTGTCATTGCTCCCCAGAAGATGTGGCCTTCTCATACTCATTATCATCTAATCACAAATTCGTTGGCTTCCACTGACTGCACATCAACTTATAAATAAAAGAGGGAAACGCTGACTTCCGTTGCCTCCATGGTTACTTCCACACGACAGCGTGCGGCTGCTATGTTTGATGTCTTTGTTATTGTTCTTTTGGGCATGTCGTGTTCAGGACCGTGACCAGTTCACACTGAAATCTGATACGGGCAAAACAAATCTGATCTGAGCAATACATCTTAATTGAGCGCTAAAGGCCTGCAGTGTGAACGTAGCCCTGCATGGGTGTTGTTTTCCTGTAGGAGTAAACAACTTTTACAATGTCGGTACACATCTTGCTGAGATTTTATTGGCAGTTTTGGGCTGAAGAAAATGCTAATGATGTTCAGCCACAAACATTCTATGGTATATAAATACACCAAGTATATATATATTGTAAACCCTATAAGAAAAACATAGTTTCTTTTAGGGCTGGGCGATATGGAAAAGCTCAAATATCATATTTTTGACCAAAACCCTCAATATTGATTACCACAGTGATGTTGTAGTGTTGACTACCGATGCTTTTCACAAAATATTTACAGAATGAGATTTTTGATAAATATTATTTAGCGGATATAATGACTAAGCAGGTAAAGGCAAATTATAGAACAGCTACAACAGTCTGATAAAGTAAGAAGATGACATCACTTTTCTGTTATGCAGCCTTTAAAATCAGGAAAAGACAACTCTTAAGCCATATTACAATATCCAAAATCTAAGACGATATCTAGTGTCATATCACAATATCGATATATAATATCAATATATTGATCTATACAGCTCTAGTTAATTTACTTTTTTCTCTCAGTATACACCACGAAAATCTAATTGCTCCAGTCCAGTTTTATTAAAAAACGTTTTTTAAAACAGATGTCCTGTCAGAGACATTAATATATACTGGAAGTCCTCTTTACATTGATTAAATTGTGCATTGTGGCATGACTCATGTACAGTTTAGTTCTCTTGTCATGAGGGAAGATGTCATGTCATTGAATTATGTCAACAGCTTAATCACTGCTTTCTTAATTGTGAGTGTTGCTTATGGTTACATCATTGTGGCCATGTACTGTAGTCTTTGCTGGTCTACATGCACAGCAATTCATTTGGAAGAACGCCGTCACGTTGTCAGTTTGTCACCTGAGGCAGGTCCCAAGGGTGTACTGCCATTTAAAATGCCTGCGTGGGATTTTGAGGCACGATGTAATATCTCATATGAAGAAATTGTAGTTTTGTATCTTTCTCACGTGCCTTCATTTGCTTTCTTCAAACAAAAAAAGCATGGCTGAGAGTGCTGCTCTCCATAAGGGCTGAACACTTGAGACACTTGAGAAAAGTTGGGGTCTGAAAGGTTCAAGAAACACAGAGCCTTTCATCTTCACTGAGAGCCATGTGTCAAATTGGGTGTCCCCCGCTGTGGTTTTGAACCTTTTTCCGTTGGAGGAGATTGAAAAATGGCCGGACGGGCCATATCTACCACTTTGCATCTGCCATTCCCTTTAAAGAATGATCACATGGTGCAGTGACAAAGAGGCATTTTAATAGGCCTCAGATGAATTATCTATAACTATGACTGAATAAATCTTTAATCGCTGTAATGAACTTTAGAGTATGGATTCAAAAAGCCATTTAGGTGATATATGACCCATGGAGGGCTCTGATACCAGGATAAATCAAAAGAGGCCGGGGTCTTTACTTTTGGCTTTTTACACCAAACATCAGCTGATTTGAATAATTGACTTCATAGTAAAGCAAGCTCAGAACACAACTGTACCTGCATCACAGAATCTTTTTTAAGGATAACGCTAGAAAAGAAAAGGCATGGAGTTTAACTCTAGGAGTGCTTGGAATGGAAGGTAGATACTGGCTTAATAAACACATGATTGTTCTGTAAAGTACTTCATAGAGACAATAACATCTGTGAGTCAGGTAGTCAATACGCTCCTCTTCTGAGGCCCTTCTGGTGTGGTAACGCATGTGGCGGAAACAAAACCGGAACGCAGCCAGAGAGACAATCATAGTTAGCCAGTGGAGAATCGTAGTTAGCATCTCACTGCAAAGTGTCTGTCTTCAATTCCCAATATTGAATCGAGACTGGCCAAATCTCACTGTTGAGCCACGGATAAATAGAAAAAAACACTCTGTAGTGACCCTCCTCCTGTTGCAGACTTACATGATGCTCATTCTGCTTAGCTTTTCAAAAATGACAGCCTAAGGTCAAGCACTTAACAGCCAGACACCCCCCCCCCCCCCCCCCCCC
>NC_048419.1:22404423-22415732 GCF_013103735.1 Etheostoma cragini | reverse complement strand
CCCCCCCCCCCCCCCCCCCCCCCACATGTCATGTTTAATACCTTCGGCCATTAATTGCTAGCATTCGTCATAGTGCCTACAATGTACAAGATATGAGACCCTCTTATTTCTGTCTATGTCAGCAGTTTGTGTGTGTGTTTGTGTGTGTGTGTGTGTGTGTGTGTGTGTATGTGTGTCTGTGTGTGTGTACACTATGTTTAGAGCTGTGCTCATATTTCAGGGGGGAAGTGAGATTGTCTTTTTTACTTGTATATATTGTGTTTTTTTCATTTTGATTTATAGGTTAACAAAAGCTGTACCTATCCATTGGTAGGCATAGCTGCTCTTGCAGTGAATGGGAACTGGCCAGTGGTCCTGCTTCCCCAGCCGTATTAGTTGGTGTGATCTTGATTTTGCTGATCTGCAAAATGCCAGCAAATGAGCCACAAAATGAGAGCAGGACTACATGATTATGAGAACCAGTGGGGCCAATATTAGCCTCCACACACCATCAGCTGCACTTGCTTTTGTTGTACAGTGCATGTGTTTTATTCACAGCAGCACATCTTCAGATATGTAACGGCACACAGCAAATGCCAGTCACATAATTGTGACATTATATAAAGGTATCACAAAGCTCTCTGTGCTGGCTTTTTCACCTGAAATAGCCTCATTGATTATTTAGATTCTAAATATATGTGAACATCTTTTAAGCTGTGAACAGGATGAAATATGGGGCGCCTTTCAACAAGCTAACATTTTTGGTCCTCGCTAAGAAACACTATACATCACTATCAGTTACGTGTTTTATGAAGATGAATCGCTTTCATAGTTTCTCCACGGAAGCTCTTCTTTTATGTAGAATTCTGAAGCATCGATGCACAGGAAGTGCACCAACCTCATTTGAGCTTTACTCCGCCAAGCGTTAGTTTAAAATGAGATCACAAGGCCCCGAAATTCACCACGTAATGCTTCTCACACTTCGGCTTATTCCCTGTGAGACAGTCACTCTGGAGATTCCCGCCTACAAAAAATCCAAAATATTTTAAATGTTGTATTTTTTGTTTGCCAGCCCTTGTACATTAAAGGGGGTTAGATCAGTTAGTGTTCCAACACCAACACCCAAGTCTTGCTAAATTAAAATCTAACAAACTGTCAACATCTGGAGAGTTATATGTGGAGCTGAATTTGAAATGAGCTTTTTCTTTAACATTTGGACCTGTATTTATTTTAGTTATTGCAGCCACCCACTATCAGTGGCCTTCCCGTTATATTGAAGAAGAGGGGGACATTAGATATTCAAAGTACATTGCTGTTTACTGACAAGGCGGTGCAACCTTCTCTGCGGGGGCTGAAAGGTGCTCAGCTTTGACAATTACTTGGCTCAAAGTGACTGAGAACAACAACGACTGAGATGAAGCAGAGGTAATAACATTCGGCGGGGAACCCGCTAAAACAGCAGTGCCAACTCCTAGAGAGCTAAAGAGCTGTCATCTTGCCAAATAATGCGCGTCATTGGGTTTCACTTTCCTTATTTTCCATTGCCGTTCCTTTACAGAGTTGTTTCTGCATCTCAAAGCCTACTTATTACAATCTTTGAACTCAGGAGATGGCTGACAGCTTGCTCCACATTTGGGGAATGTACTATTTTGTGTAAATGAGATATGCATGTGGAATACAGTGTCAATTAAGCTTTGGTGTCGGATGGTGTAGTCATGACAAATCTGGGCTGTATCAAGAGAGCTTTGTAGAACACACTTGTCTAAACCGACATGTCCGGATGGTTGAATCATAGCATGATAATGTACACCTTACTCAACCAAAAACCCTGAGTTGACTAGTAAGCAGCTTCTAAGACAGAGATACCTGAACACACAAGAGGATGTGACAAGAGGGCAGCATTTTTGGGATTTCAGTAACTCTGATATATCATGGCCTTCTTCTTGATGAATGAAAAGGCTCTTTCATCCGAATGTCACATTACTATGCTAATACAAAATGAAGAATTAAACTAGGGACAATGCAGTTTTGTAACCCTGACATATAATTTTTTTCTTTCCGCTGGTGTGAAGTACTGTTAAGGTACAAGGGCATCAGTGTCAAGGTGTAATGAAAACCTCAGTTCTCATCAGCCTTTATCAAACTTTTCTATTGAATTATGTCCACTTTTCCACCTCAGTCAAACATAAAAACAATTTTCATCAGTTGAGGTATTATAAAAAGAAAAAAAAAGAATTTCTTTTGCAATTAAAACAAGTGGATGAAAATATACCTTGTAGTGACATTCCGGACAAGAGTACAGGAGTAAATAGTGGCAAAGAGTTTTAAAAAAGTGCCTGAACATTAAATGACATTATATATCGCCCTGTGTATAGGGTTGGCTGGAATATTCCCTGCTTGTGTGTTGAAGGTTGAACATGTGATTGATGTTGTATTAATTATAGGGCGCCAGCGTCCTGTATTATTTCAGCTGCGGGAGTATTGAATAGAGTTTGTGTGAGCCCCTTTATTCATATTCATTGTCCTTTGCCACTGTGATTTTCACTCAGACTATTGAACGGGAAATTAGCACAGGATACTACTTACGGATCCAATAAACATTTAGTACAAATTGCTCTCATTACATAAGATGGCTTTGGGTCCCCAATCTGCCACCCATGCTCTGTCAAATTAAAAAAAGGGGAAAAAAAAGCCAGTCATGTTTCTGAATGATACCTTCCTGCCCACCTTTTTTATCAGTCAACCTATCTCCACATAACAGCTACTTATAAAGCCATTGCTTTTTCACATGCTTTAGTATGTGACTGCGGCATTGGGCTTCATCATAATGCAGCAACGCTAGCCATTCGCACAGCCAGCCATTATCAGTCCCCTGAGCAGGCTGGTTAGCCGGGCGGCTGGCAGGCTGGGTGAAGTTGTATTAACAAGGCCACTCTATTTTTCTATCTCTCTGACGCCACCACATCGCCTCTGCATAGGCCGTCATTTATTATTTATAGGCCGGCTTTGGAGGTATGTACAAGGTAGACACACATGCATCCATCATTGTGTGTGGGCACAGGCTACTGTCCTAAAGGACGCATCAATTTGCAGACACACATGGACATGTGGAGATGCACAGTTGTACATGCAGTGCTAATTTAGTCTACGTTCACCTGTAAATGCAACACACATGCACACACACGCTGACACACACACACACACACACACACACACACACACACACACACAGATCTCACAAAATTCGACATGCTGCTGACATGGCTTTAGCAAAGATTAGCCAGGATTAGATTGGATCTGGTGCGGAACTGAATAAATAATTGAAAATACATTCTGCTCTGAGCAATTATAAGCTTTAGGCCTGCTTAGTCATGATTTTAACAGAATGAGCAACACTTTTGTTACCTAAACACTTTTTTTTTTTTATAGACCACAGTGGGCACAACTGGTGTACAACTGAACTACAGTCTGCACAGCAGCAGTTCATGTGGCTTAACTGTAGTTCGTTTTTCATTGCTTGAACACAGTTTTCAAAACACTACACACTTATCCCACGGCTCTAACCACAACCTGCACACCACTGTGGCTTCACAGCACTTTATTCAAACCTTAACACACTGCTGTCAAACCTGTTAACCATACGTTCAAAACAAATGGATTTCAGCCTGTTGCCTATCAAACACTGGTGATTGCAATGCTTTCTTGTTTTAGACTGGTTAGTGAACACATACTGTGTATACAGTATACAGTGAAAGCTCATAACACCTTTTTTGGAAATGAAGAAACACCAAATTAGAATGAAACAGTGACCCCTACCTAACAGGTAAAAGAGCTATATGTCCAGGTAAGATGTCTGACGTTACATTCACAGTTGTGAAAATGTGAGAAACATTTCCTTTACTATAGTGAAACTGCGCACTGACTGTTTTGTAATGTGCTGTTAGGAATGGGAACACCACAGTGATTAGTATTTATAGATAATGTAGGTTCATGGCGGAAGAAGAGATCAGATCTGTTTAATAAAAACACTTTTTTGTACCTTTAGGTTTTAACATTTCCAGTAATTACGTAAATTATTACAGAAAATTTGTGTGTGTATCTATTTACACACTGTAGGTTGGCAAAGTGAGGATTTGTAGTAATTGTAAAAAAATAAAAGGAAAGAAAATAATTGTACACTTTTCTAATAAATGGACTGTGTTTATAGAGCATATTGATTAATGTAAAGTCACTTAAATTGTATAAAACTGTAAAGTTGAAAAGTTTGTAATTTGTGTATTGGTGTTTGAGGCTAGCGTTTTTACTCTGTGTGCTCTAAGTGACAGAGTGTGTTGTTTCAATGAGGAGTGTGTGGCTGCACTGAGACGTGTGTGAAGACTTGTGTTGCTTAGAATGAGTTTTGCAGGTGATGTGAACTGTTTAGCTCGTGGGACTGTCGGTAATGCAGACTGTAGATAGAGTTTTGCACATGCGGCTTCAGTTGTGGCCAGTGTCGTTTAGCAATCGAAAAAAATGGTAACGAGAATCTGGGCTTTGCTTTCTTGAGTTTACAGAACACAGTAAGCCCAAAAAAAACACTTTTATGTCTTTCAAAATCAATATTTTTTGTCTGACTGAAATGGATTTATAGACTCTTATATTTTTATTAAATTTTGTTTTCAAAAGATATTCATTGCAGCTTCACCCCATGGATGGATGATTTTTCCCCCAAAGTTGATAAAACAAACGGAGAAGTTTTTAATGGATACAATTTCTGTTGAATTTCAATTCAATTTTATTTAAAGTGTCAATTCAACAAGAGTTATCTTGAGACACTTTACAGATAGAGTAGGTCTAGACCACACTCTATAATTTACAAGGACCCAACAGTTCTAGTAGTTCCCTCCAGAGCAAGCAACAGTGGCAAGGAAAATCTCCCTTTTAGGAAGAAACCTTGGACTTTAAACTCCTTCACTTGGGGTAAGGACTCGTTCCTTGCCTGAAGACAGCACTCCATCTGTTTCCTGCTGAGAACCACGGCCTCAGATTGAGAGGTGCTGATCCTCATCCCAGCCGCCTCAAACTCTGCTGCGAACCGATCCAGTGAGTTGCAGCCAGCTCCAAAAACCTTTATGCAATTGAAATATTACATGACAACTCGTTCTGTTATGGAGAACTAATGCACAACAAAAAAGCTAAGAAAGCACTGATGTAAAACTTCATTAAGTCTACTACAAAAATGGGTATTAAACAAACTCCAAAACACGACAACTGCAAAAAAAAACTAGAATAGAGTAGGTTTATTCATGTTACATCTCATGGGGAGTTGCTTGGTGTGTGTGTGTGTGTGTGTGTGTGTGTGTGTTTGTGTGTGTGTGTGTGTCTGTGTGTGTGTGTACGCACACACGCACAACCATTGGGCTTCAAGGATTCATCAACTTGTTTTAATAAATAAGACAGTAAACAATGTCAGTCTAAATTCACAAGTGTATTTATAAAAAAAAAACATGGGTTAACAAAGGAGGGCATAAAAGAGAAAAACAATCATGTAAATTTGTGGAGATAAATGAGGATGTTTTTTGGCTGCAGCACTGAGATGGAGATGCTGTCATTGTGCGGGAGTTGATTAGTTAGTCTGTCACAGTTAGCTCCCCCCCACAGAATTCAGAAAGTGTCTAATATTATACATCCTCAATATGAAAAAATGCATATAATAGATTGTCCAACACAGTACGTGCCTACCTACATTTGTACAGACACACATACACACACATACACACACATACACACGCACACACACACACACTCACAGAGTTAGAATACCCAATTCCCTAGACTTGCTCAGTGGACTGTGGTTGATGTGACACATCCTCAGCTCCTGCAGTGATGCCCAGCGATGAGCCACTGTTCTGGGAGTTACACACACACACACACACACATTAAACATGGATCAGGTGACCTGTGCCTTGCAGACTTCAACCATGCTCGCTGGCCCTTGGATGATGAGTGGCAGGCAGCTCCTATCTCACTGGCTGTCTTTTCTTGTCCTTCATATCCTCTTCCTTTCCATTTCCAGAATTGTAGGAATCTCAATTTGTTTTCACCCTGTAAAAGTGGACTTTGTAAAGATTTTACTAATTTTCAGCAAAGAATGGCAATTAGAAGGTGCTGATAGGTTTGTGTTTTGATCAGTACTAGTGACTTAACCATTATTTGTTGCCTTTTCAAAACACACTTTCTGGTGTGTTAATGGTTTTGTGTCTAGAAAACATGCAGAAAACAAGACTGTTACTGTAGGAATACAGTAGAGGCTGTTACATTATTTTTTTAAAGATTTGTTTTGAGCATTTCATTGGAAAAGACTAGATTTGAAAGGTGAGGGGCGGGGACATGCATGAAATTGTCTAGTTTGGACTCGAACCCTGTGAGGCATACACCTCTATACGTGTGCGCCTGCTCTACCAACTGATCTAACCAAGCCACAATGCTGCTCCACCTTTACTTGGTCTGGTAGGACCATAGACTGTATACAAAGATGGACGCCATGACAGCTCCCCCAAGGTAAAGACAAAACATCTCGATTGTCCCCCGGGTGGCTGGCTGAAGCATGGCTCATAAATCCCGACCCCTATATGTTGAGTGGGTAGTCTGGCTCAACGGATGTACAGTGCTGGTATAAAGCCAGACATACTGTGCGTCTGTCACGCTCCACATATCCCTCCCCTTCTACTACCTCTGACGTCTATTTGCAATGGCACCATTGCTGCATCCGGCAGTCTTGATTGGTTTAAAGAAATAAAAACACACCAGAGTGTGTTCCCCTTACCCCAGAATAGATAAGTGGTGTGGCCATGTACTCCGACCCTGACATAGCACGTTGGAGGTACAGTAGCTGTAGAAATGTAAGATTAGCAGATGAGTCATTGGCCAAAATATAAATATCAAAGTACACGTTAAATACATTTTTCCCAAAGATGGTTTCTGTCATTTTAAGTAGTTCTGATCACGCTGATGTACATTCAATTGTAAATTTTTCGCATACGTTTGATTTGAATTATTAATTGGATGCCATTGAAAGGTGGTTTAACCCTCTGAGAATGAAAGACGTCATTGACAGCTGTGATTGAATCATGATTTAGTCCGGCGTATGTATGGAAGGGACTTGTGGCTCACATAAAAATACTGATTAGTGTCCTTAAGCCTTTGGAATTTGGATGTTATTATTATATATCAATTACATTTGATTGATGTCCCTGCATCGTTTTGCATTCAGCAGAAATAACCTGCCATGAGGGATTATCTATTTATTTTACGAGCCTTTGGTGATTTTATAAAGATTAAATAATGACATTAATATCCTCAAACATTACTAGATTTCCATTCTGATGCAAGTTTTTCAGGGGATTGCAGTAATGTGTTGTGCAATGTCTTCTTTAACATGTGTTTAATGTGGTATCACTTAATAGCAGATGTGATAGGAACATAGAAAAAAGGATGGGTTGTGTTTTTATGCATTGCAATTCATTCACACATCCACAAATTTCAAACTATTGCTCGTCTTCAAACTATAGTGGCAGTGTGGCAAATTTCTACATGCAGTGAAATTTTGTTCTTGTAGAAGTGACTTTTCCAGTGCTAACAATGTCACAAATGTAATGAAACATCGTGGCGTCTTACTTTAATAGTTTAAGTGGCATAATGTGAATCTTCCAGTCCACAGCTAAATGCTGTGTAAAAAGGCTTATTGACTCATCGGTGTCCCAAAGTTCATTAAAAGTATTAACCTAATCAGCGGCTCTATTCCTGTTCACCGGAGGCTGTACTTATTCACTACTATTACTTGAGACAAGGGAAAGCGCTGTCTTTAGTATATTAATGGGTCAACACAGTGAGTCAGTATGACACAAAGATTGTACAAGCGCTGTTATTGTCAGTCTGCAATTGAATGGTGCTTTCTTGCTTACATTTTATCTTCCATAGCAGATCATGAGCTGCTACTTCTTCACTGTCAGAAAAGTTTAGATTATCCAACATTACAAATGAAGTATCATTTAGGAGCAGGCACTTGATGGGAGCATTCGTTTTCTTCACCTGTTGGAAATGTGTGGTGATAAAGAACTTTGTTCAGTAGTAAACAAGAAGAACATAAGCTTGCTGATCATCAGCCCTTTATGTTCACCCCATAATGCACATTACTTTACAAGGCTTTAGGCTATGTTCTGATTGCAGGCAAAAGCAGCCCAAATCAGATTTTTTATAGCTCAGATCTGTTTTTACAACAGTATTGACAGCACAAATCACATCTAATCTAATCTTCTCAATTCTGATTTAGGCCACTTTCATAGGTCGTCCTGAATCAGATCCGGGTCTGTTTTTCTGTTTTTTTGTTTTTGTAATGCAGCCTCAGTCCAACAGTCATATTGGAATTCATGTGACTTTTCATTCATTTCATGCCATTCTCTTCATAATCCCACCTCTCTTGGCTTTGACTTTGCATCTACACACAACACACACACACACACACACGCACCACTGTACAGACAGAGATAGCCGCCACTGCTCAACAACAAGCCATAATTAAAGTTTTGTCTTTTTCTCCTCATCCTCATTATCATGTGCTCACGAACTTGCTGGCATCTACTTGTAAACAGCGACTTCAGTGGCCTCCATGTTGACTTCAGCACCACAGCCTTCTGCATGTGACGTCTTTCTTGTTGTTCTTTTGGACTTGTGGTTCAGTTCATGACAGTGACTACACACTGGAATCTGATATTGTCCACACATTTAAAATATAACATGACCAGCCAAACTAAATATGAAATCTGAATTGAGAAGGGAGGCTTTCAGTGTTAACGGAGAAGATTATAGACGCCTGTTAGGACCACTTTTGTACAGTACAGTCTTCTATTCAGAAATCAGGCCAGATGTTGAGGGGCAGCCGGTTTTCTATCATACTTGTTACTGCACATGCCCCTGGTCCTTCCTAATCTATTTCCATTGTCCTTCTTGAAAAAGGACTCTTATATATCAAGCAGCCAAAATAGCCTTTGGTAGAGTGAAACCACTCTAACACATTATATAATCCAACATAGTATTCAGAAGGTGCAGCACTCCATACAGAGTATAATACTGTATACAGTCTAAAAATCACATGCTGCAAAGACCACTGCACATTTCTCCATTGTACAACAAATGCATTATCAAATAAACAGCGCCAAATTGTTGAACTAGGACTGCCCAATATTCCATTTTTATTGAAAGGCCCAATACAATTTCCAGATGATACATGAATCAAACATCTAAAGACGTTGTTGCGTTGCAAAGGTCCAGGCCTCCTGTCTATATGCTAAGCTAGGCTAACTTCCTCTTGCACGTAATGCTTGATGTCAGTGTTCTCATCTCACCCTCAAAAAGAAAGCATATAAGTATATTTCCCGCGTATACGTATGTCTGTGAGGTCGGCAACACATGAGCATGGTGTATTGAGTTTATGCAACACATTTGTAAATGTATATTTGGTGAAAATGTCTGAAATCCCACACGTACATGTAATCATGTAAATATGAGCAAAATCCCAAGCACGGAACACAAAATAAACCACTTCACATCAATATAGTAATTTTACATTACATTATTCGTCTTAACATTTGAATTTAAGGTAGGAAAATCTGTCAGTGTTTGCACACAATCAGCCTTGCTTTCTCCTTTTCTCACCTGTCACCGCGAATGCAGTGTGTGTGTGTGTGTGTGTGTGTGTGTGTGTGTGTGTGTGTGTGTGTGGGTGCTCGCACATGTGTCTTTGTGTGAGTGCTGTTCACGTTCATTTCCTAATATAGATTGCGTATAAGTTAGGGTTGGTTATTGTTTGTTATAAGTGTACACACACTCACAGACAGACACACACACACACACACACACAC
The DNA here is from genome assembly GCF_013103735.1 of Etheostoma cragini. Lineage (NCBI taxonomy): Eukaryota > Metazoa > Chordata > Actinopteri > Perciformes > Percidae > Etheostoma > Etheostoma cragini. The sequence continues at coordinate 22,405,854 of NC_048419.1, read as the reverse complement.
ACACACACAAAGCACCAACTCTCCTGTGAGTCACGATTGCTGAGGCAGAGGAGGCTTGTTGCCTCTCCATTAATCTCTATTTTTGTACTGTCATAACACACACACACACACACACACACACTTACACGCGGACGTACAAAGATCTCTTTTGCGTCGACTTGCCTTTCTTCCTCCTCACTTCTTCAACTGTTTCAAAATCTCCCAGTAGTCTGTCATATTTGTTCTCTCAACATATCATACCATGCCCCCTACTGCTTCCATGTGTTTCTCATCCAGGCATGTCTGGTCTCTTCTTCCCTCAGAGCAGGCTTCTCTTTGGGGGGCCTGTGACCCTTGCAGACCCTGCCACAGAAACATTCTGGTGTGTGTATGTTTAGACCTTTGTTCACATTTCACATGGAACCAGACCTATCTAAAGTAATTTAAACCAAGTCAAGTCCCAGTAACAGATAACGCACCATCCAAAATCACACCAAACACTTGTTTTTAATGGGAACAGGAAGCATTTAACGTCAAGTTGCTCGTAATAAATCAAAGCACCTGTATATATCAAATACAATACAGATCAACAACAGAGTCAATGATCTGCTGCTCTGGGCTTCTCTTTTTAAGAGAAATACCATTTCCATTCACTAATTAATTTCAGTAGCAATTTATTATCCGTATTTAGAGGTTGTCAATGAAACTCAACACAACCTGCAAATGCTTCACACTGAAGCCAATAAAGGGCTTGACCCCTTTCAGCTGCTGTAAATCTTTGAAAGTAACACATCTGTGTGTTGAGTATCATTGACGGACGATGCACAGATATTGAAAAGGCAGGAAAGCTGTTGGTAATAAGTTGTGAGTAATTAGTGAATGGAAATCACTGACTACGTTAACATGCACATAATATTCTGGTTTCTGCCCTCTTTCTGAAAAGACGATATCCCGACTACTCTGTTTACATGGCTAATAAAAGTGAATATTACACTAATATTCCTGTTTACATGTAGTCGTGCAAGATAGGCCGTAAACCGCAATTGCACCTATTCCGAATGTGTTGTATACATGTCTATAGAATGCCCTTTAAAACCTGTATAAATATCCCACAAGTCGTATTTGGAAAATGCAAAAAAGAGGCCTTATTCGGAATATCCAACCAGGATATGCTGCTGATGTGACCTGTATCACATTCTGAATATTGTCATATTCAGAATAATAGTGGAATATTGGTGTGCATGTTAACCGAAGGTGTCAAGTCACGAAGTACATATAATTAGTTTCTTTACTTAAGTAGAATATTTTGGGAATCTGTACTTTACTGGAGTAATTACTTGACAGACTATTTACTTCTACTCTTTACATGTACACGCAAATATTTGTACTTTCTACTCCTTACATTTTTTAAAATAGCCTTGTTACTCCTATTTCAGTTTGGCTTGTTATCCC
>NC_048419.1:22391766-22404323 GCF_013103735.1 Etheostoma cragini | reverse complement strand
GCTTCCCTCCCTCCATTGGCTGGACGCCTGTCTTCTCTCTCTCTCTCTCTCTCTCTCTCTCTCTCTCTCTCTCTCTCTATGTGTGTCTCTTTTACATGTCTCTTTCTCATCTGTCCCAGACTAAAGGCTTGTCTCCACTCTAGAAACCTGCCACCCTACAGCCTGTTGATAAGCTTGGAAGAGGGTCACACCACTGATCTCATCCAAGAGGCTGCCTTTGAAGCAGGCTGGGACACATACATAGAAACACTCACACCAGAAACATACACACACGCACGTACTTACACAAGCATCCCTCTCCCTCGCACTCTCTCCATGCTGTGATGAAGTGGCCAGGGTGTGACTCTCTCAAGCTCTCCTCGAACGCCTTTTATATTAATGAAGTTGGCTAATACACAGGCATGGGTAGTAGAATTGAGAAATGCTTTTCAGCCAATATGTTGGAAGTGTAACTCCATTCTGGAAGTTGATCAACTCTTTGTGCTGGAGCAAGACTCATTACTCTAGCAGAAGGACACATAGAGGCCACCCAATAAATATAGCACTCGACATGTGTGATTTTACAAAATGTTGTCTAAAGAAGTAGCTTTTCCAAACCAGATCATTTTCATGGTATATTTGCTATATGTTTCTCATTTCATCACTGTGCTGTGTACCGGTTTGAGGTGCTTGTTAACTCTGGAATTTCAAAAACATGTTAATCTTATTGTCCGACTTCATGAGCATCAAAAAGTTTTTCAGAACACCTTGAAAACTTGGAGCGGTGGTCGACCACGTTGCTGCCACATTAGCCACCGATAATTAATTCCAGGAAGTGTGAAGTGTGTCACGCTAAAAAGCAGGGTGCCATTTGATATTCATGAGGTGCGATCCTGTTTCAAATGTCCCCTCCGGTCTTACCGTGACAAAATGCAGTTCTGTTCAATCCCAGGCCTCCTGCAGATCTTAACTGGAGACTCATCACTCATTTCCGGTGTGCGGTCGGAGAATGGGAGGGTTCGGCCTGGTGTGCCGGGCCATTTGTGCATCAAGGTGAGCGATTGCAATCTGGCTGACATTTTCTTCTCCAGGGCCAAGCATGACTGACCAGTAATGTCCTGTGATACCTAGACAGCCATTGGCCACCGCGGACCATGTGCACAGATAAGATTGCAGGGAAGGCTTGTCTGTTTTCCCTTCCCCATACTGTAAGTGTTTTTACACCATAAGTGTTGATAACCATTTAATTAAATGGAGCTGATGAAATTAAGTAAAACTCCAATTCTATTGTAATGGTTAAAGCGTTTTCAGAGACAGGAGAAAGAACCGTAAATATTAAAAGAGCATGTCTTCATGTTTGAAAGTATTTTTTAATAAAAAGTTTGAGTCACAACACCAAGAATAAGAAACAAATTGTTGGATTTTGCAATGTGAGTCTCTTGGAAACCTACCTTGAAACTCAGAATCCATGGGCTTTTTTTCATGAAAAACTTCAATGAAAAGACTGAATAGATCACAACAATATCAAAATGCATCATATTAAACTTCTGTTCTATCCAAAACCATCTTGAACACAAAATGTACAGCACACCTGCGTAAGTACCTCTTAAACATCAATACAAGGCAATTTCATCCTTTTTTTTATCTTCCTTGATTTTCTCTGGATAAAGACAAAGAGCTCCCATTTCTAACAACGTTACCTAAAAGTATAACATAGCATACAATAGCTTACATCTTAATCTTTACATCCCAAAAATATGCTAGAAATGACATCATTCACATCCTTAGGCCCAGGAGCCTGTAGATTTGTTTATTCTTTCTAAAGCTCTTATTCTACATCTCTGGTATCACAGAAGAATCAGCAACCACACTTCACCAAATTGTATTATCAGACTCCCTTGAATCAGCAACCCGGTAACTTGAACTTAAAATGTTATTTTCCCCCCAAACCTTTCTTTTCATCCTCCTCGTGTCGGTAATTGTGACGGCAGCGTAGAAAATTAGAAATTTGAGTTCTGTTAACAGATTGGGTTCAGGCGGCTCTTCTGACTTCTGCAAATGAAGCAAGCTCAAATCCATCAAAGTCATCTCCAAAGAGAATGAGCTGGCAACATTTTATTTTCAAACTTTATGGAGTGACCCTTACATTGGGTTGAATGCACTGCACAAAGAATGGACGTTGGGGGGGGAATAATAGGTGTGAAGGGCCAGCCGTGGGATCTGCCAGCTTTCTATGCTACGCGGGCTACATGTGACACTTACGTGCACGGTGTGTTTTAGATGTACGTCTACGGATGGAACTACTGATTTAACTTTGAACAGCTGCCCTTATCACAGTTTTGCGAGACCTTGACTTTGACATAGAGAAAAATTATTTAAATTACTGGAACAATCACTCCCCCTAACCCTAACCCTTGCAAGATGAGGGGATGTAAGTGCTCATAAAGTGCTTGAGATAATCTGGCTAACCTGTGGCCATGTTTACAACCCGTCTGACTGCTCATGTGTCTTGCCCTGACCAACTTTGTTGAAGCAGTGTTGCTGTTTTCACAACTTTGATTTGGTGAGTATGTTATCACAGCTGATGACTAAAAACTACCTTATACTAAGTATGTTGTTGTAAACCAGAGTAATACTGATTCATGGAAAATGTCCTTTTCTTCCAATGGAACCGTCACACAGATAAATGTCCCTCAGCTCCGGTTCTTAGCTACATACAATGACAACAATTACATTTGTTTACAAAAACCGTTTGTTTGGAAGTGGATAGAATATCATAACCAAGACCATGTGTTCAAGCGACTTTGGACATTTTTACACAAAAAAGACAAGTGTCTGTTTGCAGCCACAAAGGCTCAGTTATATATTTTTATATTGACTGATCGTTGAAGCACGCAAACAAAAATTCTATTTTGGCTCCAGCTGCACAATAAGACATTTCACTTTATCATTTCCTTTCCTCTGGATAAGATCTGTTGAAGCTGGCAGAAAGTATTGTTTATGAATAAGACCAAATCCGTGTATCATACATTTACTGACATTAATGCTCATATATTGTTTGTTTGGTGTCTGCTGCAGAGGCAGCCATGACATCAAATTATATATTGATTCTCGGCATTCCTTTGATAATCTGTGAGAAATAGAAACTGTAAAGAAAGTCTTTTGTCGCTGCTAAACTTCAGTGTGTTGATCAATTCGATGAAAGCTGAACCTCTTATTAACTGACCTTTTTGAGAGGACCTGAAACCTGAAAAAATATAGTAATATTTTATATATCTTCATGCTTTAGAGATGTTACAATTTAGTACAGAAGGAGGGGAGATAAAAAACAAACACAAATCAGATTTTAAACTACTTCTGCACCACACTGAGGTGAAGTCAGTTTCCTAAATACTGTATATTTTTTTTGTCGGCGTGTTTGTGTGTGTGTGGGTTTGTGTGTGTGCGCACGCATGTGTCCACCTCTGCAGTTTGTAAATGCCCTTGACAGCAAAGGCTGTTTAGGAATGCTGAACAGCGATGCTTGTTACCCACCATTCTCTCCCTGCAATCATTTCATGATTGCCAGTGATAGAACACAAATCACACACATACAGTTGTGTGTGCGTGTGTGTGTGTGTGTGTGTATGTGTCTGTGAGTGAGTGAATGAATCTGGAGGGATGAAGAATGAAGCCGCATAACTAAGACTGTGCTTCATGTTTTTATGCATTCAATGTCTGATATTAAGTAATATTTGTATGAAAGGGTCATTGATCTTCACAGAACAAGTCATTTTAAAAGGATCGGTATTTTCCCCGCAGGATTTTGATCCCATATCTCCATGTTATTATCTTTCAGCGTGTACACTAAGGATACAGACACCTGATGAATTTTCTTGCTATTCTGCTCTATTCTGCTTTTTTCTGCTCTCAGAATGTGATGTTGGATTCTGTAAAGGGGTCACTATAGCGCAGGTCACGCCAATGGAATCTATAGGCTACGTTTTGATAGCCTGGCTTACAAGGCTGGCGTTACTTATACTGTAAGAAGGTAATCACTGCAAGTCAACGCGCTTGACTACGACAGTGATGCTGCTGAATGGGTTCTACGTATTTGTCCCTGGCAGAAAAACAGGTTGCCTGTAGCTTTTTAATGGGCAGCTTGAGACAGCAGAGTACAGACAGTTATCCCCAATGGCACCTACAGTATACCCCTTTTCCACTGCAGGACTGTTTTTCAAGTAGCAATGCAAGACTCTTAGTTGATATTTATATAGTGTTTTGGGAACCTGGGACCTTTGGGGCCCTAGAGCAATTGCCTGCTTTGCCTGGTTGGTAATCCAGCTTAGTAGGACCCGTACAGAATCTGTCAAGGACTGTACAACAAAATATGTTTTTAAAAATGACAAAAAGATGATGAAATGCTGGTCCAAAGTATTTGGTGCGCACATTCAGTGTTTTTGTATTTTATAAATACCAGTATATGAACATGTGAGGTGGAGGTAGGGCAGTTAAGGGAAGTGCAGAGACAACAGCTCCAAACACCCCAGAAAGATCCGGAGTTAATGTCTGACAGCAACAATGTGATTGGCTGGCTAACAAGGGTCATAGTGAATTCAGATTGGTTTAGGGCAATCATGGGAACCCCTAAAGTCAGCTGACATATTAAGTGAACAACACATAAAACATGCATGAAATCAGCATGTCTGTGAAAGTGTAATCTTCCTGATTAAGAAATCACTACGCTCCATTTCTTAGTTTTTGCATTCCCATAAAAACGCATAAGTGGCATTGAACATGTATTTAAAAGATCTAACTTGAAGACACCTCGTTATCTATGCTGTGTGTTTCTTTGAAATATACTGTATGGGCTCATTACATGTACATGGGGAATTCTCTTGGGAGCAATAAAAGGTTTCACTCCAGCTGTTTCAGTCTCTCCGAATCCATGTTGAATACAGAACAAGTATAACACTCTCTGCAGCTAACATGGTCTCTCAGCCTTCGACCTGCGGATCTATAGGGAAAATGTCTACGGCTCAGCAGTAGTCAAGAGCGGCCACATTTCTCTCAGCACAGCTGACAATGTCACAGTTTTCTGTGCCGGCTGCTGAGGGCAGGCCGGTGCAGTCAGTGGCGCCATAAATGTCACTCTATCTTTGATGGGCCCTCCTGTGGATCAATGCCAATATGTAGCATACCTCCCTCCAGCTGCCGAGCCCCCTTCTGTCCATCCATCCATCCATTCATTCACCCATCCATCCATCCTCCCCCTCTCCGTCCCACGCTCCTTCTTTCCTTTCATCTTTGTCCATTTATATCCATCCCTCTTTTCCTTCTCTTAAGCAGCCAGTCTGAACTCCTCGCTGCTCTACTGTATGTGTCGTGTATTCATCATGCCCATTTCCAGCAATTTTCAATCAATAATAAAAAACACAAGTTCTGTGCAATCTGTATATACGCATAATCACACACAGTTTTATTATTGTTACATGAATTTTTTCCCCCAATAGCAGTTGTTTGTATTATTCCAGAGTAGTTTTGCTCGGGCAACAATCTAGAGCAGTCTAGAGCTGTAAGGGAGATGAGGTCCACGGGTTGGTTGGTCCTGGGTTGAACAGACGGCTTCTACGTCGAGGACTGAGCCTCTCCATATGGACGTGCACTCGAGCTACCTAGGCGCCCGTTAAAGTAGAAATTACCAATAAACTATTTAATATATATATTTCTATTTAGTCCTGTTCTGTTGTTGTTTTTCCATGGTCATTTTTGTACTTACCGATGTTAGACGGTTTAGCTATTAGCTCTTTTGTAACCTCCTTATTATCCAGCAGGGTCCTGATAATCACATGCTAACAAGCAGTTAAGTGTAAAAGCATCCTTTGCGTAAAGGTACACATTTTGTATGGCTCTAAATTGGGATAATAATGTTTACATTTATTTTAATATTAGGATGTACAGATGTGTGTGTGTCCAAGGGTTTGTTTGGTGTACAGATTTACCCTCGTCCACGGTTCCAACTCTACATGTTTTACCAGTGAGGTAGAGGTCTGAAGGTTCTAGACTGCCAGGGGCTTGGTTAGGGTGACCTCCCCAACACGAGCGTTGGGAGGCTACACATCTTTGTTTTGTGCTATCCAAAGAAAAAAGCACAGGATGGGGTAGTGGTTAGAGGAAAAAAAGAAGACCAGAACATAGCAGAATAGACCCACCACTGGCACAAAATCAATGCCATCCAACACTTTATCACAGAAGCTAGTGTGACGCAAATGCAGTAAGCACTCTGAAGCTCCAAGGCCAGTTGAATAGCTGAGCACTTGTGCCAACAAAGAGGTGGGCAATGTTTCAAAGGCATCACGTCAGTGTGGCTGGTGGAGAATACAAGCAGCAAGTATTGTCAAAGAACAGTGCTACCAAGTTCATATTGTCAGAGATCCGGCTCATGAAAACACTCAAACCTGGGCCAACCCTGTTGAGATAATCACACGAGGATGTTCACAGTAAACGACTGATTGGGGTGAATACTCGTCCTGATTTATGTCTGGCAATATTAAATGTCATACATGCAAATCAGTGGAAAATTGGAATTTATAATTTGATTACAAGTTATTTTTAATAATTTTTCCCCTCATGTTTCTTCTGTGTAGGATCTCTTGAGAAGATTTAAAAATGTATCTAATTCTGATAGTTGTTGTCATGTGATCAGGATATGAATTATCAACCGAGGCAACTGCCAATGGAAGGTTAGGTAAAGAGGCCAAGAAGAGATAATCATCTGGAAAATAAGTCAGCTAGATTACCATATTCTTCACTTGTTCCACTTGGCTTCTTTGGAGCAGTAATTTCCAGATAGAGATAACAGTGCGCATGATCCACACATACAGTTTGCAGTCATATAAAAGAAAAATAAGAGGAAGAATTCTCCCATAAGAATCCACAAGCTGACTGATTGTGTACTGACTGGCAGAACTAGGCCGTGTGTATGTCATTCTCTTGTTTTCTCTGTGATGCCCATCTTTGTCCTGTCTCCCACTATGAATTACTTCCTGCCCAGACAGTTAGCCTTTACTCTAGCTATCTATCTTCTATCTATTCTGACCAAGCCAGTGAGTGGCTGAAACTGTCTTGGGGAACAATGAAAAAGTCTGTTTTGGACAAGAAGGCGCTCAATTGATCAAACTGACTTGGAAGTGATTAAGTAGTTGCTGTGATAAGAGCAGGTCAAATTCATAAATGAAAAGTAAAGGAGCTGCATTGCTGGGGGAAGACAAACAGACAGATGCAGCTGTCCCACAGTGCTTGTCACTCTCCAGCAGTAAGAAATATAAGAAAAACAAAATGTCATATTGGGCTCTGGGAATATGTGACAGATTGTCACTATCATCTGACCTTTTATAAACTGAATGATTCATCTTGAAAATAATCATAAAATAATAATAATGAAAATAAGCATTAGTTTCTGCACGTGCGTGTGCCCTGGAATAATAAATGATCTTGTTGACTTTACTGTTTTTTCTGATTCTGATTATGCTGTAATGTAACACTGGTGTGGTAGTAATATGGGTGCTTAGTATTGAGAAAAGAATAGCATCTTTTAATACGATTTTCTACTGTATGTTGATGAATTAAAATGTTCATAAAAAAGCATGTCTGGGTATTGCTTTCTATCAGTTCAGCATGGATTCTCTCAGCACTCTGTTTTTTCTCCTTTGCATCTTTCGTAACTTGACTTAACTTTTGCACTGGAGACCATGGAAGACCAACTTATTTTCATTGTCCATGTAGCCTTACTCAGCTTTAGACATTGTTCAAGATACAACAGTACAGGGCTAAGTGACAAGTGGAAGAACCTACTGATGCACTGGGATGCAACTAAGTCTTTTTTTACAGATGATAGATGAAAGACGGGGCTTGGTTTGGTGAAAGCTGTTGCACTTAGGGTCCTTTTTTAAATGCACTCTTGAATACCTATTTGTGTGGAAAGTTTCAGGATTGGAGGTGATGGTGTATATTGCAACACGGCATTGAACAGGAAAAAACGTTATTGCTTTTAAAAGGTAGTTTTGGATGTAACGGGGTTGTTGAGTAGGACAAGCAGTGCAGCAACTCCTGGTAAATCAATACTCTTAAAAGCATCCGGAATTGTGTTTCTTTGAGAACTCGGATCGATCATGATACTGTTTTAAATTTTCTATGATCTTCATTGACACAGCAGGAAAAAAAAGAGCTGTAACCTGTGGCAAAAAAAACAGTTTTGGACATCAAACTAACAGTTCCACATTGGTGAAGTAATGCAGGCTTTGCTTCAGACGTCCAAATTAACCAATAAACCACATTATGGAGAGAAGCAAGGACAGGGTCAATGATTGATATTATTGAGCAGCTGCGATGATCTTTTCATCGTATTAATATGTTTATTGTGAAATGACAAAAATGTATTCTGAATCAGAGTAGAGTGATTCTTTTGAGCTAACACGAAACAATCTCATACTATTACCTTTAACCTGGAATATAAGAATATAATGGCATTACCATGGTATTTGTATTATATTCTCACCCCTGTGTTGGAATTAACTTGGTCCATTAAAGTGCTCACATTATACTAATTTTCAGGTTCATAATTGTATTTATAGGTTGTACCAGATTAGGTTTACATGGTTTAATTTTTAAAAAACACTATTTTTTGCACATTGCTGCTGCTCGTCTTTTTACCCTTGGTGTTGAGCTCTCTGTTTTAGCTACAGCGTGAGGCAGCACACTTTGGGTCCATCTTTCTCGAAAGGTCACACGTGCGCAGTACCTAGGTCAGGACTACTAGCCAGTCAGAAGCAGAGTATGAGGGCGTGCCACGCTAGCAGCTAGGCGAGCATTATAACGGGCGTTAAGAAGTGACACGCGTTTGTCACGGAAGTAAAGGCTGAACTACAATAGAGCTGTTTGGAGCAGTTTGGGACTTTGGTTTTTTTCACTTAGTTGCATAAAAAAAGAAATATAACACAAGAAAGGAAAGGGAAAAACACAAAAAAGCATGATAAGAACAACATTTGGTGATGCAGTATGTAGCTTGCAGAGATTGTTACAGTGTGCAAGAAAAAAAGACATTATTTTATTCTTGTTATAGAAGTAGTATGTAACGGAGCTCTTCTGTCCTCTTTTCAGTGGTGCTGTATCTAGAATGCATAGAGGGAATCTCATGGGAGTAGCCAATTCTGCTGGCTTATGACCAAAGGTGGAAAAAACAATGCTATCTGTTGCATCTGGTTACAGCAGAAGGGAGTTATGTCATATCTCAGAGCCATCTCCTGATGCATTGTCTCACATATCTTTCAAAGCTTACAAAGACAACAATGATGACCTCTCGACCATTGCCCACATCAAAAGACTGTGCCGGTGAAAGATAATTTTCAGGTTTCAACGCTCTATGAACTTTCACAAAGAATAGACTTGTGTGAAAGAAATAGCAGGCTTGATGTCTCTGTGCCTACCCACAGTGTACGCTTTGTTGTATCTCAGAGAATTGTTAAGATAACATGCAGATTGCTTGGTTGGTGAATCAGTGCATTATAGTTTAATGAAAGTCTCCATTGATGTCATTAATGAAGGACATCAATTGTTTTCTGTTCTACTGAAGGGAACCATGGGTCATTATGGTTGCCAAATTGAGTTGCTCCTATCCATAAATCAGTGGTATATCAGTGGCTGTCTTAAAGGTCTTGCACTATTGTACCTCCTCTTCGCTAGCTGTGGAAGCGAGACAGGAGCCCGATTTCTCATCATCAGGCTTTGGTGTTGCTGTGCTCTATCTCCCACCAATACTTTCAGTTCAGTGTCTTATGTGACTTTTTTTTTAAGAGAATTGTAACAAGCCGTTTACCTCAACATGTGTAGAATATTGCAATCCTTCTCGCCCTGGTATAACCACTGTGAGGTTGTTACAGCCACAAGAATGAGATAGTGAGGCTTTCTTGAGATTTCCTGTTGAACTGACTTCTAGAATTTACATATAAAATGAAAACCAACACCAATGAATGCACACAATAGATCTTCAGGCTGCTCGCTAAAATAGTCTTCCTTTTTTGCGTGTATATTATAACTATTGCAATGCGATGCAAGGGTAGTTTTATTTCTAACATTATTCTATCAATAGACATTTACATGGATAGTCTGTCGTTATAATTTATTTGCCTTTGGTGTACTGTGAAGTGGGAACGTGTTTTTAATGGCAGGCTAGCAGATACTCTTGACTTGTGCTCGCCTAGCACCAGTGAACTCTGCAAATGGAAGGACTGAAGGACTGATGAAAAGTGGATAACTTGGAAATATGGTCTCATGTCTAAAATTCTAAACGCCCCCTTTAAATAACCCACAGTGGTGTCTGAATGACACTATCAGAAAAGGGAACCTTACAAGTTACCCTGAGGACAAAAAATACAGAACCCAAAGAGTTGTTTGCTAGACGCTGGTGAGCAAAACTCTGTTAAAACAAACTAATCACCCACTGTATAGTAACAATTACAAGACTGTTAGCTTTAACTAACATTTCTTGTCATTTATTTTTAAGTCTTTGAGACTGTTTTAGTAAAAAAAAAAGAAATATGTAAAAATATGAATGAGGTCATCCTCAGAAAAGCACAAAAGAGCTCTACAATTAACAATCAGTTGAACCGTACAGTCAGTGCTGCGCTTAAATTCAAAACTTTAGCAAAATATGTCTAATAAACAGCATTAGAACCGGTACACACACATTCATAATCACAGATGTAAACCTTGGATATAACTTGAAAAGCCAATCTGTCTAATTTAAAAATAATCTGAAAATGTTCAACATATGTAAAACAATAAAAAAATGTCAGACCATTTGATGCATTTGAAGTAAACACAAAACACTTGACGTAATGGACCAACAACCCGCTGTATCATTTGTTTTCACATGAACATTACAAGCATACTAAGAGACATTAAGTGCATGTGCAATTTGGTAATAAGACATTTTGTTCAGTGTTTTAGCGTTATTGTAGTGAAGAAAAAATAAGTTTAATTACCATTGTTAATAAAATGTGTAACCACAAAGTCTACGTAGAATATCAATTAACATAATGTAATATCCATATATGAAAGGGCTTCCAGCCAGATAAAAGAATTTCCTTGATTTTTTTCATATTATTTTAGTAGTGAGTGGTTGAAAATGTTACACAGCTATTGAATAGAAAGAGAACAAGGAAAAAAACTGTTTGAACTTGTTGCAGTTATATTGAAGAAAATACAGATTAGCTATTTGTTAAGAGTGTTGGGGTCAACGTGTAACTGTAATAAGGTTACATTTGTCTGTAACGCAATAATGTAACACGCTGCTATAGATAACTCTGTGAACACATTACAGTTACTTATCAAATAATTACCGCATTACTTGCGTTACCGGTTCTTCAACTATCTGCATAGCGGGAGGAGAGAATAACAAGACTTAGACTTTATTGTCATTTAACTGCACATTCACAATATACAGTTAAGCCAGATTTTGTTGCAAGGCTCCCAACAAAGAAAAGAAACAGAAGACAAGTAAAAAGAGAAATAGTATAAATATAAGTGTGCAATATAAAGTGTGCAATATAAAATTATTTTAAATTATTATAAGATGATTATGAAACAAATCAAACGTCCGAGTAGATGAAACAAAGCTGGCTGACCCACCGTTCAGGTCGTCTTTTGATAGGTGGAGGTGTGCTCATTACTTCAAATTAGTTGCGCGAAAGGACAAAAATGTAAATTCTAAAGTGTAAATTGTGACCCGTTTAATTGCTAAAGAGCCCCGGACCATGAGTGACGCCAACACTGATGAAAAGAGCATGTTACACTAGCATGTGACACTAGCCAAGCAGCCAAGACTTGATTCATTCGATAAGCGGGCTTGCGGCAGCATACGTAGTGGAATCGCTGTCTTCCCGAAACATACTGGTAAAAATACAGCTAATGAAGTGCGGCCAGCTATCAAGTACTTCTTGACAAATGTTATGCTGATGTTTACGACGCTGTTATCAGTTCTTTGGTATTACAGTGCATTTAGGAGATTGTGTATGTCATCATTGTAATACTGGTTTGTGTTGGTCTGGGCATGGGGTTTAACTTTATATTGTTATTTTGCAAGTAAGTTATGGTGCATTGCAGGTGATATTACAGAGTAGTCCAAAAGTTATGTAACTAGTACTGTAACTAGTTACCTTCAGCAGTGAGTCATTTTTGAAAGTAGGGCATTACTTTTTAAGTAACTAGTAATCGGGGCGGCCTCTCGCCCCATGTTGGCTGGGTCCTGCGGCGGCCCGGGTTTGAATTGCTGTGTGTTGTCCCCCATCTCTTTCTCCCTTTCGTGTCTATTCACTGTCACTGAAATAAAGGAAAAAACGACCACAAATAACTAATCTTTTAAAAAAAAGGTTACTAGTAATGTGTAAACTATTATGTTTTGAGTAACTACCCCAACACTGGTTGTTAAGCAAAATTGCTGCTTCCATTTGGAAAAGAATATGTGATTTACAGTGGGTACGGAAAGTATTCAGACCCCTTTAAATTTTTCACTCTTTGTTTCATTGCAGCCATTTTCCAAA
>NC_048419.1:22386226-22391666 GCF_013103735.1 Etheostoma cragini | reverse complement strand
GGAAAAAGGCTGCAATGAAACAAAGAGTGAAAAATTTAAAGGGGTCTGAATACTTTCCGTACCCACTGTATGTTAATATGTGACAGATTAAATTAGTTGCATAAGGTTTTCCTTAGCCCACTGTGACACTGAAAGTGAAAGCCTACTCAGCCCTGTAACTGACTTTAATGATTAATGTGTCTTGGCACCAATAGCCGTCCACAAGTTCTGCTCAATCTCACTTATGCACACGCCTGGTGACCTGATACTTAGTCTCTAGAATACCAGTTATTCACCCAATGCAATATCACCTTGATGGTTTTCAAAGTCTCTGTTTCTCAAGAGCAATGCCTTTCAATCCCTAAACCGAAAATGCCCTTTATTTTGTGCATCCCATTCTTGCGGCATTAGAATTGGCCAGCCAAAGTGTTGTTCTTGCCGTATCAGTTCTCATGTCAGGACCGCCAACACTTTTTCACAGCGGCCAACAACAGTGCCAAGATATTCACCCACACAGCTTGCCGCTATTCTTTCTCATCCGCACCGCCTTTTTCTTTCATCCCCAAGCCAAGGTAGCTTTTCTTTTGTCAAGTACTGCAGGACACAAATGACTTACTAAAGTCAGCTGATGTGAGAAGTGCAGTGTTTTAATATACATGTTTGGGAGCATTTAGCTCCTGAACAGGTATATTAAAACACTTATGCACATGTGCCTGATTCTGCACTATTTAATAAATTATAATGTTTTTTTGGTGCATTTAACTGTTGTGCCGACTTTGTTTTATTTATTTTTTCGGCCTGCACAAGCAACCACATGGATGTGCACAACATTGTCTTTTTTTGAGTGCAGTGTTTTCCACCAAATTAGATCATGTTGGTGGTAGCTGAGCGGTGGTATTTTCATAGTTGGATGTTATTTTTCAATCTTTATTTCAGTTTCAACTATACCACATAGGGCTTACTGTGTCACGAAATGGCAATATTACCATTATATTAGGGTTAAAAGCTAAGTAATGAATTTGATGAACTGGAAGACGATGGCAGTACAGGAATGTGTGTTGGTGGGTGTGATGACAGATCTGTACTGTGTGATGATGGTCAGATGTGTGGGTGTGGAGAGGTCATACTGACTGCTGATTACCCAGATGGCATTCTCACCATAGGTGTGTACGATTGATAAATGCCACATTCATCATAGCTTTTTTCCTTCAAAATGTCCCTGATGTTGTGAAAACCTTTTGGATTCCATTATGTTCATCGTCGCTCTTCTCCGCTGATCTTCAAAAACACCTAATTTCACATGTCATGAACGTGTTCTAGCAGTTCCACTGGATCAATATTAGCTTAAAATGAGGAATTATATGCATATGCATGTTGTTCAAACCTTGTGTTTGAAGCATGCTGTTTTACTGCTTTGTTATTCAGCAGAGTTACAGACAGTCATCTGGGTATCAGGGAGGTCACATTGCATACTGACTCACTCATCCACTAAGTGGTAAGATCAAGGGTCTTCTTAATAATAGAGCCATGTAGGAAGAGTTTGATGATCTCATGATGCAGCAAATTGGGGCGCCCCCTCCACCAGACAGATGACTCTAGAAGGAGGTCAAACAACTTTTGAAGTATGCAAAAGACCTACTTTAATGTGAACACAGACCAATTATTTGGTCTTCATTAGGATAAAGACATCAAAGAGACACTCTTCACTCACATCTGCTCATTAATTATTTGATTTCATCCATGGAAACATAGCACATGTCATGACTCTGCAGAAAACTCCTGTATATGGTAAAATTGACTTAATGGGCCCATATGAAAAAGACAAAATTAATGCTACAATTATAAAAACCTAAATGTGGGATAATTAAATTGTAATAGAATTGGACCCGCACATTTTAAAAATACAAATTCAAAAAAAAAATCTTTTCCCAAATCCTAGCAATCTCAGGTAATAGCCCACATGAAATATTTGTTAAAAGTCAGGAGTAATGGCTAATTTTACCCTGGAGAAATTGTATATGTACCTTCTTAATATAGTGCTAACTGGCAAAGACTTCTTATCCCTTTTTTGTAAATGTTATTTCAAGTCTGGTAATGGCTGAGCCATGATGGCTCATAATCATAGCTCAAAATTACAAACAGTAGTCTGAGAGGGCTTTCCTTTACTCTACTATTCTTATCTTATTTCTTGCTGGAGAATGTGTCTTGTTACCTTAAATTGGGCCAGCTTTCCAACACTGTATCTTGGCATTATCTGCAGTAAGCTTTAGTACTTGGACGACAACACCATCACAGCACACACGACAAACACCACTACTTACCCCTGTCCACGCTGCACTAAAGTATGTGGATCGGCCTCTACAGCCATCTGAAGACCTCAAAGCAGAGGACCCAACAGAGACCCCACTGCCGAGGATGATGACTAAGATTCCTATCTCTTCAATATGTTTCAAACGTGTTTATGAGCAGACATTTGTTGTGCTGTCTTTTTGCTTTAGGCAAAGTCAAGCAACTGTTTCAGCCTGACGTGGGCCAGACCAAAGCCAGCAAAGCACATTAGCCCTGTCTGTGAATTCATCACAAATAAAACACATCCTGTGCCTGGGTTAAAGCATACACAAAATAATGACTGGGATATAAAATGACAGTAGTTATTTGAGACTTTTGTTTGTAGACTGTGCCCTGTTTGGCACTCTGATCCAGTGAAACAACTGAGCTGTATATTGTATATTTCTTGCTTTCTAAATATTGCTGTTAGTAAATATAGACATGGCTTCTGTTAATTAACGTGCCTCGCTAGAATAAAATGTGAATCACACCGCTCTCGCTCTCTCTCTCTCTCTCTCTCTCTCTCTCTCACACTCATACACACAGACACACACATCTATGTTGGATCTATGTATGAGTGAGAGGACTGAGGATTTAGCCTACTTCTTCACAGTGTAGCTGGAAGGATGTATTAACATGCCCGCACATAGGTCTCTAGGGTGAGTTCCTCAAACAAACATGGGATCATGTATTATAGTTATCTTTATGTAAAAGCGTGTTGTGTGTGTGTGTTTGTGTGTGTCTCAGTTAATGTATTGCAATATTGCGTGAAAGATGTGACTCACATGCATTTACAATTGACGGTGGTGTCATGGATGAAGTATTGTAGCGTAAGGTCTACCTTAAGGCTATCCACTGATCATGTGACAAATCTGTGCATTGTGTGGTTGTATGATGTATAATGTATGATTCATGTCCACAAAACCATCCAGAGGAAGATGATTCACTCCCAGCTACTGCAGGCAGTTTAGCGTGGTGGAGGGCCCAGATGGTAGCAAGAGGTGGCAGACTATGCCTCTCATTCTAAATTCTCATTTGGATCATCTGTAATTGCTGCAAAGGAGAGCAAAGATCATTTTCCTTCCAAATACAGATGGACTCTTTGTTATTCTCACAGCTGTTAACCTTGTTTTTATAATTGTTTTTTGGTGAAAAAAAAACTTGTAGCCATAAAGCTATAAAATATTCTCCTTTTAATCAAAACTTATCAATAGTAGGGCTGCACGATATGTGGAAAATATATAATTGCGGTTATTTTGATTGATATTGGGATGGTGATATGTGATATGGGTCACGATATTGGAGCGATTGATCTTTTTTTATCATTATTCTTATTTGTATTGAGAATTATTAAAATTAAAAAAAAAATTAAATATGATAAGAGATCTGTGTCAATCAAACATTTTTTATTTAGTTTGTAGGATAGGATTTGTAGGCCTGGACAGCTTTGGTTACACTTTAATTGAAGTTATTTACATAGGAGTGACATGACACTGTGATAAATGATGAATCATGAATCTGTCAAACACGTTTATGGCATAACGCTTCTTTTAGTAAGTGTCATTTGGTTTTCTTGTGACGGGTTAGGGTTCATGTGTCATGACTGTGTCATGTCACTCTTATGTAGATACCTTTAGTAAAGTGTTACCACATCTTCTTTGCTTAACTTTTGCAAGACACTTTCTTCCTGTTCCTGTGGTCTGTTGTTTGTGTTGTCAACTGCATCCTTCATTTATCTATTTTGTTCCACCACATCACCAAAACTCTTTTCCTTGTTGCTTTGCACCGGAGCGCCCCTCAGCAGACCCTGATCTCTTAGCGAGATCTGTTATATATTTACTTTGACGTACAATGTGCAAACCGTTAATTTCACCCTTTCTTCCTGTAGCGTGCTCTTTCTAGCAGCAAACTAATTTCCATCCTGATAAGCTATCAGGTCAGCAGCATCTGTGTGGAACAGCCTTGTCTATAAAGCCATTACACAGCAGGTAGAACAACAAAAAGAAGACTTTGTCTTGCGTAGCTTGTCAGTTAACGCAATGCTGGCTGAAAATGTTCCCCATCTGTTCTTCTTTAAACACAGAGTTCTCCGCTGTCTCAGAAAACGCTACAGACTGTGACTGACTACAGACTGTGACTGACTACAGTCTGTGACTGACTACAGTCTGTTGTTCACTTTAGTATCTTTTCAGATTCAGATTCATGCTTTATCCAGGAAGGTGGTTTATGTTTCCCGTTTGTTTGTTGTCAAACCCCACAGCAAAGAAATCATAGACTGGTGAAAGCTAAAGATTGTTACTACCCCCTACTGAAGCTAGTAGCTGAAGAAAGTTTTTTTTTTTTCTTTTCTTTTCATATCCTTTAAAAAAGAAAGAAAAAGTACTCTGAAGGTTCCCCACTCAAAGCCATCAATGTTAAAGGACATTATTAGGATGTCGGTGGTCAAGCCCTCAAGCACACAAGTCCCCCATCATTGTAAGTTACATAACAGGTATACATTTGTTGTCGAAAACAACTAATGTGGTCGTCTATATAATACATGTAATATAATGTGGACTTTACAGGCCAGTATTCTGTCAGCCAGTACTGGACAATATTTGGACATATCAGTAATACAGGACTGATTTGTCTATGTTGCATATTAAGATGGTGATCTGGTGGTGAGGTTGTATACCTTTCTACATCTGTTTTAATGTTATGTACAAAACGCTTAAAAATAAGTGACAAGATGTTTTTTACAGAAACTTCTGAGAAACAGCAGGGCAACTCAACTTCAAATAACATTAAAAACTGGAAAGGCAGTGTGGCTCTACCCGATCTATGAAAAACAGTCAACACTGTTTTCATCATCATATGTCACTTTACTGTGTATCAGTTATAAGATAATTGTCGTAGCTCAGGGTTTCCTCATATGCCTGTTCATCTGTCCAATCCATGCTTTAGTATTGCTGCCAGCGAGTCCGGACTAATATGAGCTAGAGGCAACTCAGAGACCAGCTTTATAGCATGTGGCCCATATTTGCATATTTCTTTACCACCTGCTATGATATCTATCTCTTGTTATTGGAGTATAAACCCTCTGATATTTCAGCGGGCTTTTTCATAATCTTCAGAGTCATGCGGGGGGGGGGGG
>NC_048419.1:22378075-22386216 GCF_013103735.1 Etheostoma cragini | reverse complement strand
CTTTAGAAATGACAGGACAAAGATTCTCCTTTCCTCTGAGGAATTTTCAAAAATGTCATTAGGCTGGGAAAACATTTATTTTGTACATATTTGCTACAGTGTCTTTTACATATTTTGAAATATGTATATTCTATATTTATGTTCTTGACTGTATTTTGTATTGCCTTTCATTCCCATTTATTCTATGTACCAAACACTCCGAGACAAATTCCATGGAAGGGAAAAAAATTGTTGGCAGTACGTCTCATTCTGATTCTGATTCTGAAACCATACACAATAAGTCACATTTCTACTTTACTGAAAAAAAACAACTATCTTTAAAAGATTATGCCCAAATTTGGGATTTCTCCCCCCACGTTTCAAAAGTGTAAAATGCATAAACCCTTTTTCAGTGTTCCTTCCAATACCATAGTGAAATCTGTGAAAATAATGCTGGATGTGATTAAACAGCATGCATTGGGTCACCACAGAAAGCAGAAAGTGAGCCCTGCCTCTGAATTCTTTTTTTTAGTTTGCAAAGTAATGATGAAAAGCAGACACGGAGCTGGAGAAAGATGTGTCACCAAATACGGTTGTTGCCCTCCATCACCAGTGGGACCTGGTTGTTAGATTGGCGTGCCACCCAGGCTCTGCCGAGTGCTCAGTCATCCGCCATCTCCAAATAGTGCAACGACACCGCCTCTCTCTACAATCTGCTTCTGATGGATAAACACAATGTCGTCATGTAAACACATCCTTCTCCTCCTTTGCATTTCAAAGCCTCTAGCAATACATCTCGCAAGCCGGCTTATGTAAGAGGGGGCCCCCGCTCACCTTTGATTTGTGGCCATGTTGTTCCCTTTGGCCTGTCACCAGGAAGCATTTGGAATGACTGATTGAACTTTGAAAGACTAACGTTCATGTCAGGCTGGGCAAATCAGGGCCACAGCAGAGGAAGTATTAAGGCTAACTGGGAACAGAGCGGGAAGTAAGCTTCGTGTTCACTGAATTCTTATTCTGCAAAGAAATGTCTGGCGGCATGTCAATTTATTTGCACTGAGGAATAATTTTATTTTGCAGAGACTAAAGAAATGGCAACAGAATAAGTGGTACATTTTGCATGCACTCTTCTGCATCCTTTTTGTGATTTAGTTTCAAATTACAGCATTGGTTTAGTGCCAGCCACGGCTTAGAAAGAGAATTCTCCTCTCCAGAGTGTTGCGCTGAGAGCGAACGTTTCTCTTTTTTTTCTCCCTCCATTAGGGAGCATATCTGAATGGAAATACAGGGCTTGCCATTTGAACATTAATAAGCAAGTTTTATAAACCCAGAGTAGTTTGCCTAGTGGAGAACTGTCTCCCCCTCTATTCCACCATCAAAAGCGCTTCACCCTTCTTTTCCTGTCTCTCTTGTCATTTATCAAGCAGCACCATAGGCCTCTTTGGCTTAATAAGTCTGTTTGTTTTTTGCACTAGCAGGGTTTGCTCCCCTTCAGCAGTCCTCCACAGCAGAAGTGGGAAAGGATACCTCGGGGGTCGTAGCTTTAATTAGACCCCTCTATGGCAGACCTGTGTGAGACAGCAATGCTGGGTTTCTGCATTTGATTGTATTTGATTGCATGTTTTGAGCTTTCTCCTCCAGGTTTGGAAAGCAGCCATGAATATAAAATCTAAACTCGTTGCCAAATTCAGTGTAATTTACCGTTGGTTTTCATCACACTATGGCTGTGTCAAAGTAGGAGGGATAGACATAGTGTCGTTATGAATTCCAACTCCGAAGCAGTGTCCTGGGGACCACAAATGTTACACCAGTTGTGTCCTCAAATGTTGGTCATTAGAATGTCAAAGACTTTATTTTAGGCAGATACAAGATGCCTTTCCTCTAAAATAATAATAATGTATACTTTATTAATCCTGCAAGGGGTAATTACATTGTTTTCACTCTGTTGTTATTACACACGGGCCTGAATTATACACACATGCTCAGTAACTATACATGCACTAAATAGAGAGCTGTCAGAGTGAGGTGCCCCCGAGTAGTTGGTGGTTCGGTGCCTTGCTCAAGATCACCTTGGCAGTGCCCAGGAGGTGAACTGGCTACCAGTCCACCACACTTCTTTGGTCCGTATGGGGACTTGAACCAGAGACACTTCGGTTGCCAACCCAACTCCCTACAGACTAAGCCAAAACATTTTGGCAGTACCTTTTTAGTACATTACATAAAAGTAGTTTTTAGGTTAAAGTGTTGCTTCTTTGTAGAACCCCTGAACTCGCACATAACATTAGGTCCCTTTAAAATACCTAGTGAACATAACATCATAGATACTCATACCCATCTTGTCACTTGTTTTGTCCGAGCAGCGTGAGACACTGTTCTTTCTTATGCATTGCTTAGAATATATACCATATTCTGAGTGTTTCTGGTGTACATCTTTGAATATACACTTCAGTAGATAAAAGCACTTTCAGTGTCCCAATTTCTTTCCAGGATTTGATTCTTTCGGGATGCAAAAGTTTTGTTTGTAATCTTGCTCTTATCTATCTTGTATTTTTCCCTTTAGGGGGGATTTGATCAATAGTCTCTTTGTGAAGTGTCCATGTGTGGATGTAACCGATCCAAGCCTATTTATGTTTACTAGGAACAGTATTGACTCTGGCCATAGGGTTGCTTCAGTCTTTTCTTTATCTTCCCCTCTCTCTCTCTCTCTCTCTCTCTCTCTCTCTCTCTCTCTCTCTCTCTCTCTCTCTCTCTCTCTCTCTCTCTCTCTCACACACACACACACACCGTTTTTCATATTTACTCTCTTTTACAAATGTTTCTGTGACAAAGTAGGCCTACTCTCTGTTTGTATCTCAAGTTCTTTCTTTACCCCGTTTAGTTTAAAGCCTCTTTGAGGTCTAGCCAGAATTTGTGTCAAGCAAACATTCTTTTGCTGTTTTGTGGCTGGTGAACATGAAAGATACTGAAAATAAGATAGGAACACCACAAATATTGGCTGGCAAAATTAAGGTTTATGATGTCTTAAATCTTAAAGAGATGCATTTATATCTTTCATTGGATAATTAGGCAAAATAGTACATTTCAGTCCACTCCAGAGTCCATAAATGCAAGCATGTGTAGCATTGTAACCATGATGACAAACTAACCTTAACAAAGTACTAATTTTAACCCAAACCATGACCTCACACTAAACCTACCCACATAGTTATGGGGCCTAAAACCAAACCTTAACCATAGCATTGTTGCATCATAAAACAGATCAATTTTTCAACCATAATTTGTAAAGTTTTTGAATAAACAGCCAGGCGTCAGATCAGAAAATGCTTCTATGTCATATTCTTGACGGCATAATGGTACTTTGCCATTTGTGTGGAGACCATTTCATAGTTCTGCTGACATTCACACGATTTACACACGAACATACACACTGTTTCATTTCCGAGATTGTACAGTGATTTTTAGCTGGATGTCCGTTACCTTCTGCTTTCTTTGTGTTGGCATTATAATCTCCAGTAAATGAATGACGACTGTGACAACTGCTCCTCAGATCTCTGCAGGGTAAATCCAGACAGCTAACTTGACTATCTGAGTTTTCTGTTCATGACTAAAACAACCTCAGAACGTACACACGTCCACAAATAAAGTTCCTTCCCGAGGCTATTTTGCAGCGGCACTGTTGCTCTGTCCAGCGCTTAGTGCTGTCCAACACGATTGTGATTGGTTTAAAACAATGCGAATAATCCAGAGCATGTTTTTCTCCCATCCCGGAATGCTATGTGGACTAGCTAGACCCTCCTCTGCAGCTCTGTGGAGGGAGAAACTAGGCCTCCAGCAACCATATCTTTGCCAGTGTTTAATTAAGACAGCAGGTCAAATCTATGGCATCAAACCTGAGGGGATGACCTGCCTTTATCTCTCTTTTGCCTCTCTTTGTTTTTAAGACTGATACGATTCTTCATTTTATTTATTTTAATTTTATAATGACACGTCTCTCACTTCTGCATTAAAATACACACACATAGGGTTGACACAACAAGTGTAATGTTTCTCTGTACATAATGTGGGGTGGTGCAAGCTGTACAAAGGGGCGGAGCCATTGTTTACCGTAACCATAGCCTTGACAATGTGTTTCCAAAGCAGCTTCCGAGTGTCACACCTCCACATGTTTGCCAAACACCGCTCAGTATTACAGAGATCAGAGGTCAAAGAGGGCAGCTGAATTGAAAACGGAAGCTTTACGTGGACTGAAGAGAGCAGAGAATTACTATCTTGCTGCAGCAAGTGGAGAACTCTAGGTGGACCCTGGACCTAAGGCACAGAAAACAAACTTAATTGTCAGTTAACACTTTTCACCTTTATTTGTAAAGGCTCACCATAGACAAGTTTGAACCCAAAAGCAGGACTCTGAGACCAGGCTTGCAAAATAAAAAGTGAACTCAAGGTGGGAAACAGGCCAAAGTAAAAACCAGGTAGGCAGGGGAGATGAAGCGAACGTATCCAATAGGGCAGGTCGGGGGTCACAACAGGCAAAACTCTGAGAAGAGTTTTTACTTTGCAGAGAACACGGCTGCATCACTAAAGCATAAGCACAATTGACGATCTGGTGGTGAATGAAAGGAAGTGCACTGTATGCTACTGGGCTGACGTGGAAGTGGGAACAGGTGTGCAAGTGGGAGGTCAGGTAATAGGTAATGGCGGCAACACGGGGCTTACTGCAGGGCAGGTGGGAGCTGCAAGATCTAAAATGACAGGAGAGTTAGTACATGGCAAGCCGGAGAAAGAAAACATGAGACTAGGAATTGGCTGAAATTGTGAATATTTTCCAATTTCACTTAAAATTATAACAATAAGGCTATTCAAGCGGGGCTCTTACATCTTTACGTTTCTTTGTGACCACCAGCGGGGATAAATACACAAAGTGCAGAGAAGTGCAACTTTTTATTTTTCTCCTGAGGGTCTGTGAAGTGATCATGATGTAGGATGACAATCAACCAAACTGTCCAATGATTAAGTAACTAGTCAGACTATATGACTTCATGTCTTTTTTTTTTTTTTTTTTAAGTCAATGTCACGATAGAACAGACCAGAGTTAAAAGGCAATGACTTAATTATTTTGTATTAGCCAAGTGAACTGAACTATGGGTGTGAATGCCATTTAAAGAAAAATATATATTTTCCTCATGTCTTAAAAATGCATTCATATGAAATATATATTGGATGTAATGTGATCCATGTCTTTGCAGATCTGATTTCAGACATCACGAATGTGGATTTTGTGGTCTGTTAGGTATATAGTCCTATGCTTATCATCATTGGCTTAAGTCTGGGCCCTTACCAGCCACTTTACTCAATTGTCAAGTGGGTCATCTGACATAGTTTTAGCTGCCATTAAAACAGAAGTTATTTCCCTCGTGTCTTGTCTCAAGCACACACATGACCATCATGGCTGAGCTAGATTACAGGTTTCAGGAAAGGAAAATGTCCACACAAGTCCATTTTCTTCAATCTAACTGTCTCTGCTGCTGGCACATTTTGGCTTGTGAGACAGGATGTTGTTACTGCATTTCAAGCACAGTGCTGCATCAGGAGACATCTGTGGCAATGGGAGAAAGTGAGATCACTGGCGGGTGGCTTTCTAAGGGAGAGGCAATGGATGTTGCAACTCTGATAAATAAGCCCCTTCAGACTGGGACAGTTGAAGATGAAGCCATTGAGATCTCACATTCACATTTGTTCAAGCTGTTGATACAGGTTTGTGACAAAGGATAGGTTAATGGAGAGAAGAAAAGGAAGCACACGTCTGCAGGGTAGTTGGTTACCCTGGACAATAAACGTGCATTTGACACAGGTTCTGGGGACTTTCTCAATTTCAAAAAGGAACTAGAAAGGGAACTACGTTTTCTGTCTTTTTTTTAAGCCAAGTCAGTTTGTAAGCCAACAGCAAAGTCTAACTTCACTTATAATGTTCTCCTCCATTTCTAATATGGTCATAAATTGATCATGAGTCAGATGTTCAGTCAAACATAAAGCCTCACATTAACTAGCATACAAGAACCAAGGGCGTAACTTTGGGTTCAACATTGGGGAAGGTGTTTAGAACTCAACTGCTAACAACGCCTCTCTAGGATAATTCAAACTTCATCTCATGCAGATCATCCAAAAAGTTCTCCAAATCAAACAACCACTGCGTACTCTAGACTGACACATATAAGGGTTTTATGATCTAACATATCACTGTTGGACAAATAAATCTATTTTGTGAGCTGGCAACGCTTAAGGTTTGGTTAGGCTTAGCCACAAACATGGCTTTGTAGGGGTTCAAGTAAACACTTTGTCAAGGTTAGAAAAACATTTCGGTTTCAGTGAAAATTGCACATTTGTTAAGGCATTTTTTAGGCATCTGCTGTAATGTTGCTGTCACCTTCATATCAACTGTGTCATTAGCTCTTTATAAGTGTTTCATATTCACCAAGACAACTATTCGCTTGACATGTGGAACATCCAAAACGGATAAATAGAGTGGCTCCTTATCCCTGCTAAAATCTCAACAAGCATTATTTGTGCATGGCGGTGCTTTCTGACTGGTGCCGGCTCACCGTTTCTGCAAACAGAAGGCTCCCCAAATGGCCTTGACTGTTATTTCATGCTTTGCCAGTTGAATGGGAATGATTGGTACAATGTGTTTGCACACGAAAGTTGCTTCATTTTCCAAAGCTGCCAAACAAATTGAACTGGGTAAGTGGTAAATGTATCCATCAGAACAGCTCTCCATTTTAGCCTTGAGCCACGGCTGATTGATAGCTTTGATAGCTGTAAAAGCAGGATTGGCTGTTTTCCTTTTCGTTCATGCGTGTGAGTAGATACTTTTTTCCTTACCAAGTGATGGGTGGGCGAGGGACGTTGAAAGAGATAAAATTGGTGGGTGAAAATGTGAAATGACAATTGTAATGCTTGCTTCTTATCGACAATCAAGGGAGGCCAGAAAACAGATGTGGCAGATTGAGACCTATAGGAAGCCATTGAAGTGGGAGCTACATTAAAACAGGTTGCTTCAATTAAACTGACCAAAGGCAGGGCTTCACTTTGTGCGTGTGTCGGTGTGGGTCTGTGTGTGTATGTGTGTGCCTGTGTGTGTCTGTCATGTTGGCGATGATTCAACCCAGGGAACACTAGCGTTAACTGCCAGGTTACGGGGAGTCAGGAAATGAAAGATTGTCAAGCAGAAACCACTTAAGCTCATGCTCGGTTCAAACCTACAATATTCAGCAGCGGTTGTGCCTAAAAGGCCACTATGGTTGTTCATTATAACGTTAATATAAAAATAAAAGTCTATTTTTAAGTGATTAACAGGATTACTTGTGCGGGAGACTTATCATGATGTATGGCTAAATGATTTTGGATTTGTAGGTTGCCATTTTCCTAGAGCATGAGTACTGGCACTACAAGTTGGACAGCAATCAATCAGAGATATTGATTTTGCAGAGTTTCCTGCTGTCATGTTGGATTAATATGGATTAGTCACATTGTGCATCCGAACACTGTAGTTAGTCAGTTGGCTGGTTCAGAATTCTAAATTAAAAAAATGGTTTAATAAGCATGTTGTGCTTCAAACATCAGCATACTGAAAGTACTTTGATGTTTTTATCCGGCTTAGTAGTTCTGATTTAGTGCTCATGATGCTGTGTGACATGCATAATAATATAATTAATCAATACCAGTAAATTCACCCAATATGTCAGTATTTGCTCTTACGGATTGTCTGCATGAAGCTTTTTTGTTCATTTTAAGACTTTACACACCATGGAATGAAGCGTATATGATTAACATTGACTTATGTGTTCTTACAATACAATATAAATACAGTATATGCATATAATGTAGATGTACTGGAGACCAGTGGGTTCACATCACCCTGCTGTCACTTCCTGTTTGCGTCTTCTCTGAATGTGCTATCGGTCATGATGTTGGTGTTCCATCATATTTTGTTCAATCTATTGACTCTCTGGCATCGTGTGATTTCAGGAATGACAGGTGAGCAAGATGTGAACCTTTGGGATATTCCCAAGGCAAGATCAACCCGTTTCATTTGGCTTAATTTATAACTGTAACAATCCCACGAGAAAAGGCTTCCTTTTCATTGCTGTATCAAAGAATACAGATTC
>NC_048419.1:22334702-22377975 GCF_013103735.1 Etheostoma cragini | reverse complement strand
CCCCCCCCCCCCCCCCCCCATGATATCTACACTGCAACATGCACAAGCACGCGCACAAACATACACACATACACACTTACGGTCTTTTTCCAGCTATTCCAGATATACTGTCAAATTCAGAGCTTTTGTGGCAGGATAAAAATAGACAGAAGAAAAAAAAATAACAAAATGAACTTCTAAGCTCAAAAGAATCCTCATCACTGAATAATACGTTGGAACAAAATGTATTATTGATGAAACAAATGGAACTTGGTTTAAACAAAAAAAGTGATGTGCTGCTTGGTTCTGTGCAGAGAAAACACATAAACCAGTTGTCTACATGTCGATTACACCATGCTTGGTCCTGGCTT
The DNA here is from genome assembly GCF_013103735.1 of Etheostoma cragini. NCBI lineage: Eukaryota > Metazoa > Chordata > Actinopteri > Perciformes > Percidae > Etheostoma > Etheostoma cragini. The sequence continues at coordinate 22,377,625 of NC_048419.1, read as the reverse complement.
GTCTTCCTTGCTTAAAGAAAATGTTATTGTCTATAGAAAATTAATAAATGAGCACAAAGAAGTAAAATATACTTAAGTGGATTTAAAACAGCAGCTGATGACTTCATGTTTAAGCACTTACACGTTGCCTCTACATTCTAGAATAATTATGCACCTACAATTAATAAATAGACGTCTCAAAATAATTTTGTTAAGGCTGTTCTAAACTTCCCCCTCACATACAACACCACACTTTATATTTTGATAGTCTGAATTGGGTAATTGTGCTTAAAGAGTAGCTTAGATTAGGCTACGGTTGATCTTTACAGTGATAAATAGCCTGTCCCTGCACGTCTATTTGATTAAATTAGGCGAGTAAGTGAGTCACACAAATATTAGACCTGCTGTTGCTTTGAAATGCAGTTTTGTCCATCATTTTAAGTTGTTGGGTGCAAGGGAGGAGAGGATAATGTAAGTACTGTATGTTTTGAACAGTTTTTGAGTGACTGATTTTCTTTCCTTTGTCTGCTTGTCAACTACTCCCCCCATTCTCTGCTCCGCACCCACCTCCCCTCCTGTACCCCCCTTATCACAGAGGACCACAATGAAAATTCGCCTTAAGACATTGCTGTGCTTTTTATTTTTGATAATCTGTTTTAAATGTGTGCAAAGCCTAAGGCAGTCTTGTACATTATGTTTCAAATAAACCAAATTGCTGGTATAGTACAATAAAGAAATAATAACTGTCAGCTTTAAAAAAAAACTTATTTGCTCCTAACCAAAAGAAACAGAAGTCATATGTTTTTATCACTTTCTGGAATCTTAATGCCTTTGTAAGTAAGGCTTTAAATCTAAAGCTGTTAGATATTGACTCCCCCTTAATCAGCTCTCTAATGAAACCATGGCCTCTTTCAATAGATTCACCCCAAATATGCAGGGTGATAGTTTTTTTCTTTTCAAGAAACACACACACACACACACACAACTTATAGCGTACAGTATCAAAAACACCCTTTAGGCTTTCTTGATACAACTGCCTCTCTACTGGGAAAATGTGTGACAGGCTCTAAAATGGGTTTGAGTGGTAAATTGAATTAGAATTCGATGCAGAATATGCCAGAATGGCAGGTGTACAGCAGTCTGTGTAGACAGCCTCGGTTGGCAGCATCTGTGAAAGCCACTGTTGCTCATCCTGGCTGCAACTCCACACTAAGTGCCTGCAGTCAACATCTCTGTCCGGGCTGTGAGATCAGCATGAGCAAAAAATAAATTACTGGACAGCCAGATTAACTGAGCCAGATACACACTTACAATTATAATTGACTTTTTAAAAAGATATACTGTATAACAGCCCAACATAAGCACTGCAAGATACACAGTAAACAAGAGAGCAGAAATCCATTAGTTTCATATAAAGGTGAAACACCACATAAACTCAACCAGGGTGCCTTACCATCAGTTCACTAGGGGATCAAAAGGCCCGTTTTAAGATATCATATCAGGGGTCACAATGTGGCTTGTCGATATGCCGCCGGAGGTTTCACCGGATGTCACCCATTTTCGGCTGGATGCCCCTCACATTCCGCTTTCTTGTGTTGGCATTCAAAATCCAGGTGTATTCAAGAAATATCTTCCGAGCTGGAACAGATATTCAAATTATATTTTTCTTTTTTTTCAGTACATTTTTAATCACACACTCAACAGCCATTTTAATTCCCGAGATCACCTCCCTACGTGCATGTGTTCTACTAAAACAAGCTATTTGCAGAGGCACCACACCTGTACCCGGAGCTTATAGTGCCACCCACAAGGTTTGTGATTGGTTTAAAGAAATGCCAATAAACCAGAGCATGTTTTTCTCCTACCCTGAAATGCTGTGTGGACAAGCCGCACCATTGTCCGCAATGATGTGGAGTTCTGCCAGAAAACAATTTACAATTGAAAATACGGGCTGCAGAGCTGAGGCACATTTTTTACACCTCAAAGCAGAAAAGTCAAAGTTAGACCTACCACTAACAGAGTTTAGTTAGTATCCCAGCTGAACAACATAAGTCTCAGCTTTTTATTGTGTTTTGTCCTTTCTAAAGAAATGCACTGCATTCAAGGGCCTGTTTTCAGTTCTTTTTAAGTTGTTAAAAACATGGAGCTGGAATTTCTTACCAAAGCACAGCATGGGGTTGTGTTTGCGCAGCTTAGCCCTTGAAAAAAATACCTGCAAACTGCCAAATCATCCAGGTTGACACAACGTAGTAAGACATCTAATATTATTGTCAATTCCAACTGCCGAAGATAAATCAGATCTATGTAACATCATGGGACGTATGGTTAAAGGATGAAGCATATCCTATCAAGTCATACTCGATGTACGCTCCCTTGATCTGCAACATTTTATTGCACCATAGATCCCCAAATAATTTATCACAGACCATCATGTGACTATATTGGCTCATCATTACGGTCCAAGCATACCCTCGCCATATTGTATGAAGTAGGCCGTATATGCTTGGGGAATTCTCTCAATCCACTTACCAGAGGTCTGTACCAGTTAAGCTATCCTCAGCATGGAGCATATGCTGGCTTTTTTTCAGTGATACTACAGTGTAAGAGGCACATCTGGCAGTGCAGTCATCTCAACAGTAATTTGCATTGCAATATGGTGTTCAAGGGTCGGTTAGGAATGTGTCTTATTTTTATTTTCTCTGACATTCCCATTGTTATCCGGCCTCATTTTCAATTGTTTGCCAGTTTGCAAAATGTTAGGAAGTCAGTCAAGTTGCCAGGATAAGGTATGAAAAGGTTCCGTTTCTATCTGTTCTGTTGCATACACCAAGGGGCGATAAGTGTAACTGAAAGTGTTTTGGCTTTTTGAAGTAATGGATCAAAGCTATATACTTTTTGCATTTAATGCCAGGTGGTGCCACATGTCAAAATGTCAATGATCTAATTAGCTTTAATCAAAGTAGGGATACTGATATTCCCTCTTCAAAGACCCAATGGGATCTGAAGACCAAACTATTTAACTGTCCTTTTTAGGTCATTCTATCAGTCAGGTTTGAAGAGATATCAGTGACCACCATTCCCTAATTTTAAAGCGGAGTGCTCCGTTTTTTAGGGTGAATATCCCAAGTATTGCTGTGCTTCTTGGGGAAGTATGCTCTCAGTGGAAGCAAGTGAAGAGGACATGTGTGTGGGTGGTCAGACGAAATTATACTGTTAGCAACGTGTGAGGGATGCCCTATTCCTACCTCCCTTTTGTGGAGGGTGTGAGGTGTCACAGCCAAGCCCTTTAATCCTCATCCTACCAATATATTAAACATACAGGACCACTGACGAAGCATCCTGGGTATCCCAAGGATAATCCACTGTGTGGTAACAAGTTGATTGACAAAGTCATGACAACTTGGAATGAAAGAATAATGCATTTGTGGAATATCAAAAAAAACTCTGTATACCTCTGGAGTCTGTAGATACCCCACTCGAAAGGATAGCTCACACAAATAATGCTTATTCTACATCCCAGTTGTCACTGTTAGTTGCTCAGCTGCAGATGACTCACTGTGTCATTTTGAGGAACCACCTGATTCAATATCTGCTAACCTTTTCGCTATAATCACTGCTTTGTAGCTGAATGTCATGGGCTTAATTTGAACATAGGGGAGGCCACTTACAGCATATGCTGACAATAAGATTCAGTTTTGGAGCAGCTCCAACCCCCTTTTCTGAGGATGTCTCAGGTACCATGTGAACAAGGGCTGGGCCACTGGCTGAATAATTTATGGATCAATGGTGGGCTGAGTCTGTATATAATGAAATGTCCCTACTGAATTTAAATGACTTAGAATCTTGTGAAACGTAACCATATACTATGGAAAATCCCAGATGCATTGACAGTTACTTTAGTCACAGGAGTATAAAAAAAAAATTTCAAGTTTGGTGCTTCCTGCTTTAATGTGTATCATTTCTTATAGTAGAGAGGCAAGTGCAAAAATATGCTCAATTTGCTTCATGATTCATTTAGACTGTAAAAACAGCCCACGTTCCCCAGAGCATTCCTAAATGTGTGCTGGTTTTGTCTGTTTTGAGTGCCTACCATTGCTTTTTTTCTACTGGGAATGCACCACATACTTTTACTTGTTCAGCAGTTTTTGTCCAGATTGTGAGGACTTACTGTATTTTAAAATTTTAATGGCTCTTCTGAGGCATCCTGTTGGGCCTGTGGCCAGCATTTAGGAAACTTTCTCTCTTCAAATTTCTTGTCGCTGTCTCCTAGCAAACAGTCCAAAAAAGGCAAATACCAAAACATCTTAAAACATGCACCTTACTAATGCATTGGGCATGTATGTTTTGATTCATCACTTCTTCAATAATAGATACAAATGTCATTTGCAAACGATTGCAGACCTGGGACATACTATACACTGACACGTACATGGGGCCAAAAGTTTGCTCCGACACAAGGAGGAGGTCTGGATGTTGCCTCAGCTGAATTTGTTAAAGCTAAAGTTTCAGGGTGGCTTTGCACTGCTCCCTCCCCCTGCAGTCTAGGGAATTGCTGCCACCTTCAAGTGCAGCAAATCCTCAGACGTAAGTGTGTTAAGCCCTGTGTGCTTTGCCGAGGGTGGAAATGAAGACAGGCTACCCCTATGAAGAATGATGGCTCCTTCAAGAGGCAGCTGTCCTATTTTAAGCAGGCTCCGCTCACCACAATATGCAGTCTGACTCCGCTTTTACCTCCTTCTGTTTTCTTTTGTTGTTCTTCTTTCTCTTTCCCTCTATCTCTATCTCTACCATGGCGAGGAAGGACCTTTTAAGAATGGGCTAAATAAAAGTCCCAGGATGTACAGAGAGGAGATAATGTGTAGTCCCCCTGAAACATCTTCAAGGATGGAAACGTTATTGATGCATGTTAAGTCCTCTGGGGGTTTCACTCAAAGGACATTTGGGGGCTTTCATCCCGGACATGAAGGTGGAAGGAAACATTATTGGGCTCTGCAACATGACAGAGGTTTCTCCTTTTAGTTGGAAGCTTGAAAGGGAAGAGTCATCTTTCTCCACCCTGAGAGAGAATAGCCTCGTAATTGGCTGAAATAGCTGCTCTTTTCTTCCTACCTACTTCTTGAGGTAATTGGTATTCATGAAGTATTTATGGTCCACATTTGCGGGTGTCAGTTCCACACAGAGTAGAATATACAGTGTACTGTATATTTTTTGGCCAGAGAGACTGTTCCCCCACCTTTCCTTACCCTGGAAGAAAAGTGTTGCTTTTTGTTTTGCGCATTTTACACATTCAAAATTTCAGAAGTTGTGCATTGTTGCATTCACATAACAGGGCCAAGGGGCTGTTTTTGTTGTGTGGTATCACACGGTGTGCCGTCCCATCTGTCATAGGGACTTGAGGGAAGTAGACACTGCTTCTGCTAATAAAAACATTTTTATGATGCAATTAAACCATATAAATAAAATGAATAAATTACTTTTTTCTTCTATATTTGATGGATTGCCAGTAAACAATTTTGGCCAACAGTGCATGAATCTTTGGAGATCTCCTGACTATTGTCTTGAGCCACTATAACATTAACATTTTTAGTTTTAAGTCAAATGTAATTTTAATTGTTCGGTATATTGCCATGGAATTTGGCACAGATATTCAAGCCTTAGTTTCCTAAAAGCTTTGTTTATCCACCGATGTGTCATGTATCTCCGCCAGCAGCTCAACCTTTTCACTTCTACAGTGGAAGATATCAAAATAGTAGATTGAGTGTGCAGTCCTTTGGTACAAACGATCTTTGTTCCCAGATCTCACCTGATAATAATCTGAATTTGTATCTAGTGCCACCAGCAGCTTGAGGTTTTTGGTTTAGAGTTAGTGTATATTGTCTCCACGACTTTAAAATACATTTAACTTCGTTGGTCAATTTGTACATTTACTTTACAGTAACCCTCCTAGATGTGGCTTCCTCTCCTAGAATTGAATTGGCCACTTGTCCGACACATTCTCACTCCATCTCTCATAAAATACGGACGTTTGGTCAGGAGCCTTTATCATTGTTATCGTCACTAACAGTCTCCTTTATTGTCATATAACACGCTTTACCTAAACATGCTTGGTCGGGACTAGTGACGTCCTTTTTGACGCTGTTGGGTTAAAGAAAAGCTTGTCGGTGGGCTTACGTTTCCCTGACACACGACAATAAAGGGACGGTTAAGGACACAGGGGATACAAAGCCAGCTCTACTGGGTGAAGCTCTTGTGTTTTACCCATCCACCACCCCCGACCAACCTTCCAAACCTTGCTAAACCCAGTTTAGATGCTGCTCTCTCCAGTACGTTGTTGTCATTGCATTAGACGCTGTTCAGCCACTGTCCAAACGTCCGCATTTCACACGTTCGGAGTGAGAACGGGTTGACTTGTCAGACCAGTGAAAAATACAATAATACGGAGAGTTTCATAAGTTAGCGCCAACGTTTCTGGCAAGCTGGACAGTATAAAAGCAAAGATATGCACACAATGCAAGATGAGACTATCCCATCTTTGTCTGGGGTTGGTGGGAACAAAATTGTGTTTACTTTGTGAGCTGTGTGTTTCTCTTTGTTCTGGCATCCATTCAGGCTTATCTTCCTGCTTTCCTAGTTTTTGTATGATTCTGTTTACTCTACTGTACAGCTATATGCACAGTCTGAATGACTGAGCTAATTGTTCTTGCTCATGGATTCTCTGCAGATTCAATTATACGCCACTCTGGACATCCTGAAAAAAAATGAGGGTGGGAAAAGAGGGATGTTTGCTGAAATTGTGGAGAGTGAAAAATGAAAAGGTAAAAAGTGAAAAGGGGCTTGAAAAGGTTGTAGATAAGAAAGTGGAAGGTTGAGAGAGAGAGATAGAAAAAAGGATGAGAGCTAAGAAGTAGAAGCAGGAGAGATGAATTAGAGAGGGGAGTAAGAGCATTCCCTTGAGTCATATATTTATGTAAGGGGAAAATCAGCTCACTGGAGTGTACACTGTAATGGCACCCCTCTGTATAATGATTGGCGCTGACCTCCCAAATAAGAGGATTAGTATGTGCCTGAGCTGACCAGAAATAATGGACCTCACCTTAGCTTAACTGCAGTTTGACACAGCAGAAAATAGGTAGGGAAATAAGAATACCTTAGCAGCTGGATGCTTGCCTGAACCTCATTCATCTGCATCACCATTGTGTCAAATTGGACATGCATTCCTGCATATCTGTCGGGTTCATGAACAGATGGCATAAACTTACTGGACCTATGTGGACTCATAACATACTGTAGAAGACATCATGGAAATAAGGTGCAGCCAACTGTAACGTGTTGTTGTGATTTTTCGTTTCTGTTAACCTACAAGCACTGCAATGTTACTGTTTCCGTTATTTACATGCAAGGCTGTACAGGAAATGAGCTCTCGTTATTGTAGTTTTTTTGTCAGGCAGAGGGCAAGTCTTCTGCTCGGAAGAATATTGTGGCTCAGCAGTGAATGTTATGGCTAATGTCTTACTGCAGGGCACATTCTCCTTTTGTGTGCTTTGAACCAGCAGGATTAAAGCATCCATCTTGCTCTCCCGCTTCCTCTAATGGTATTAGGAAAAGGGTGGATAGGTTTCCGTATTCCGTTAAGGAATATCTGCTGTGGGGACAGGGTGATTCAATTACGTCAAAAGCAAAGTGGGAGGGAATGAGTACTGGTGTAATAGCCTCTGAGCTGCATAGCACAAGGCGGGGCATTTAAATCTGGAAAAATCCTGCTTGCACTCCCCAAAAACATATATTATACACTCATTACCAAAGGACTGTAAAGGGTCAGCATGCAATTTCTGCCTAAGTGCAGATCTCCATCATTCAGTGTTGTGAATAACAAAATAGACACACAACATCTGTCTTTCATGCAATGCATGCTGGGATTGGCTCCAGCCCCCTTGATATCTAGAATTGGATAAGCAGATATACACATTAGACAGATGCATGGACCAAGGTTACCAAATTTGAACAATGAAAAGTATCTAGTATCTTAATAGAAATTAAAGTAGCAAACTAACATACTGCTGTTAATAATTTACTCTAATTTTACTGCAGTCAATTTTGCAGTGGTGCTATAAAGTACATTTGCAAAACATTTGAGTTTCCTGTCCTGAGTTAAAATAGTCATATGAGCACAATTTAGCCTGAATTCAATCTTATATTCAACCTAATATTGTATTAGTTGTGCTAGAAACACATAACTATAAAAAATTATATTTGTACTTTGTGTTCTCAGAGAAAATATAACTAAAACATAAACTCATCATTCAATTTTAAACCACCCAATATCCACTCTTAAGATCAATTTATATGAATCGTTAGATTAATTTAAGAAAAAAGCCTGTGTCTGTGGTCTTGTCTTCCAAACAATGGAACGTTATACTAAAACTTCTCCTCATGTGTCCCTGTTATAATTGGTCTCATTAATAGCTTGTTGTAATTTGTCTCGTTGGAATATAGAATATAAATGTATGTTTTGCTGTGCTTGACTGTTGTCTTTTATTCTCTGCTATCTGTAGAAAGAATTGCCTAATACTGCGATAATTTAACAGTTTACTTCACTTGAACTTTGGCTGGATATCAAAACTGTGCCTCATAAATGTATCAAATAATAGCTTGTCTAATGGTGGCATATGGGAAATATGTGGCGCTGTGCACATATTTTCACATTCACAGTTTGCTGGGTGTGAACAAGCTAAATGTGAAGAACAGCCATTAATGTTATTTTGTCACACAAATGATAATGAGAAGGCAAAACTATATTTTTTTCCCTGATTGGAAAGTGTCAGTAGAATTTATGAACTCCACACTCCTGTTATGGGAAAACAATGTTATGTTTTGGGCTACTTATGTCACAATTATCTTAGTCTTGCTTTGCCAGACCATCATTTCGCTGTGGAATGGAGGACCTCGTCAAAAATACATGCGGGCATCGGGTGGAAATTCTGGCAGAACCGGTGCAATCAAGATATAGAATAATCTTAACACATGAACGTGAGCAGTTTAACCTGAGTCATTTTCACAGGAATCAGAGATCTTAACATTCTCCAGACCAAAAGGGCTGACCTTCATAGTCTAACATTCATAATTGCAAAAATTGCAATTGCTCTTTCCTACCTACGAGGTTACTTGTTTAACAGGCATGACCAGTTATCATTGAACGATGAGCGAAAACCAAAGAGTCTAAAATTAGATGGCTAGTATTTTGACCAAAAGAGAGTTTACCTGACATCTTCAGCTCTGTTACACTTGAATGCCTCCTAATGTATTTCTAATGCATTACGCGTAAAGCTTTTATATTGTGTGGGGGGCAGAAAACCCAAATCACTTTCTTGACTTCTTCCACTTCATACATTTGAGTGGTCAGGTTATCACGTCATTGCCTGGTGTCTTCACACCACCAAGTCCCAATGCTGTCTGGAGCCAATTGGGTTTCTATTACCACAAATCCATTCCTCTCATTTAAAATGAATGGCTGTGGACCTTCCTTGACACCAGGGATAAGTCTGGCCGAGTCAGTTTTTTCACCTTGGGTTTTTTGTCCTTTATCATCATCAAATATAATTGAGTAGAAGGTATGGTAATATTTGGGTGGTCACTAGATTTTCTCCAGAATTATTATTATTTACAATAGTGAATACACACATCAAATCTATTAGTACACATTTGTGCAATTCCTATTTCATATTTGGAGCAATATTTTAATTGATCCAAATCCCATGGAAAGACTAAACCAACAACATGTTAGTACCTCTCCCAATACTTTCAAACTTCACCTTGAACTCCGCCCAAGCCTAATGGTTTCAACTGACTTAACAAGAAAAATTCAGAATAACATCCGCCTTATCCTTGGAATCAAATTGTCGGTGGGATAACATACATAGCTTGAGGAAGCACGGGGAAGTTATGGTTATAATTGTATCAAATTACTCTCATTGTGAATAACCTGTTCTTCATTATTTTCCCTTTTATGGCAGCTGCATGGGAATTTAGATAGTTAAGGCTGTCATGAAATGAAGCTTATCCACATTTGAGCACCAGCATTTGTCCTGCATTTCCAGTGCTAAGTGTACACAGTCTGCCAGATGGTACTGTAAACACACACTCTAGAATGTAGAATTTCACTCATAAGAAGAGCCCTCGATGCATAATGTTACACTGTTATGAGCTGAGCTGTATTACTTTTTGCTCATTTCTCCAGCTGCTCTTATCCACCATGAAAATGCAGGCCTATCAGTTCAAAGTCATGACATGCACAAGGCAGTGTATTAAGCCACCACCCATGACTTGGTGAATGGTGAGAAGGCGTGAGGACTGGGGGTGACTGGGACATCACCCTGGGCTCCTTTTTTCTTGTGTCACCCTGAGGATACAAGGAGGGAGGGTTCTCAGTCTTATCAGCAGGACAGCACCCAGCGCTCTAATCACCGGGTTCCAGAGACAGCCGGAGGTAAAGGGAGAGTGGATGGATGAACAACATCCAAGCAGAGAAATAAGGAGGAAGGAGAGAAGGGGAAAAGAGGCAATGTTTATACCTTTTAGCTTATATCAAATGACAGCTGTGTTACAGTTCAGTGCATAACTGAGTAGAAATCCTTTTGGTGAGAAGAGACAAGTACAGACTCTGTCCCACGGCACATTGTTGGTGATGAAATATAGAGACGTTGCATCACAAGTCTCTTAGCAACCACAGCAGGTGCCATCTTGAAAGCATCCTTGAGAAGAGGCTACATGCAAAAAAACCTGAAAAGAAAGAGGTCGGCTAGTTCATTGAAGTGTCCCTAGCTGAAGTCCTCCTCTCTTTGCGGACCTTGTCTCTATAGCAAAATTAGTTGACTTTGTCCTCTGCTCATATTTCAAATATTTAATTTGAATCTCTAAAACCGCAGAAAGTCACACAGATGCCAGGTGACAGGAAAGTAGATTTGATAGATTACTTTTCTCACTGTTGACGCTGGCATTCAAAGAAACACTTTAAATCAGAGTCCTACTAAAGGACACACATGGGAAATCATTTCTCTCTAGTTTATCATTTAAATTGTGAAGCATTACAGGCAAAGCGGTTTGATCCCCTGCTGGCAGCCTATTTTGTCAACTCTCCATGAGATTTTAATACAGTAAGGACATGCAAAAGGCAATAAATAATAGATTCATATTTGATCAAAAAACTTTACCAGGTATGGTTGTAACCCCAGAGCTCATTATGATAGAGCACATAGTGTTCCATTCTCCACACTTGATTTACTGCTGTGACTGGTTTAAAAGAAAGACAATAGGATTGGTGCTATTGATAATTAGTTTTTAATGTGCCACACTCATCATGTCCAATTTCATGCCCCTTAGGCAGCTGATCACAGATTTAATCAACACATTATTGCTTGCTATACTTAAACTGACTAGAGGCTTGTGTGTGTGTGTGTGTGTGTGTGTGTGTGTGTGTGTGTATGTGAGACAGTGTTAGCGTGTGTGTTTGTGTGAGAGTGTTAGCGTGTGTGTGTGTGTGTGTGTGTGTGTGTGTGTTTGTGTTTGTGTGTGTCAGTGTTAGTGTGTGCAGCCTGGTAGTCCACTGTAATTTAGGTGTGTGTGTGTGTGAGTGTGTGTTTGTGTGTGAGTGTGAGTGAGACACGGTGTTAGCATGTGTTTGTGTGATCGGGGAGCGAGTGACAGAGGTTGTCAGCATGTGCATCCATCCCAGCAACGTCCTTCTTTGATAGACGTTGAATGTGTGTTCCAGCCCATTAACCAAGAGCTACGTTTGAAGATGACGCGCTTGGGAGCGTGTTGCCGTGCGGTGTCGAAGGAAGCCATTGGTATTTCTAGCGAAGAGGAGTGTCCATGCCTCCCTCACCTAATGAATACAGATGAAAGCAGGGCTGTTATGTCTATGCTTTTTAGACCGCTCTCTCACATCGCAGCATATCTATTTAAGTTAGATGCACTAGTAGTGTGTATTACACATAAAATATCTTCTACTCTAATATATTTTTTTGTCTATAAAAAGTGATTTTGGTCAGGTTTTTTGGTCCTTTCATTCATCTGTCTTTGGGCACCCTTCAGCATATGTACAATACCGGTCAAAATTTTGGGGTGACTGAGAAATTCCCATTGCACTCCATTGTAGATCAGGTGCGTTGTTTTTTTTTAACCAGGGCAGGAGGTTTCATATAAATTATGCACATTCATTATTGCAAAGGGTTCTCCAATGTTTTCTCACTTAGTTTTTTAAAATTACATCAGATTTTAAACAGAATGTGCCTTTGGAACATTGGATGTTGGACAATGGGCAATGTAGATATCTCGTTCAAGATCAGCCACCCACTCAGATCAGCTGGTGTTCTGTCTATAAAGGAGTGGTATGGAAATGTGTAAGTGACCCCAAACTTTTGACCAGTAGTGTAAATATTGTATTATTATTTCTTTTTTGTATTTTTTTTTTGATCAGTTTGAACAAATTTAATATTGTTTTGCTTCGTTTTTGCTGACAATGATTCATTTTTTTTTTAACTCAAATCACTTACAAATTATTTCTTGGCTGCTGCCGGTTATGTGCATGACAAAAACTTCACAAGTTGTTCATGGCTCAGTACAAAGAGACTTTTATAAGTTGTCAGATAAGAGTGAGTACAGAGGACAAGAAAGAGGCAGAAAATAGGTCCACTGGAGCCATGAAGAGTAGTGCCTGTGTTTATCTTGAACTACTTAGCTCGCTGGCTGTGAGTCAAACGTAGAGAGAGACATTGGGAGGTAGTGGAGGCCTTCATTAAATGCAGCTCAGGTCCTGGTGAAACCCTGGTTAATGTCCCTATCATCTCTGGAGTGGTCCAACGTCTAGCTCTCTTTCCAAATGACTCATGTTTAATGCATCTCAGCAGTCCTTGTCATTTAACCCCACCTCTGAAGGTTGTAGGTCGTGCTGGAATAGTGAAGGCTCCCACAAGACCCGTAAGGGGCAAAGCGACCATGCAGTTATTCTTCACCCGCTCTCCATTTACTTAACATGGGGAGAGCTGCTCCATGTCTCGCCTATTGCTGTGTAATCTCCCCAAAGCAAACGGCCCTCACCCCATTACACTGCAAGAACCTGAACTCAAGGGTGGTCTGGCTTGACTGTGTGGTTCTCAGAAGCACTTTGTTACTCTGCCTCCCGTGTGCTATGGCTGTTTGCTTAAGCAGGAGACAACTGATGCTGTGCTGGGAGACTTTATGACAAAAGCTGTGTTCAAAACCGTTCATGGAAATAGTGCAATATATAGTGTATATATTGCACTATTTCCATGAACCATTTTGTTGTGGGGTTTGAATTATCTTCGGTTAATTTCATTCACAATATAGTCCACTATAAAATATCCACAATGCACAGATAATGTAATGATGTGCCCTATTTTACTCCTGTATACCACAATGCAATGTGGTTGTTTCCTGGATGAGAAGAAGAAACAGGATCACCTGTTAAAACTAAAAAGGAAAAATGGAGCAAACTTTCGTTTCTAAACAGTGGAAATGTAGCATGCAAATACAGTATACAACTTTTTTTTTTAATATTCTACTAAGGGCTCTGTCTATTTCAGTGACGTATAAGATTATGTCTACTGACACCGCAATATATTTAGTGAGTGTCCCAAATCTCATTTGGGTGTTCCCTGTATGTTACAATATTTAACAAACACCATAGAGAGAATAGTGAGTAAGTGAGTTAATGAGAAATGGTTTTGAACACAGGTCTTTAGTATTAAGATAAACATTCCAGTTTTTAGCTTTGGCAAAAACTTTTTAGGTGAGATCGAAAGCTACCAAAATCCATCAACTATAATATTTTTTTTGAAATATGTATGTTAACGGTCATTAAACATAATTGAAAATGAATGCAGAAGATTGTTAACGTAGAGGTAATTACTATTTCCGACGTGGTCAGGCAATACATTTTACAACCTCTGTTTGGAAAATACTGAGGCCTTTTAGCTTGCAGACATAAATGTCCAAGCAAATGATCAGCAATTCAAGAGGATACATCTTCATCCCAAACAGGGCTGTGTAAAACGATTTAAAAGACCTGGAATTCTACCTTTGTTCATTTGATCATAACGCTGCATTTTCCCTGCAATTTTGCCAGTTTACATGCAAAGACTGCGTCTCTTTTACTCGTACACCTCACTTACACACACCCACTCAATCTCTGCCTCTTGCTGTGGATAATGGTAATTAGAATATCCCCATGATTGAAATTTGGCAAAAGTTGAAGAGGAAATAGGTTTTCTAATCAAAAGCCGCCTCGTAGCTGGAATCCTGATGCTTACTTGGCTGAAATATGTTCTTCAACGATGGGGGCCGAAATGGATGCCAGACTGTATACTGAAGGCCAACGCTACTATTTCCCTCCAATGTTGGATTTTGTACAAACCCCCAGGGTTTCCCCCAAAATAATTAGACCGATGGCAAGTATCTTTTTATGACGAGGGCCTGACTGGGGCCCGTCCCAGACTGATGGCAGCATTAATGTAGAGCCCAATAGTTTCAGTAATACCAAATAATGGAGGGAATCATGAACTTAATGACTTAAAAAGCTATAAGACAGACTCTATTGGGCCCTACATTAAGTCAGTGCTCAAATATGACTAGGACTAAGTTTCCAACAGAGCCGGCCCACTGTAACTGTAGTTTTTAAAATCGTCTTACAGGCTTGCAATGGAGGAAACACTGTGACCCAGTTGAGCCTGCTTTATCCAGGTTTTGCTTATTTATTTAAAAGTGTATGTTTTGTTGTAATTTTTATGATGTGTTGGATAAAAGAGATTGCTTAGCTTAGCATAAAGCTGGAAACATCTGGCATAGCTTTGTCTAAAGGAAATCCAGCTACAATAAAAGCACCTCTTAAGCTCACTGTTTAAAGGGATTGTTTGGATATTTTAAAGTATGTTTGTCTGAGGTACTTATCCAGACACAAAAGCTAAACATTGTACTGCTACTGTATGGACGGGCCTGGGCCACACAGCAAAACATTTCAGCATCCTAACAATAATCAATATTGTTGTAGTGTACACTATATTCAAAATGTTTTCCCTGCTTCGCGTTGTCATCTAGTGATGGCCGAATGAAGCTTCGTGAACCAGTGGCTTTATTTTCTGAGTCCACTAAGTGGCGCTCTCAGTTCAACAATTGGTTAAGAATATACTGAATTTAAATGGCTTAGCCTTTTCTCTTAAAACCAAGAACGCCTTCACTTTCATATTCTTGTATTTGTTTATTCCATAAACTGCAGAGTGTCTGACCCAAACAGCTTAACTCTGCACCTATTGCACGCCATCGGGTATTAAAATGCTGCTGAACTTTTAGCCATTTCGGTTCCTCTCTTTTTTACTCTTCAATTTGCACACTGTTCATCCCCTGCACTGTTTTACACTTTGATCACTGCTGCACTTCTGTATAACTATTTGTAAATAATCCGGAAAGGTATTCCATTGCACCTGGAATAGCATTGCAATATTTATAAGCTGTATGCAACGCAATTTCGTTCTGTATGCACTCTGTACATATAAAATGACAAATAAATAAAGTTGAAGTTGAAGTTATCTGCGGCGTATTGCAGTGTGCTGCACCGCTGCGCTTCTGCGTAGGAATAGAGAAGTTCTAAGCTTGAGAAAATGCATTGGCAAAGGAAAGGGCTGTCTGATGGTAATGCACATTGGTAGACACATTCTAAATAAAGCGCACACTTAAACCGATATCGATTTTTTGGGTGGTCCATTGTTTAGGTGTCTAAAATACGTTTTCATTCACTTTGTTTATTCCATACCAAAACCCAATTATAAAAGCAGAAAGTTGTGGTTGTATGGGGGGGTTATGTGCTCCACTGTCTCTTGGCTTGGCGCAGTGACTTCCATGCTGGTTGTGTGGCAACCTCATGCTGTTGTCTATGTGTCATTTCTCACACATTTATTAACCTGACCTGATTCTTTTCCTCTTTCATTCCTTAGATGCCTGAAAGGCGATAGCAATGTCGTCATAATGTTGTCCTACAGTTAAGAGTTTTGGTAAATGCAATTTCTGAAAAATATTTCCAAGGATAATTGTGATTCAGAAGATGTGTGTCATGGGACTAGTTGAAAGATATTTGCACAAGATATTATCTTCTGAGTATGCAATTGACAACATTTGGGTATTACCTCCGGAAAATGTTGATCAAAGCCCATTTCTAGCCAATGATTTTGCCTTTGAAGTTAAAACCTTACACTTAAACTTCAACAACTGTCTGTGTCTCAAATCAGCTGTGATCTTGTAATGCTTTTCTTTCTGCAGAGAGGATCAGCATGAATGGTTTTTCTTTGCATCCTTACCTCGCTTCTCCTGTACTTTACAAGCATGAACCTCTATGCACTGGCAAATGGGGGCAATTACATTAAGATGGGGCTTTGAATGCTAATCTCCCTTTCTGTTTTTTCCCTCCCTGCTACCCTTCCCACCTATCCTCGTCCACCAACACAGGAGCAGCACAAGAACCAGGTAAGCCTTCCTCACGTCTCCTATCCTTCTCCTTACCACATCCTCTCAATGTTCCAGCTCTCCAGCTTCCGTTTCGTATCAAAACATGTATTCTCTCAGCACCTGGTGCTGTGTGTTGCATACGATTAAGCCACAATTCCCCCCCCCCCCACCTTTCAGTTTTTCTCATTCTCTCACACCTTTAGATTTCGAACTGCCTTCTCCACTAATCTCACGTTGCTTCCATTTCTGCTTACATCTTCAGTTGCTTACCAATGTTCTAAACAGCGCTAGCTGTATCATCCTAATGTACACTGCAGTTAACCAGATAGTGTATGTTTTCTACATACGTTTTTAGTGCATAGAATACTACATTGTTTAATTAATAATTTTTGCCATGATTTTGTAAATTATGTTTTAATGTTAAACCCACAGGTGGTACAGTGAATCTTAAGGATTAACTGTGGATGGTTCTCAGTGACTACCTTAGTAGTAAGCCAGTACATAAGCGCATCATCAGTGGGGATTTATATTTGCTTATAATATGTTGGATTCATGTTAGGATATTTACATTTTTGAAAAAACCTAAACAAATTAACAGTAATAACAGTAACCAGTCCGGAGCTAAGGACGCTAACGTCAGTGTACTTAACCGTCGGGAAACAGACCCAGGCACCCGAGTGAGAACAGCGGCCATTCGTAACATCACACTTCTGTTACTGGTGTGTCAAAGGAACAATTCAGTAAAACAGGAAGACTTCTTAAAGTGAAAATTTGTAACAAAGGCCCATGTCTAAAACAAACCTATTTCACATTAAAGGCCTGCATATTTTTTGCTGTTGAGGTAAATAAATGCCATGGCTGCATTTTTAATAATTTGGAATGATAAAAATGAGAATTGTATTTTAAAAACCGATTTTCCCTTGTCAGAATGTTCTTCAATAGCTATGCTTAAAAAAAAACTAAAAAAAGCAATTGTATGGTGTAAATCAAGTCGTGCTGCCTCTAGCTGCCTTCACTCCCCCTCTCCCCTTGCTCTCCCCTACCAAGCCTTTTAATCCAATTAGCAGTGCCAGCGACAGTTATTTATATGTACATGAATTAGAATGGAACAGTAAGAGATCGTCCCCTGGGGCTAATTGGATGGAGCCCAGTCCTTCACAAGTCTTTTCTCGGTCACAAACCTATGCTGCTGCCACCAAGCAGTGGTGGTCTCTGTATCTGAGTGCCAACAAAGAAGCAGCAGAAACTCACACTGACGTGCACTGCCAATGACAATCATCATCTCATGTGACTTTAATGTGAAAACCAAATCAGTGCCCACTTTCTATCCTCCGCAGTGAAATAATTAGAAAATAGTGTTTCATCTTCTCAGTCTTATTTTTTTCTTAAACTGTCAAAACTAAAGACCTATTTGACTTGTTTCATTTAGGACACTCTAATAAGCTGTCTTCTCAGTGTTGAAGTTCATCTTAGATCTATCTTCCAGTTGCATTCCATCGTGTTGGACTCTAACAGTAGATGTGCCAAATGAGTATGTAGGTCTACTGTTAGCTGCCAAATATGGCTCTCTTATCCTTTTGGACTATTTGCCAACAGTCGTAGTTTAGAGGGCTAGAAATGTCACAATATTGGCAGCATAATCCTTTTTTAAAGGATTTAAATACATTATTTTTTAAATATTTACAAAATGTCAAAAGACGGATTCATTATTGATGCCCTTTTGTAGTCCAGTCAGCAGACGGTAATGGTTGTTTGTCTGTAAAGTCACTTGCAAACTTCTTCACTTAAACTTAATTCTGAAACAATTAATGAACTAAATAAGCTTATTTGCAGCTTATTGCATTAGCTTTTGGCTCATCTTCATTTGTTTTATTTTTTTAATGAGAGTCCTCCTTGTTAGTTTTATAAGTGTACAATACAAACAGCTGAAAATATTAAAGAATATATGCAACACAATAGTTACCACATGTAACAAAATGAAAGATCAAAACAACAAAAAATGTCTGTATGAATGAGTAGCCAAAGCCACTCTTCCATCACATGTGATGAACTCCAGACCTTCTGTCTTCTATGACATGAAGTTGAATAAATGTGTGTAAAAGCAAAGTACAGGAGTAAACCCGAGGGGGCAAAAATATTTCTAGTTTACAGTTCAACGTCACAGTGCTTCCTTACTTGACCTGGCACAATAGACAAGACTTCTCTTCTCCTGCGTGGGTGACTGGTGAGTTTACTCTGTACGCCAATCAATATAATAGAAGACATGGGAGGAGGGTGGTGGGCTGAGGGACGCAGCAGTTAAACACAACGAGTCTTATCCATGTGTGCACAGAGAGGGGCTCTTTATACACATACACACGCTCATGCATTTGTGTGTGTGCATTCACTCACACACACACAAACACACACACAGCCCAGATTAATGACTAAATCAATTACATGCATACAGTGTTTGCTTGTCATCCTGTATACTTTTCTTTTTTTTATAACACAGCTTCAATTTCCCAAGCTACTAAAGCTCTATCCTCGTTTCCTCTGAATCTGTATTCAGCAAGGTCATCTCTCACTGCACCAAGAAACATTTCCCTACCACAGGATGTCTTTGCTATTGTAATGTCAATAGTCCCCTGTCCAATTCATTGCCATCGACATTTGTCAATACACGAGCAGCTTAGAGCTACACTTTGAGCTGAGGATGCAGCTCATTCATTAGATCAGACCTTGTTTTGACTCTGAAATGTATTCAGGTAATAACTCGATGGACTTTGAATCTTATTCAACCTCTCAAGTAGGGAAATACTGTTGATAGCAGTGTTGTACGTCAAGAACACCCAAAACCGAGACAGTCATTACTAAGACCAGTGAATCAAGACCGCGACAAGAATGTGACGTTGAGGGGTTGAGACTGAGACTGAGACAAGACCAAGGCAGGGCGAGACTGAGTCAAGACCAAGACCAGACCAAACAACTGAAACATGGAGTATATACACAACTAGCTATGTGTATAGCTAAATCCCTTTGGGTGAGGAGGTGGAGCGATTTCTAGAGTTTTGATACTGGTAATGTAGTAGCCTACTGATGCCCAAGACAAATTTCCCTCAGGGGACAATAAAGTGATCTTGATCTTGATACAGATGCAGGGGGTCCCAGCTGATTTTACTCACGTCTGTGTGTTTTCTTTTAGAAGTTGTTTTGCAAATAAACTCTTTAAAAACTATAATGAATAAAATGTAATAGATAAAAGGTCATTACCAGCAATTTGGCCAACATCTCCCAGACAGCCAGTGGTTCTTCTCTCCTACATTCACTTTGGGAGTGTGTGTTAAGGGAGGCTGGGAACGAGGTTAACAGTAACACATTTCAAACTAGCAATGAGTCAAGTTATTGGTTGCATTTGAAGCAGGAAGTTTTACATCCAATCACAGTAATGATGTTAACATATAAATCAGACAACACACAGGCCATTTAGTGATATCAGAGAAGTTGTGGTCTTGACGGGTCTTGAAATAAAATCCTGAGTCCTCTGCAGTCGAGACCGAGAGGAGACCGAGACCTTCAAAAAGTGGTCTTGAGACCGGTCTCAAGATCACCACCTGTTCTTGAGTACCAAAACACTGATTGATAGATAAATAAATACTAACTGACCCTTACCTTGCCTACATATGTAACATATAGGACCACTGGGGCTGCTGTGGACCCCAAGAATAAACTACTGTCCAAAATATCCATGGTAAATGAAAATATATACTTTTCTTTATTACAAATTGCAGCTTTCATCCCAAGTTGAATCCACAGTACATAAACGCTTATTTACCAATCTTTGATCATTTGAATCATTTAGTTTTCACTCATTTCAAATAAATGTTAGCTGGGATATACTTAATTTGGTGAAACCCACTGAAGACCCATGGCAAACATAAACTCAATAATAAATAGTTCCATCTATTAAAACTGCAGAGGTGTATTTGCGTGCTTTTGACTGGTACCATTGGTATTTTGAAAAAGAACTAATTAAAACAAAAACAGAAAACAATGATGTGAAGTCATTAAAAACACATTTTATTGACACAGTCATGAACAATAGGAATGGTAACATAAAGCACATGCAAGATATGTCTTAAAGGATACCTCTTGTGTTTGCGGGTAGCCCAGTCGATAGGATAAGGGTTAAAAAAGATTTGTCATTTTTTGACTACTAAAGACAAAACTGATCATAGCCAAACATTTAATTTAGAAAAGCAAAAATATGTTGATCTAAACTTTCAACTATAGATTTTACCACTGCCTCTTTATTATGACAGGAGGAAGGGAGTGAAGACAATTTATAATATCTAGAAGACGAGGAAACCAGGCTATAAAAAGCTATAAAACGAAAATACGATCGAAATGACACTTTACAGGGAGCAGAGAGGTCCCTGCTCTGGTCAGTAATGAGGATGCCCACTGAGCTCAGTAAAAGAGCTTTCATGTGGTCGTGCTCCATCTGCTCGGAGTAAACTACAGAGACAGAGTTGTAGGGCATTATGAGGGTGTAAAAGGGCAACTGTCTTAATGTAGATTACTGTCATTTTTATAAGATTAGGCTGGCATTGTTTACATCTTCGTTCTTATTTTCAACAAATCCCATTAAAGGACCAAAACAGCATATTAGTTCATCTCTCAACACTTTCCATCTTCATAATGCCGACAAGATATGACAGTGCATTTTTTTAGTAATTATCTTTGACATTTCGAGATAAACACATTTATGCTGCTCTATTACCACTTGTTGAGACAAACTTGTGATTACACTTGTATTTAATCCAACAATCATAACCTCATCACTGAGAAACTGCTGTGAACCTACTAAATGCATACTATACATGTATGTTGAATTTGCAGTGCTTCTAACAAAAATAAGTAAATAAAAGAAAGTGTGCAGATTTGTGCGTGTCAAGTGAAGGGGGAAAGTTATGAATTATGCTTAGATTAATTCAGGTTCTGGGATTTTTTGAACTTCAGCTTTGATATCTACAGTATTGGGTAGTATAAAATATTTAATGTATGATTAGCAAACGTAACAATACGTAATTTATCAACAGAGGGTTGCATGCATTCATTTTATAATGATTCAATTATTTGTCCTAATTAAATCCTCCCAACATAATAAACAACTGTATTCCTTTCTCACTAAACAGTTTACTCAAGTCTAGTTTAGTTAAATTAGTTGCCCAACAGCAAATCAACTTGCAGCGGTACACGGAAAAATATCCATTGTATGCATGTCATATGTCTACAAGTGACGCCAAAGAACTTTGCTTTCATACAATAAGTGTAAAAAAATGCCAGTAGTGCCAAAGAACCTTTCACTCTATTTCCCAAAGGAGTCAACTCCTCTCCGTTAAGCTTATTTTAGCTCTCTGTTTTAGTATGTTCTTGTAGTGTTCACTTCAGTCATAGTGCTCTATTGGACCATGCTGGTAGATATTTAAAATACTGTTTCGGAGCTCTGACCTTATTGTAAATTCCTAAGTAGACATTTAATAAATAAAAGCCCTAAGCCTCTTCCATTGGACGGTATTCTTACTTGTTGTACTACGTATGCCACGGCTCCTTTTGATTAGCATATACTGTAAGTCCAATAGCTAATGCATCATGAAGTTCAAAACATCTGACTCTGTTACAGTTTGCAGTGTAAACCAACACTGAGTTTTGTTAACACACATAACAGTGTCTAAATAACTGATTTTGAGAATGTGTCTGCAGAAGAGAAACAAGCCCACTGACATAGTTCACTCACATTAATGTTGTCTCCTGAGATTGCCAAATGTCATTTTTCATTGTTCATTGCTTGCTAATCTTTCCTCAAGCAACTGCTCAATTGTGGTATCGTCAGTGTCTTATTTATTAATTACATTTCTCTTTGTTACAGTAGGCTATGTTCAAAATAAAAATAGTGCTGTATTAATTGGCTGTAAACCACTACTGTATTTTTAAGCGTAGCTGCCAAAACGTCCCAAAAAAAACCCACATGCTACTAATGCTGCTTCTCAATATGGTTGGGAACCTGCCCTGACTCATGCCATCAGCAACTGCAATCAGAGCCATGATGCATGCAAGGCATGAGTGGTTTTCCCAACAACAGGGTAGGAATCTTTTTTTATCTCTTGGCTACCTCATTTTATCCTCTTTCCTTTCTTTCTTTCTTTCTTTCTTTCTTTCTTTCTTTCTTTCTTTCTTTCTTTCTTTCTTTCTTTCTTTCCTTGGTTAGTATGGAGCCCCTGGGGAAAAACTTACAACAAAACATGTACTGGGGACAAACACTTTTTGGAGATTTGGGCTTTGTTTCGCAAGATTACATCTTATTGTTTGTCTAAATACATCGGTTTATTTTGATAAGCATTCCTAATTAACACATGCCAAAGTGAAGTGTTAACATGATGAACATTGGCGTTAGGTGTCGATAGCGCTAGTTTGTGTTGTTGTAGCAACATGCTCATGAGCTTCTTCCTCATGTCTCTTACAAGTATAGCTAGTTTGTTCTCTTAATACACCCATTGTATAGCTAGTTAGCGATGTGGCGAACTCATGAACTCGCCGTTTCATTGTATAAAAAATATTCACGGTAAACGTTGTGGTTTTATTGTTTGTCATTGGTTACATGCAACGATGAATGTATTTAGACAACAAAGGAGAAGTTATCATGTCATGCTACTAGCTAGATACTAGCTATCTACGAAGGTTAGCCCGCAGTCATTGACTGCAACAACAGTCAACAACAATGTCCATTGTAATACTTCACTTTGGCATGTATTAATTAGTAATGCTTATCAAAATAAACGGATAAATTTAGACAACCACAGAGATGTGATCAGGTCATTCTACTAGTTAGCTAGATACTAGTTAGTGCGCTACACACTATATAGCTGGGTTAGCTTTATTGTTTGTTGGATTTGCTAGATCTTGTAAATAAAACTCAAGGAGTAGCTCCTATGATGCCATTTTAATGCACTCACCCGCCGTTAGCATTCCATTGACTGCCATTCTTTATGGCGCCACTTTGATAGCAAATAAACTTACATCTGTTGTGTTTAAAAATGTAAGTGGTCCATTGTTTATTTCTCAAGAAACACAACATTGTATAAAAGTACAAAGTCAAGATCTCGCAAAACAAAGTCAAGATCTCCCAAAAGTGTTTGTCCCTCCATGTCAGCACCAAGGCTCTGTAGGTTGGTCATATATTCTAGTAGAAATATTCTGTTGACTGCGTGTTGAGGGTGTCAGAAACGTTGATGAACGGGGTTAGTGATGTAATGTAATGGATGAAGATGTTGTAGTTGTTGTTGACCATGGTCTTCGTTGATTATATTGTGTCAACTTTGTAGGCTTTAAATTCACTTTCACATTTTACCCTATGCAGGCTACTTTGACGCTGCTATCCATGCATCTTGTACTGGTATTATTTGTCCTCTTACTGTTACGGTTGTGTTCCAGTTGGAGTGTGTGTGTGTGTGTGGAACTTGTATGTATTTATTTGTCTAGTATGTGGTTATACTTGCTGAACACCTAATTGAACACAGTAGTTAGTTATAGCCCAATATCACCTACCACAAATTTCCTTCAAGGGGCATTTCAATCTGTCCAGCATACTAGACCCCTTGCCTTTAGACCTTTGTTTCAGATAAAGAAAAAATCCTTCCAAAAAGCCCTGTAACGGGAAAAAAAATGGAAAAAAACCCAGGAAGAGCAGCAGAGGAGGGATCCCTCTCCCAGGATGGACAGACATGTACAAGATGTTGTGTGTAACAACAGAATAAAATGACAGTATAGATAGTTCAAATTAGACAAAATGGATCTGGGACAGTGTCAGCAGCTTCTAGGTGTCACCAAACCACTGGAGCATGAGCCACACAATCTCCTCTCCACCACCTTCTGCTAGTTTACGGAAAGTACCTGTTGCCTGGTCTTCATATGTTTACTTCTGTTTTTACCATTCCTTCAAACTGATCCACTGTCAGAAAAGCACCAAATAATACTTTGTATTGTGTTACGTAGAACACATTTGAGTAACAAATATCACATCATTTGTATCTAGCTGCTTCACCAAAAAGCCTTTATGTGCTTTCCTTTATGTGTGAAAAGCTTTTAATTTGTAACAGCAGCAGGAAATGTGCAGTGCAGCATTAGCAGTATCCAAAGTACAGCTGAAGGGGAGAGGATCAGACAAGAGAGAGGCTGCAGTGCACTGTGTTAGATGAATAGTACTGTAAGAAAAAAAGAAAAATGTGGGAGTGATTCAGAACTTCAAACCACAGACACTTGTGTTTTATACAGGAGCTACAAAAGAGAGCGGACAGGATGAAACATGTCTGGGGACTGTTGTCTAAACCCAGCCTCAAAATCTCTCTTCTCCACTGCTACTCTATGGCTGTGTCCCAAATTCCGTGCATGGAGTCTACTTAAAAATACCTTGAATTTCTAATATTAGTCAGATTGGTGAAGTCAGTTTGTCGGCCTTCTACACGCTTCGGATCAGTGCTTCATTAGTGCTGAAACACCCCTGACATTTCCAGTCTGGTGTGGATTTGAGATACAGTCAGGCTACAAAAGGGTGCCTCCCCCCCCCCAAATTAGATTATCTAACCTCACAGATTATAGT
This sequence comes from Etheostoma cragini, assembly GCF_013103735.1. Classification (NCBI taxonomy): domain Eukaryota; kingdom Metazoa; phylum Chordata; class Actinopteri; order Perciformes; family Percidae; genus Etheostoma; species Etheostoma cragini. The sequence goes on along the minus strand of NC_048419.1, from coordinate 22,352,496 downwards.
GCATTTGGGCACTCCTCATCAACTCACAGAGTCAAATTCCATTTATATCTCCTAAATGGTGCCTTCAAACAGCCAACAAAGTATTAACACAACTAGTAAACTCAGTGTTTATGTACCGTGTCAACGTAAAGATAAAAGCATCAATATAACTACATTTATCTGCGCTAAACTTTATTAAGCATGTCTCCAAGCGGGTACCAAGGTCAAAACATGTGAAAATACAATTAATCAGTTTTAGTTCATTTTAATCAATTGACTGAAAGAAAAGAAAAAAAATCCATCTGAATTATTTAACTCACTGTGTGATTTGTTTATTCAGTCAGTTGTATCCTTGAGTAATCACATATCCTATTAGTCATATTTTTGCTTCACACGATTAATACCGGGTGCTGTTTGTTTGACAGATTGCCTTGCTGTGCGTTCTTCGAGCTCTTTCTTAGACAGACACCTTCGTCATCAGTTGTTTGTTACTTGTTGTGGCCCCTGAGGAGTAAGCCTGCTTCGCCCTGCGTGTGTCAGGAGGCGATGGCGAGATATCCCCTTTTCTGCTTTCTCACGCTGTTCTGCAGCTGCCTGACTCAACATAATATCCACACGACTTGCTACACATTTAAAATGGTTGAGTCAGTAGCTGTACAAGATGCTTTCCACCTTCACCTGTGATTTTTCTACAGTTTGAGCATCCTCCAATAAACAATGTTTTCACCCGTCAAGGAAGAAAATGCTGCACATGCTGTGAAAATATCTGGCATACTCACAGTACATGACTTCATTCCAGTTCTTTAAGTTAGAGCCAAACATGCACAGGGTGTTTAGTTGGTATCTGTGATACTCAAGCCTCATTTCTAATAAAGTGTTTGGACTCCTTTCAGATTTTATAATCTGTCAGAAACATAACTGGCTGTTAAGATAGAAGAATTCAGGGTGTCATTGCACTTTTAGGGTGTCATTGCACTGGTCACGTTATTTCTAATCTTTTTAATGTTTATGTTTTTTTTTTCTGGTGAAGCATCTATACGGATGTCGGATTTAGGAAAAGAGCAACAGCAAAATGACCCGCCCCACGCCGGGACACGATCCGTGGTCTCTCGGGGAAAACAACGGGATGGTCATGTTTAATAAAAGAACAATGGGGAAATGACCTGCCACACGCGGGAGACGGCCGCGGTCTCCAGAGTAAAAGTATTTTGTTGTTTGACCCACCCACCACCCCAACCAACATCCCTGTGTGGATGTTTGGCTTTTCATACTACTTGCTACCGTAGTTATGTATGATCACTAAAGATGCATCCCATTCAAATACATTAGATTCAAATTCGTGCTCACAGACACAAAAAAGACTAAAGTGTCTGTGTTCATAAATCAGTAGAATAAATAACATGACCATTTCACAAACTGCCACGAGACTGGGTTGGTTATTTTATAACCTGAAGGTAAAACAAGTAATTTGAACAGGTCCTCCAAACCTTACTGTAAGAAGTCATACTCCCCTCTGTGATATGATTCATTGGATCATTTCATAATTGGGTAACCCTAGCGGTGGCAGGAAATACGACCTACAGGAGCATTTTCCGTCCTCATAGCTAAACTTAACAGTCTGAGTTTTAAACACGTTAAGGTTGTGGAGCAGTCAACGTTTGATTAGGTTCAGGCACAGCAACTACTTGGTTAGGATTAGTCATTGTGTAGGCAACAATACAAGCTTGCGGTTTGGGTTAAATCAGTACATCTGTTACGTCATTTCATCCGGTAGTTCTTTGTTTTGTAAAGTAAAAAAACAAAACAGGACACAAATCTAAGTCTCCTGAGTAAAAAGTCTCTTTGGTTTGACCTTTCCAACCCCCAAAATCTGTCACATTACTACTAGTCTTGCTTTGCCAGACCATCTACACGCTACGAAGCGGAGGAGAGTCTGGCTAGTCCACACAGCATTTTGGGATGGAAAAAAAACATGCTCTGGTTTATTGGCATTCCTTTAAACCAATCGCAATAATCATGGGCAGAGATAAACTCAGCACCAAGCCGCTGTATAATAGTCGTGCGAGAAAAAAACTCAGATTGGACAGATAGTCTAGCTAGCTGTCTGGATTTATCCTGCAGAGATCTGAGGAGGGTACAAATACAGCACATTTAAAATTCCAACACAAAGAAAGCAGAAAGAAACGGAAAAACAAGCTTCTAGCGGAATTTCCTGGAGCACTGGAGCAATCCTGCATGTGGAATTTCAAGGATATACTAGCTTACTATCTACTTTGCTCCCGTCATAGTTAGTACCGCCACTAGAAGGCACTGCCAATATAAATGTAAATGTGCGTCGAAATTGCTTATTGAACAAACAACTTAAATATTTGAATTGTAGTACTGGCAGTCTTCTTCATTAATTTGAACAATGCAACCTTAAATCACTTGCATAGATAAAACAGGTTGCAACTTAACTTAATCAAAAAATATGTATTCAATATGTCATCCCTATAGTGACTGTGCCTACCAGAAAACTGACAGCATTCACTTCTTTGAGCACAATAATTGTAATCATTAATTGATTCAAAATAACATCCAAGTTGTAATTAATGGGAATTGTCCTCTAAACATGCCCCAGTCTTTGTTTTTGTATTGCTTTATATTCAAGCATTGGACACATTGATGCTTAAAGGAGACACTAATGAAGGTTGATATGGTAGAGGGCAGACAGATGCTGCAGTGCCTTCTACCTCCCTCCCCTATTCTTTAATTCTCTCTCTCCTTTGCTGCCCTATTTGACCCCGGTTAAGGCTCTCCGCTCACTTTTGTTTATCTGGCAGGGGATGTGGAGGCACCTCCTCCTCCCTTTCCCAAAACTCTCCCGCTCCGTCTCCCGCTCTGTCTTTCTTCCCTGAAAGATATTTCCAAATGAGTGAGCCCAGACCCCAGCTGCCTCTCTGACGCATTAATCACTTGGCTGCCGCCCCCTTCACTCCTACATGCACATACACACTGGGTTCACACACACACACACACACACACACACACACACACACACACACACACACACACACACACTCTTTGTTAACCTGGTTTGTAACATAAACACATGTCAACACACACGACTAGAGCAGGTAGAGAGAGAACACAGCAGGATGAGACACACATACACAAAGCATCCGCCCACCACTCAAGTGATCTTGACTCTATACTACACCAACTCCCTCTCTCTTCATCCAGCCATGGCTCCCACATGACCCTCCATTTTCCTCATCATTAGCGACACCAACCAGCAGCCGCATTCCATCCGTCCATCCCTCCCTCTTACCCTTTCTGCCTCCCTGGCCGCTTCTCTGTTTACTTCTTCGATTTCTTTATTTGATTCCGGCAGAATACCTCCCCGCTGTTTCCTCTGAGCAAAGAGGGGCATAAAAGACGGGAGGCAGAATAGGGGAACAGAAGGGAAGAAAGCCTGCTTTAGATGTTAATTTGTAGGAAATCATATGTAAAGTGATGCACCTGGTTTATGTAACTACCCCGTAGGAGATGAGTGGAGGATGTTCCACATCCTGACAGTGAAACCACTTGATGAGGCTGCAGTCATGAATGTCATGAAGTCATCACGCTCTTATGGGCTAATGCAGTTTGTAGCGATATGATTATTTTTGGACTAATGAGATTAACTTTCAGGAACACTTACAGCTGCACTAATGAATATATATATTATTATATCAACTGCTGCTCCTCTCAGCTCAATGGCAGTTTTAGGCTTGTTTTAGCTCAATGCTTTAGTTATCTAGCCTGCAAAAGTTGTTTCCAGTTGTAAAAGTCTGCTGTTGTTGTCGTCAGTGAAAAGACTATTAAACCTTATGTGCTGTATACTACCTGAATGGCATACAATGTTAGCGATTAGCAGCTGAAGAGAGATATTTTTTCTTATACACTGGAGTAGAAACTAGAGTGAAAATGTGACCTACATTAGTCAGGTGTAGCCAGAAATGACTACAATGAATCCTACTGTTGCCCTGTGTCTGTTGTAGTGTTTTCACATACTGGAATATCTAAATATGATACAATACCTTTCTCTGCCTTTCCTCTATTGTCAATGTCTCCTTTCAAAATCGAAGTGGCACTTTGTTATGAAATGTATGGAGCGCAATGATGTTCCCAAGGGGGTGATCTTTAACCTGGTTTCAGACTTCTGAACACACCCTTCATCTCCAATTTTCTCTGCGATTCAAGTGAGTCCAGTGTTTTTCTCTTTGAAAGATGTGGGAAATTAGCCATTAATCAGAGCTTTGTATGTAAGATTGAGAAAAGGGACATCTTGTTCCAGATCCAGAAAAACAGCTACACATTTAACACAGGATCCGTCCTAGTGTCTCGCACAGTGCACCCTCTAAGGGACGCTAAGAGGTGCTTTTAAACTCTAGTGTTGATGTTACCTCATGGAATCTGTGTTGAATTTCTCTAAACATCCATTTAGATATATGTTTGCAACAACACTTTAGAATCAATTTTGGAACAGCTGTTGCATATTTATCAATAATTACTATATAATTACCCTAAATTTCCCAAAGAATCGTTTACATTATACTAACACTGGACTAAACTGACATACATATTTTAACTCCAGGCATTGCAGCTTCCTTAATCTAATGTGATAATGTCCATTAATCAGCAATGCTTGAAATGAAGGTTTGTAAAACAACTTTTTTCTGATTTGAAATTGTGGCAAAATTGGCAGGTGAAAACACAAAACAAAGAGTGGCTGAACATAGGATACAAGAGAATGCAAATATATAGAAAATAGACAAATAAGTGATCTTTCAAATGCAATGTTTTTATGAACAAACAAGAATGTTGCAGCACACTTAATGCTTTAAAGGGCTTTTTATTTACTGGCATTGTTGAAAATTTGCTTAAGCTTGGTGAGTAACAAAGGTGTGTTGTGCTGCACACAGAAGCAGTGGTACCACAAAAGACAATTACATGCTGACTGCAAGCATGTTACACCCTATAAAGCTTCTACACTCTTCTTACATAATGTGTCACAAATCCACCGAGCATCAGTGGGAGAGGAAGTGTTTGTGTGTGTGTGTGTGTGTGTGTGTGTGTGTGTGTTTGTGTGTGTGTATAGTGGGGGCGGGGTTATTGGATTATAGCTGCAGGAACTATTTAGTAATCCTTGCCGATGCCTTTAATTTATGTAAGTTACAATAATGCAAAGTTATTTTATTTAAAGTGGCTTTATGTGACTTTTAGTTTGTGTTGATTCTAGAGGCCGCTTTAGACAAAACCTGTAGTGTTTTTACCACACCTGCTATCGTAAAGGGGTTTTCTTTCACTAATGTATTGCCCACTGTAGAATGCTGAGTTAGCGTTACCGGGAGGTCATAGAGTTGCAATGAATGTTTTCCTCGGACAGACAGACATTCATTTACAGTAAAAAGGTATGTTACAGATGCATCGTTGCATGTCAAGTGTTGCATATGGTAACTTAGTAAATCAGAAGTCATGATTCAAATACCTTAAAGCAGAGATCTTCAACAGGGGGTCCGGGACCCCAAGGGGGTCCTCAGAGTAACTGCAAGGGGGGGCCACCAAATTATTGTTGTTTCTAAGTTTCCAAGAAAAATAATATGTATCGACATGAATCCAACATTTATGATTAGCAGTGGAAAAAAACATTGATCATAAGCACACTGGCTTAAAGGTAAGGTAGTCACTAAGATTTGCGCCATCCTACATGTCATTGCAGACCCACTTTAATATGCAACTTAATTTTTACACAATGTAATACATTATTTTGCGATGGGGTCCCTGCTCCGTCTCTCTTTCAATTAAGGGGTCCTTGGCTTAAAAAACGTTGAAGACCCCTGCCTTAAAGGGGTACGCCACCGTTTGTTAAAGTAGGGCTTATCATTGTCTCTCTTAGCTGTAGATGCGCCGCAAAGGGAGGACAGGATAGGCCCTATTTCAACAAACGTTGGCGTATCCCTTTATTTGATACATTAATTAACATATATTTCCTGCATTAAGGCTGGCATAGGATACTATTACTCCTTGTACATTACTGATGAATTCATAATAATTACGTACCATTATTATTATATCATGAAATGTTACCCAGAACTATATTCATAAGTTAAAAATGTCCTCATATCCATTTAAAAACTTCTTCATAAAGGCTTATATAATCCTCACAGGTATTGAAGAAGCACAGTGAAAGCAGGCATTTGCATTTAAAAACACCAACACAGAGCTTCACTTTGTATTTCACAAAGGGACGGAGACGACATGAATTATTCTGGGATCACAAGGAAATATTATATATTAAATCAAATAATATAGTTTTTTGAACTGACAAATATATGATCATGGTTGTGGCAGTTTACTATGCGAAGAACATGTCAGATCATGAAGGTGCCATCTGTACTTACTGTGTTTCGCTCCCTTCATGTCTCAATTCCTTCATGTTAGAGGATAACAGAAGCACCCTGCTACCACCATAAGAAAAGATCTGCTCAGAATTGTACATAATTGTATTCATAAAATAAAAATGTCATCATATTTATTTAACACACTCTTGATAAAAGGATCTTTTTTCTGACAAAATTGTGTTTTGGTATTTCTACAACTGAGTAAACTCCAATATGTTTAACTGAGCTCTGAAAAATAATTCAAAACATAATGTAACACTATACAACAAACCCTTTAACACTTCAAGGCTATGCCAATGTGAAAATATTCTTTCACCTCTGTTAAGGCTTCATTGTTGTTAGGATTCATTTACTCCACTCAGGATTATGAATTTGAAAAACTGCAGCTATTAATTTTCAGTTAATGACAAAATGCTAGACAGCCATTGTATGATGCATTGTAATGTGCCACCCACCAGGGCTCTATTAAACCATTTACTGCTCAGTAAAACTTCTAAACACATTAAAAGGTACACAAAACATCAATAATAGAACAATACAAATTTGTGAGCACCTCCGTACTAGTTACTCAACACGTGTACATCTTCAACAGGTAAAAGCTGTAAAATGTGATGGCAAACAGATAAAATGTTGTGTTGATCCCGTCACTTGTAAATATAATGTGCACCTCAGACACACACTAAGGTATGGTAGGCTGCAATGACTTTTCTTCAGACAAAGACGGGGTCTTTTTTTCATTTTTATAGCCACACATAACACATAAGGAATCTGTGAATCTTCACTGGGGTCAAGATTTGATTAAATTATGATTATCCGGTCAACGATTCGAATCGCTTTGATAGCTTCAAAGCAAAGTGGCCTTGGGCAAGACACTGAACCAGGAGTTGTGCATCGGAGTGTAAATGTGTGTGAGTGTTTATCTGATGAGCAGGTGGCACCTTGTATGGCAGCCTCGGCCAGAGTGTGTGAATGGTGAATGTTTCCTGTATGATGTAAAAGCGCTTTGAGTATTCGGTAAGACTAGAAAAGCGCAATATAAATACACCACATTTACATTTACATTTATTTAATAAGAGACACTATGGCTGTGGATGTACTATAAGAAGACTGCGACAAAATCAGAGCCTTACTGTGGAGTCTGATCACTAAACTGACCAATGTGATCATCTTCTCCAAACTCTGTATGTCATAACTTTGAGCTTCCCTCAGGGCAGTCTACACACAGATTAACTGAGCTGCCTCCTTCAAATCCTCACCAAGCCGGATTCCACTGTGTGAAGTGGTCAGGCCATACAAGGATCTTGACCTTTTCTCAGCTGCCTCCGGCTGTCAGTTGGCTGTTCTATCACAGCATTCACACGGCAAGTGGCTTGGTTGTAGTTCTGTTCTCAGAGATTGTGGTTAAAATGACTGGCTCCAGTCGTTGTATGCATCAAATACACTTTAAAAAGCATGTCATGGATTTCCTCTTTGGTGTTGCCTTTTGTAAGGTAACGGCAAATGCAACCACAGCAAGCATGGTTGATCATGATTGAGTGATCATGTAAAACGTACCCTTTGTTCGCAGATAAGTTTTACGGACCTGGGCTTTTGTCAAATCACCTGATCCCCCCCCACCGCTGGTGTTTCTTACCCTCTTAGACCTATGTTTTTCAATATGTAAGTACGGCATTATTACACATGAGCAGAATTATTACATATCTGTTGCATACATATGTGAAAACATGCAATCAGACAGGACTTACTGCAATCAGACATTGGCAGAACATAGTGAACACGGTCACTCTCACGTTCAGTCTCACGCACACACCTAGACACACATTAAAGCTCTGGCCCAGAACACAAAGATGATGTTATTCCATTAGCAGGCGCTACACCAACAGAAAGGAGAAAATTATCTTCATCTGTTCAATAACCATGCAGCCAGATACACATGTTCCTCGAAATGTCAGAGGGAAAAATTGATATCTCCGGATTGGTTGGGGTGATCACAAGCAGTGCAGTGAGCAGAGTGGCGCGCAAATGTTAAGTACTTTCCAATTTACTATGTAATGTTCCTGTATGTTGCATCATGTTTCTGATTGAGACAGGGTATGAATAAATGCATGTCTAACAGTAGAACCTATTAAAAATGCAATACTAGTGCTTTTAAAACTAATAGCACCACAGGGAGAGCTGGGGTGGGGGGAAAAAGAAACCTTGACAGTCTAATGCCCGGATTAATATCTAATATTTTTAGCAAGCCTTTTATCTTTCCATCCTTTGTTAAAAGAAAAAAAATTTTAATTTACTAAATAAGATCTACAAATAAAAGTTTCAGTCTGACAGGGGGTTTGATTTCCTGAAGAAAATCTTTTTCACTGTCTCGGTGGCCATCTGTGTGACTGACTTAGGATGCCTTCCTTATTGAATCAAATGGAAACATGCAGCTGTTAGCCCAGGCAAATGGAACATGGCATTTTTTCTTTCCATTGCAGCCTTAGTGAATTCGGGCCCCAGGCTAGCTTTGTGCAGTGCAGTGTGGAGAGTCATTGTCTGACAACTTTAATCTTGGATTGGCTGCCTTGATTTTTCGACTTGGATGGCCAAGGGCTAAAATCTAGCCCCCTTTTCAGTGCCATGGGCCAAATATGTTACACAACGTTGAGATAAATTGGACATATAACCGAGATACAGGACTCTGCCTGAGACTTAAAAGATAGAATTTGAATTTGACCACCGCGTTTTACCCTGACCTAACCCCCCTAACCATAACCTCCCCTAACCCTAACCCTAGTGTATGTAGTGTGTTGGCCATTTTGTAGTGGTGTTCGAAATTCTCCGCAGTAAATTGCATTCACTATATAGTCCACTATCTAATACCCACAATGCACTGATAATTTGAGTGTCCATAAGATGTACCCTTCATTTCACTCCAGTATACCACAATGCGATGCGGCCATCTCTTCCTGGAGGAGAAGAAGAAGCATGAACTGAAAAGAAAAAATGGAGCAACCATTTGTTTCTAACCTGTGAAAAAACATGCTCTCGGTATACGATGCGTTTTGCCAGCACAATCCATCCTGCGCAGATGATAATCCTGATGTACGAGGATTTACGGCACCCCACTATCTGTTCTCGTAGTTGTAACGTCAGCCTATAGCCTCATGATTGTATTAAAAGGACGGTTAGCCTCCACCGACGTTAGCTTCCCAGCTAACCACTTGCTGTCAGCTATCTAACCGCTAGCTGACAGCTTGATTCAGTCTAAAATAACGTTACTCAAAATAAACAGCGGGAAAAGCGAGCTACAGCTAAATTTGTACTTTACAGTAATAATAAAGACAAGTATTGAATGAATTGTATTTTAAATGAGCACAAGTAAAGTAGAACTGACTTAACAAGTCTTATATATAACGCTGTTACGTTGTATAAAATGCATATATAAGATATATGTATATATATCTTGTATTGAGGGTCTTTTACATGCTGTCTCAGCTAGCGATTAGCAAAATTAACTGTTAGCTAAAGTAACCTTAGCTGTCCTTTGGAGGCTATCGGCAGGCCGCTACTGTGGAACAGATCGCGCGATGTCGTAAGTACTAGCACATCAGGATTATCATCTGCGCATGCGCGAACATCTTGCGCATGCGCAGGACAGATTGTGCAGGCAGAGCAGATTGTGTACCGACACATACATAATATACTGTATACAACCTTTTACTTTGCTCCTGGTTGCTTGGTTTGTTTCATGGATGTTTTAGAAGTATTTTTGTTTGGGTTTGTTTACATGATTCTGGTCGCGCCAGTCTCCGTCACACAAACAACCTGAACATCTTCTGACGCAAGTCACGCATCGATGTGTTTTCAGTGAGTGTCCAAAATCTCATTTGGTTGTTCCCTATATGGCTGACTATTTAATAAACAATGTATAGGGAATAGTGAGCAAGTGAATTAGGGAGCAGTTTTGATACATAGATGTGTGTATAGATTTAGTGTATTTCAACAGTTTTCGAAAGTTTTGTCATCGTCAGTGAAAAATACCTCTCCAGCAATAAGGCTATCCTAAAATCAAATAATATTTTCCAGCAGCTAAGTCTCTGACTCAGCCTCTGACTTTTTGGCATACGCACATACAGTATATTGGATAGTCTACTTTTCTCAACTGTTGGACAAATGGATGGTGATAGTGCCTTTGTATTTGTGTGCGAATGCACAAGCTCATTTGTGATTGCAAAAGGCAATGCAAATTGAATGATACATTTAAACATTTTGAAGAAATGCATTAAGTGTAGCTTCTCAGACTAGCAATTATATATTCCTACTGCCATTTCTGATGGGTCATTATCATAATTTCTATTTCAGTAAATGTGTCTTCTACTGTTCTCTAACTGATGTGCAGGACTGTCATCTAATACTAAGTGTGTCTCACTGAAAGCTTCAATGTCAGCGTTTTGTTTGAAGGGCGTGTATTGTTAGTCCTGTCCTCCTGCCCCTCAGTTGCTAAACTTGGTGCTACAACACTTGTCACACCTCTCAAAGAGCTGTGTAATGGAAAGACCCTCACAGGTTTGAAGAAGCACTAAGTGAATGCAGCCATTTGCATTTAAAAATTAACACAGAGCTTTACTTTATATTTCACAAAGGGACGGAGAGGACATGACGTATTTATTCTTTGATCATAAGGAAACATTTTGATCTCTTTCTGGATAGAAAAATATGTTTATACAATCATGGTTGTGTCAGTTTGCTATGTGAAGAACACGTCAGTAACGTTATGTTAAATCATTGAAGGTGCCCTCTGTACTGTTTGTCCTGTTGCACATTCTAGCAGAAGATGAGATTAAGACTAAACACGGACCCTTGATCCAAACATTCCTCTTCAGTGCCGTTAGTGATCAGAAACGTATGTACGGAAGAGGAATAGGGACACAATTTCTCAGAATTCTGACTTTAAAGTCAGAACTCAAATACATTTTTGACTTTTGTTTAGTCACAACCCAACGTAAAGGAGAATTCCGGTTGATTCCAACACGTAGCTCTGTTGTTTGGAAATTTGGACTGCTCTCAGTAGAGAGAAAAACGAAACCAATCGGTGCGGCCTACACCGTGTTATCCTCCTGCTAGAGTTAGCACCCAACAGTCTTCAACGGGGCTAGTTTTAAAAGTGTTTTTAGCCTCTAAACATGCTCAAAATGTTATTAAAAGTGCCTACCCATGTGCAATAATTCCTTCCGAGGGAACACAGTGAACACAGTTTTTTAATTTGCAAAACAAAAAGAAACAGCAGAAACACAATACCAAAAGAAAAGAATCAAGTTGTGCAGATGAGATTTAAAATATATATATAAGCAAATACAGAAGTTATGTAATCCAAAACAGGGAATTATCTTTGTCACTTGAGATGGACCACATAAGCAAATTTCAATAATACACTTGTTCATTTAAATTACACATGAAAATGAATTGAAGCCTGTGGATGGGTGCATGTGAAAGGAATATAAAAAACATTGTAAAACACACAGCAGCATACTTACAAAAAGTTTGGTGTTAACTATATGTGAATAAATGGACTAAAACATACAAAACCACTGGAATGGTCCTTTTTTTAATGCAGAAAGCCTTTGTGAAAGTACCCATTGGTCATTTTAAGTGGATATTAAGTTGTCCTATAATAAACTGTTCCATTTATAAGGTTTGGCCCTTGTTTGTTTCCTTTGTTTTTTAAAGTGGCACACCTCCCCCTCAAGATTTTAATGCCAAAAATACTTCTTGAAAAGCTTAATGTTGCAGCTTCAAACAGCATTCGCCCACCACGATGTCAACAGTGCTTTTTCTGTTGCACCTTTGACAGTGTCCTTGGTGGCCAACACACATGCTTTTTGTTGGCCGTTAATTTGAGTAAAGCCGTGCGCCTCCCCGCACCACCTTCCAGCGTGTCAGAGTTGTTTATTTATCACAACAGGAACAATTAGGCAGTTGACAAGGCGGCCGGCGTTTGAAGTCCTTTGCACTACCTCCACTGGCTTAAAATACAACTTAGCAGACACCTTGCAGCACCCTGCTGCTGGCGCCTTGTAACCTTCAGTGGATGCCTTGAAATGCATTCTGTAGTGTGTTAGCGTATTATCATAACCAGATGCCCACCCCGCCGCCCACCTCTGCACATGTTTGAAAAATGAGGTTCGGTCTTGAATATTAAAGACGGCAAGGTTCATTTATTTAGGGCTGTGTTTGGGCCACCAAGGGATGCTCATTTGAATCTCGTTTGTTAAGCTGTCTATCCTTATCTATCAGCATCAGAGGATGCAATTTTTCTCTTCCCTCCTCATCCTCCTTGTCTACTAAATGGCAGGGATATTTAGAGGTGCTTGACAACTGAGGCATGCAAATCAGCAGTTGATGTTTCCTGCGTTCTTTTAGTTTCTTTCGCTGCTCACCCCCCCTCCGCCCCTAACTGGGCCCTTTTAGCTTCTCTTAGAAGATGTTATTTGTGGTGCTATTTCCGTAACTATGTAGGAGGAAAGTGTAAGGGGGAATTACAAAGACATTATGCATATGTTTTTTTCTGAGCCTCAATTGCAAGCTTTGCAACAGTGGCCTCTTTATGTGACCTGATGTATTCTACGACCTTAGCAGTATACACTTCATTTCTGTAACCCTGCATCTTAAAATGAAATGAAAACGAATGCAATGATTATAAAAGTAATTCACAAGAACCTGCAACCCTCACCCGCAGCCTTATATTGAACCTCATATGGGAAGCTTGTGCAATGTTATCCTTTTCCAAACTGTAACTATAATCAGAAGCAGAATTGGACAGCAGAGACTGAATTTACTGTCTATAGAGAGAAAATGAAATGGTTTTCAATGCCTCTGATTTTACAAAGTATCAGGTGGAGTGTTCTCTACTCTGACATATCCAGGGTGCCCGGAACAAATTTGTTGTCTTATCTTGTACTGTATAGCGCTTCATTGTTTCAATCATTCATCTCAGACACATTTGTCATTGTGTCTGGGATGCATCACAAGGCCATGATGGAAAAACAAGCAGACTTTCTTTGCCTTTTGTTTTGGCCTACAGTAGTTTGATAACATCTATAACAAGCATGCTTACATTTCTAACTATTTGGACACCCAGAGGACATGAAAAAGCACAAGCAAGTGCTCGGTTTGATTCTACTTTTTTGTATGCGTGCGTGTGAGCAAGCGCGTGTGTGTGTGTGTGTGTGTGTGTGTGTGTGTGTGTGTGTGTACAAATTTGAGCTGGGGACGGACATAACTAGCAGTCCCCACTGGAAAGCTGCCAGGTGTTGGTTTTGTAGTGATCATTTAAAATAAATCAATGCCACTCAAGGCGTACCATCAACTGCAACAATGGTTGCAACCCCAAAGCAAAGTCTGAGATTACTGTAGTTTTTCAAATCAAAGCTCACAGCTAGAAATAATACAATTTTCATTCTTCAGGCAGATACATTTGTGATACAAGGAAGTGTAGCAATCTAAGTTGCAGCTGATGACCGATGGCGGCCGTGACCAATATTTCCCAGCCCACAGGATTGTTGAGTTTCTCTGGTCACGCAGTTCTATTTATTTCCATGGACACGCATTAAACAGTTTTGGTCTGCCACCTGCTGCATGCTGCCACTCATTTAATGTTACATTACACAAACACAATTACTAGAGATAGTAGAATTAGAGGGCACAACATTCAAGGAGCTTTTGAATTTATTGACTGTTCACTATTCACTATTTTGTTCTGCAAAGTGTCCTGAGCGTTGTCTGAGCTATAGTAACATATGTCGGCAGCGTATTATCGCATTTCCCCCCCTGTTATTTTTATAATTTTTTATGGTCAGAACAGGTAAAATGATCCTGTTATTCACTAGAAAAAAGCAATGAGTAGAGAAGTATGTTAAAAAAGTTTATCTTCTTGTGATTTCTCATTTTTATGTTAAGGCCCATCTGGGGGCCCCAATCAAGGGATTGAGAAACACTGTCCTATCACTATCCATTGATATTATTTGACGATATCCTTCCCTGTTGAGTTAGATGTTTAACTTATGTGTTGTTTGTCATTTGTTAATGTTGTGCTCAGTAATCAGTCAGAGGTGGAAAAGGCTTGTTCTTTGACATATGTTTCCCTTGCATTCACCAAAACCTTGTTTTTGTCCCATCCAGGGGTGAGTCAGAACCTGGTGACAGACAATGTGTCGGTGGTGGAGGGAGAGATGGCGATCATCAGCTGTCGGGTGAAGAACAACGACGACTCTGTTATCCAGTTGCTCAACCCCAACAGACAGACAATTTACTTCAGAGACATGAGACGTGAGTATCATCCAACGTTGCATTACTGTCATGTTTGAGAGTCTACTGTGGAACAAAAGTACATGGCAACATGAACTTAACAGCCTGATTGGATTATTGTTGTTATGTTTTTATGTTTTAATACGTAATTTTTTTTTCAGTTTGTTTGTTCAGAACCATGGACTGTATAAGACATGTGGATGTAGCAACACTGTAAAACTCAGCATAAATTTACAGAAATACACTGGCAATAGCTTCACCAGTAAACTACTGTTTATTTACAGTATGCATACTGTTTTAAATGTTAAGGTATTTTAATGTAAGTAGACAGTTCCTTACTTTATTATTTGAATTTACAGTAATATACTAGCTGCAGTCTAATTCCCGTCATTTACTTTATTTTTCCAAGACACATTAAACAACTGTAATCTATAACATTTGCAGATAGTGCTGTAAAAGTATTTTATCTCAGAATGCATTGACATTGACATTATGGTCCTGTATAACATTAAAACAGTAAGACACCGTGAGATTTTAGCTGTAAATTTACATCAATGGTTTGTAATGCACCCATTGGTTTGTGGACTACCGTTTTGAAGACTTGAGTTTGGCATTTTGGACATGGTTGTCCTTATCCTTTTTTGGGGGGAATCAGAAGTGACCATATTTGGACTATAAGGTGTTTCCTTAATTCACATTAACTTTTAAGTTTGTTAGGATTCTATTTTTGGCTAGTGAATACAGGCTTTATACAAAATGTACTTACTGTAAAAAATAAACAGCTGACTCTTTGAGTATCTTTTAGTAGAACGGAACGCTGAACAAAGAATTTTTAGGCAATTAACTTTGACAATTTGAAAACACACATGGACAACAACCAAAAACGCATTCACAGCTATTTAAAAGTGCACAGTGCCATTGATACGCATTGCTTAGCCCCTATCTTGATTGACAGGTCGCCATGGTAGCAACTTTTTAATCACAAGGTAGCCATACCCTAAAGCAACTGCTCTATTGTCAATTTAAAAATAAATAAGGCCAGAATTTACAATTTTAAATTGTACTATATTGAGAAGATTTAAAATGAGTGATTGAGACCATACAGTCATTATGATAATGTTTACTAAGGTAATAAATTAAGTCAGAAGTATGGTCCTTTTTTCATAGACAACTTTACAATTGGAATTCTTTTTTACAACCAGTGCTGTTGCCCCCTGCTGGCCATTAGGAAGAATGCAGGTTTAAGGCACTTCCGCATCGGCTTTACTTTTCAGACCTGGAGGCTACATCCACCGTCTATGTTCAGAACACAGGTTGGTTCGTTCCACTACAAACATAATTAACATAATTGAAAATGCAGGCAGTTAAAGCTTAATTAGCCAGCCGGTGTAACTACAGGGCTAGCTAATCATCTTGAAATAATGTTTGAACACTCCCAAGTCAAAATAACAAGAGGTTTTCTCATGTCTCCCATTTAGCTGTCATGGAATGAATGCAGCATTAGAACTATGAAAGCCTTCGCAACAAATCTTCACAATGAAAGTTTGAATAGATTGTTTCATGTTGAGTATGTTATAAGACATTTAAAGAAACAAACATTTAAAAACATTTCTGAAACAACATGACAACTTGCAGCGTAAATATATGGCAAAGGTACTACACAATTGCAGTCTTAGAAGACCTGAAATTGTCAGTAAAGTATGCCTAGATTCGATTGTACTTAAAGGTAACTAAATATTCCAGATTGCCTTCATGTGCTTGATATAAAGTCCAGTAGTAGCTGTTTAAGAAAACCGTGTCTATCATTGATCATCTAAGGCAGAGATCTTCAACAGGGGGTCCGGGACCCCGAGGGGGTCCTCAGAGTAACTGCAAGGGGGGCCACCAAATTATTGTTGTTTCTAAGTTTCCAAGACAAATAATATGTATTGACATGAATCCAACATTTATGATTAGCAGTGGAAAAAAAACATTGATCATAAGCACACTGGCTTAAAGGTAAGGTAGTCACTAAGATTTGCGCCATCCTACATGTCATTGCAGACCCAGTTTAATATGCAACTTAATTTTTACACAATGTAATATATTATTTTGCGATGGGGTCCCTGCTCCGTCTCTCTTTCAATTAAGGGATCCTTGGCTTAAAAAACGTTGAAGACCCCTGATCTAAGGGGTTATTATGAGGCTGTCAGAGGAGAAAGTATGCTAGCTGGTAGGAGAGTGTCTGCTGCAAGAGAGAAATCAGTCAGCTTTGCCGTATCTTTATGTGATTGATATGGAATGTGTTTAATTATAGTCTGAAGCAGTTTGATGTGATTAGATGACATGGACATCAATCTCAGTGAGGTATTTATTTATGTCAATTTCACTGGTTCATTTTGCAGGCACTAATACATTTAGACAGACATTTGACATATAATTTACAATTGGTGTAAATGTAGTCAAGCTGCAGTTTGAAGACAAAGCTGATAAATTAAGACAACTATCATAAAATGTTTAGTTTAACCAAATCATGCAAACGGAACCGGCAGTAAATCTGTAAAACATTGATTAATATTATCTTACATTACTTGTAGCTACATCCAGGGAGCTGCATTAAGTTTGACCCACATGTCTGCAGCAGGATTAATACAGAATGAGGTTAATACGATCTACCAGACATGTTTCCCTTTCAGCATGTCTGCTTTAATAAAAGCAGCTAATATCCCTGAACATTTAATGACCTGTTATGTTTATTCTTATCCTGTCCAATTATCATGACACGGCTCTAATTAGCTGAATTCAGCTGGACATACTGTACTCTTGCCAGGTTTTGGGTTCCTTAATTATGTTTATATGTTAGTGTCTATTTTAACACATTATCGACCTATATGACAGAAGTATCATGTTAAATTTCAAAATACATATTTTAAGCGCCTATGATTCATTAATGACTTTTTACACTAGTTAACAGTTAACTCTTAGCCTGTATATTATCCCTACCCTGTCTTCCAAGAAAGGTAAAATACAAGTTATCAGCATTAGCAATACACTCACCGGCCACTTTATTAGTTACCCCATGCTAGTAACGGGTTGGACCCCCTTTTGCCTTCAGAACTGCCTCA
>NC_048419.1:22309451-22334602 GCF_013103735.1 Etheostoma cragini | reverse complement strand
GAGATTCTCTTGACCATGTCTACATGCCTAAATGCACTGAGTTGCCGCCATGTGATTGGCTGCTTAGAAATTAAGTGACGAGCAGTTGGACAGGTGTACCTAATAAAGTGGCCGGTGAGTGTATTTAAGCAAATTTCTTTGCTTATAACAAGCTGAAGTTTAAATGTTCACTGTCAATGTATTTCATTGGATACGGCATGATAAATGTTTACTAGTCAACCATAGGAATCAATGCATTGCAAATGCCCCGCTAACATCAGACATCCCACATTATCCCAAAACACTCAACAGAGGTTAACAACGGCGAGCTGTTGAACGTAGTGTAGCAATAACCTGGCATATATTTTACTCTCGAGATGTCGGGGACCAAAACCAGAGACAAAAAGAGAGTAAATATTGGACAAAGATTCATAATGTTGACACAAACGTTAATGTTACTGTTGCTCCGTTACTGCTGAAAGTAGACAGTTTTTTTCCATAAGAACATAAGCTCAAGGCATATGAGGACTTGTGTTTAATTTACATTTACCCATTCTAAAATGTCTCAAGTTAATTCAAATTCATACCTCCATAACATAACTACTGTTTGCATGCACAGTTTGCTGCCATGTCCCTCACTGTTTTTTTGGTTGAATGTAAATGAATCTTCATAAGCTACATGCTCAACATAGTTAGCTGCATCTTTCGCTGATGTTGTCCTAATGGCTGCATGGTGTTTGCTGCAGTTAGAGTACATTATTAGTTACATGTTCCAATTTCTTTATGAGCTGAGACTTCAAGCTTGTGCACAAACATACTGTACATGCACCCGTGACTTAGTTCTTTCAGCATTCTGGTCGAACAGACGTACTGGCTTGCCTTCGAGCAGGGTGATTGTCAGGCCCTCCTCCACACTCACCCTCACTCCCTTACCATGTTCAGCGCCGTACAAACATACCCTGAACATACGATAGGAGGGCAGGGCACTCTTAGAGAAAGCTGTTTTTCGAATGCTTAACTGAGTCTGGTATTTATCTGCTGTGTTGCCGAGCCACAGTGAGCTGACTCCCACAAGCTGGCTGTCAAGGGCAAGGTGTACGTCTTTGAAGGGGGGCTCCTTGATCTCCTCTGAGCCCTCCCAGGCATGTTCGCTGCAGCTGCACTGCTTCATTATGACATGGCATCCACCAGGCAGCGTCCAAAACAACATTGCCCTCTTCAAAATATCACATCTGCCATCTCCGTCTGAATCCACTGTGGTGGATTATGTTTAAGTGTGAGATGGAGGGCAAGTGCGAGTAAAGAGGCAGACAAGAAAGGCATGCTTTAAAACTGACAACAGTTACATACACAGACTTGGTCATCCTACTGTAAGCCTGATCTTCATGTCCACCCAAAGTAGTTCTGATGCATTCTCTGAGCCGTTTTATTCAATTTAGATATTTTTACTCATCTACAGAAGTCCCTGAGATTCAGTACATGGATGTAACTTCCAAACTAACCAAACAGCCTGAATTACACCTCTGCCGCTTACTTTCCATCTGCATAAGTGTTTGGCATTGTAGCGTGAATAGGGTTGACGAGCAAAGATGCAACCTTACGGGAGCACAGGCACACTCTTCTGACCCCACTCAGTACAGCAAAGTATTTTCTTTTGCAAATAAGTACATACATTATTACTTGTATAAAAAGACTTAAGGAAGCACTTGAGTGCTTACACACATACACTGCTCTTGTCAAGGAGGAGAAGATTGCAGCTTGTATAGCCATGGGTGATGTGTTCACTGAAGGTTGAGAGTTTAAAGGCTTTA
Organism: Etheostoma cragini; assembly: GCF_013103735.1. NCBI lineage: Eukaryota > Metazoa > Chordata > Actinopteri > Perciformes > Percidae > Etheostoma > Etheostoma cragini. The sequence continues at coordinate 22,332,812 of NC_048419.1, read as the reverse complement.
TGTGAAAACTGATTAATGATGAAGCTTAGAGAAAACATATACTGTATATAAAAAAAGATTCCTGCATGAAGGACATGGTTAGCAAAGAGACTAAATTTGACCTGATTAAATATAATTATTATTATTATTATTATTATTTCAATAAATAGATTTAATAAGTATAGAGCTTACATTGATAAATTACATTACTTTCAAATTCAAAATGTTGAAGTCTTTCCCAGTGAAAAATTAAAAGTGACCCATTAGTGATTGAAGTGCCATTATGCAATCATGATACATGTTGAGTAATAATGTATACTTTATTATTAAAGCGAGGAAAATTAAAAAATGTTAACTCTGTTTTTGTTATACACATTACACGCAGGCCTGAATCACATGCTCAGTACCTATGCATGCACTAAGGGCTACTGCCCTCTGCCTGCGTGGTGTGAGCGTGTCAGCTGTGTGGCTTGTCCGTTTTTGTTTTGGCTCCCATGTTAACAGATTAAAGCTTGCACACCGGCTGTGTAAGACTCATGTCTCAATACTGCACCTGTCAGTGCAGAACTAAATATCAAAATATGTGCAAGCAAATATAGAAACACAAAAACATTTTTTCACTATTTTTTCATTTTATCAATGGGAAACATGCATGTGTACAAACAAGGCTAGCAGCAGTGCCGTGTCAGACATCTTTCTGGCATGCAACAATAGAGAAAACGTCACGCAGTTGCCATGCAACAAACACCCCACGCTCACGCCACACAGACACTGTGCAGGAGCCCTTATGGATGGTGGCTGCAGCTGAACAGGTGCCCTGAGGACTTAGGGGTTTGGTGCTTTGCTCAAGAGCATCTTAGCAGTGCGGAGGAGGTGAACGTGCACCTCTCCAGCTACCTGTCCAAAACCAGTATTTGGTCATCATGGGGACTTGAATAAGCGACCCTCTGGTTCCCAACCCAAATCCCTACAGACTGAGCTGCTGCCACCCCACATCATCAATAGGCAGCAGTGGCTCACTGTGTATTCTTGACAATCATAAATTTGGTGTTCTACATCCAAGCCAAGTGGAAAAAAAATAATTATACCAAAGTTAATAACCTTGTCTTTTGGTTGTTTCTGAGTCTGTTTTTGCGTGTGACCAGGATTTCATTAGATCTTCTTCACAGTTGAAAGGGATCTGGCGTGTTAATGTCAAGTGGAAACACAGCAGTGAGGAGTCCAACTGGAACAGGCTGGCTGAGATAAACCCGTTTTTCATCTCACTCTTGGCTTTGAGTATTTCAAGCAGCTCCTCTTGTTGTGCATCTGTCTGTATGAGAAGACTTTTGTTGGATTTATAGTTGGGTTACACACTTGTGGTCAGAACCCTTAGAGTAATCGGGGCCTGATAAATCATCATGTTATCATGTTAGAGGTGCCAAGTGATAGACATCCAGCAGACTGCTGAAAAATATCTGTAGCTCTTGGGCTGCAAGATGTTGACTTTCTTAACCAGTTAGTTATTTTCTTCACCTCCTTGCTGTTTGGTACTGGGCGTATAGTGAACACGCTTAAAAAAAGGGTTTTCTTAAACCAAAACAATGAGTTAAAAGTGTCTAAGATATATGATAGATGGATTCATAGTAATTGCCAGTGATTTTATAAATGTTAATAACAAAAATATATTTTTTAATGACTTGGAACCAAGAAGGGAACAGAGGTGACACTGTACTACTTTCAGGATTAAAATATGAAAAAACTTTAAATTTACATACATACTCTAGCATTGCACCACATCACTTTGGCAGTAAGGGAATCGCTGATGTATATGTACTGAAACAAAACTTATCTTTCTATAAATTTCTGGTGGTCTTTCAAAGAAAATATTTAATCAAGCAAAACATGGTAAGAAAGTATCATTTGTAAAGAAAGATGAGATTGAATGAGATACCGTGAGATTAGATCTAAAATTGATCCTCACGGGGAAAGAAGACAGTTGCAGCAAATAATAAGGATGCATCTAAAACAAATAGGATAGAAAAAGAACATAGTATATGGGAATGAAATAAAAATACCCTGGGAATATAAACAATATTTGAATGAAAACATTAACTTAACTTGTTAAATCAAAGAGATAACATTATTGATAATGTCATTATGAGTTGAAAAAGGACTTGTGGAAGAGTATAAAACTCTGACAGTGCAAACAAATAGATATAATACTAATAGAAACATGAGAACAGGCAGTTCTTTGATTACAAAAATCTGTGCTAGAAAGATAAAAGCCCCCATGAGTCTTAGCAACTTCTGAAGCAATTCTAAATGTCCCCATACTTTGGGTTTAGGTGGTGACTAGTGATTTGGAAGCCTGGACGTCACCTAGAGTGGGGAGGAGGTTTTTTGTAAGAATGTAATTACCCCCGCCCCACCTCGTCTCACCCACTCTGAGACCCAATAAAAAAACGCTGATGTGCTCCTCTCAAAAAGTAGCGGCAGCCACTAATCACAATTGATTGCAGCCACTTAGGCGAGGCGCACTCATCATCTGCAGCTCTCTGTGGATGGGAGTCATTCTCGGCTGAAGCTGGAGAAAGAAACGGTTCAAATGAAATGCGGAGAAAAAATAAAGAGGAATCAATAGAGGGGAAAGAAATAGCAAGATTAATATAAAATCATGCAGTCAGCACAGGTGAAATAGGGGGAAAAGAACCATTTGAGGATGTGTTGATTCCAATTTCCTTTATTTTTTTGTATTAAAGTTTATTTTCGCCACAACACTTACCCACTCTAATTTTATCTTCACTCTCTGCTACATTTCATGGTGAGATCATGACAGCTTGAAGCATAATACAATTAGCACAGCCTGTTGTGAGACTCATAGCCAGAGCCAAACAGAATCTGCAGATATTTTTTTATAGTTTTCAGCGGGGATCCAATGTGTTTTTGCTTTTAATGTGATCAACAATATTGATTGGAGACAACGAGGAATATTTCAAAATCTAGGGACGTGTCATTGGAGTTTTGCGGGCACTGTTTCAATGTGCCTTTCCGGGAACCATCACCTTATCGTGGTGGAGAGGTTTGTGTGTCCCAATGAACCTGAGGGCTGTGTTGTCTGGAGCTGTGTCCTCCTGGTAGGGTCTGACATGGCAAGATGGTCTCAGGTGAGGTGCCAGACAAAGAATGGTTCAAAAACCCTATAAGTGAGCGAGGCAGAGAGGGAGTGACCCTGCCCGGAGGAAGCCTTGTCAGCAAGCGCTTGGTGGCCGGATTTGCCACGGAGCCCGGCCAGGCGCAGCCCGAAGAAGCGACGTGGCACCCTTCTCTCCATCCCAAGGTCCCACCACCTGTGGGAGGGACTGCTGGGGTTGGGTGCTCACTGGATTGGTTCGCAGCCGAGTGTGAAACGGCTAGAATGAGGATCAGCACCTAATAATTTATGGTCTTTTCTTTGTTTATTTGACGAATGTTCTTATTGTTGATGTTTTTTTTATCTATTTTTTATTTCTTTTTCTTGTTAAAACTGCTGCTGGAACTTTCAATTTTCTCGAGGGAGTCATCCCAAAAGGATCAATAAAGAGAAGTCTAAGTCTAAGTCTAGTAATATCCTGAATAGTGACCTCTTTTAGCCGTCCCAGTTATGACTGCGAGACATTATGATTCCCAGCTCCTCCTGTCCACATGCCAAAGTGTCCTTGAGTGAGACAATAAACCTCAAATTGTCACCGTTGAGCAGGTCAGTGCATTGCACGCCAGCTCCGCCGCTATCGATGTGAGTATGATGCGTTTGTGCGTGGGCGAATGAGAGGCGTTGGAAAGCACTTTGTCCTTCTCAGGTTCAGAAGTGCTTTCTGCACACAGCCCATTTAGTTTTTCATTTTATTAAGTATTTTGAGTGCTGAGTGGTAATGTGAGATGGGACGTGATTCCATCACTACAAGGTCTAATGCAAACATTAAAGAATCAGGTCTCTTCAACTGTAACCTAATACAATACTTACATGCTCTATGTACGTTAACAGAGTTATTGGTTGCTGTAATAAATCCTTCTCTCTAAACAAGCTGCAAAGCTATAGCTACTTTTGAGTGCCTACACTTTAAAAGATGCGGGGGGGGGCAAAATCCACAGTACTCAATCTGTGAAAGATGCATTTAAAAGTTTAAATAAAGCTAATATGCTTTAATAGTCTAATTTAACCAAATCACATGTAAAACACACTAAAGAGACTGTAACTTACACTGCATTCATGTTACACTATAATCATTTGGCTCAGAGAGGTGCACAGGTGTAACATGCCGTTGTTCTCAGAGCAGAAATGAATATTTAAATTGCACTTGATCATAGTCCAAAATTATTCTCCTCTAGTTACATGCAATATACATCAATATAATGAACAATAATTACCAATATTTTAAAACATATGCACAGTGTCATAAACATGACTTACCGCTTAAAGGGTAAATGGAACTGGGAAGAGCGTAACATGCTCATCCCCTTAAAAACAATCACGCATATACAGTATAACACAAAACCAAAAAACACAAATACACTTACGGCAAGTGGAAGCATTAATAATCATCTTACACATGCACAGTATTATGAACATAAATGCTCGGAGTGCTAAAAGAATACCAAACAATAGGGAAAGTAGTAGCAGTAATCGTAATGACCAGTGACACTGCACTCCTTAACTTGAATAGAAAGAGAAAAGGTTATACTTTTACTTTGTCATCCACCTCCCAAAGTCTTCTTTGACTGTACTGTCTTCACACTGCTTTTAAATTAGCTTCATCACTATCAGCTTTAAAAACTGACAGATCAGATAATTTACAGCCTTTCACATTTTGGACGGACTTCTCTTCCAAAGACACGACTATCAATTACCTTTGTCAGACATCTGTGATGTCCTTCTCACGCTATCAGATACGATGGAACAAGAGAAGAAGAACAGGGCAAAGAGAGCATGAAGCTAAAGGTCACTCTTTTTTTAGTAACCAGAGTACACAAAGAGAAGTGAAATATACTGCAGTGTCGCCCAACTCATCTTCTCTTTGCCAGGACCACTACTTTTTGTGTTCAACCCTGCTGTGTGAAACAGGTTGTTCTTCAACATCTGTCTTTATATCTCTCTGAGCCTTACTGTATTGTTGCCCCGAGCCTTGATCATTGAGAACAGTGTCCTCGCGATGGTGCCACTGCGGTATGTCTCAGTGTTACTTTTCAATGTGAATTAGAAGGTATTTATTCATTCAACTCATGCTTTATACCACAATGCCTTCTTTAGAAGTGATGCATAAGAGGATTATGAGATCTCTGAGAAATGTTTTTGTGAAATGGATTATATCTGATTGGCAAGGATTGTGTCAAATTGATGGAAGGCAAGGGTTTGTTTGGGTAGGCCGTAAGTGGTTAGTTCTTTGTGCAGTTCTGAATTTAGTTGCAGATCTCTTTTTTTGTAACACTGACAATGTTTGATATGTCTTATGCAGTGGTGGAAGAAGTATTCAGATCATGTACTTAAGTAAAAGTACTAATACTACACTCTAAAAATACTCTGTTACAAGTAAAAGTCCTGTAGTGAAAATGTTACACAAGTAAAAGTATGTAAGGATCATCAGGAAAATGAACTTAAAGTACTCAATGACAGCTACTCATTTCAGCTGGACTTGTAGGCCTGTACCTCAGGCCTATACTGTTGTATTTAATTTTTAATCAAAAATTGTATTTCAAAATCTACATTGTAACTAATTTGTAAAGTAAATATGTCAGATTAATATAGTGGAGTAAAAAGTACAAAATTTCTCTCTGAAATGTAGTAGAGTAGAAGTAGAAAGTGACACAAAAATGCTAAAGTAAAGACCAATACTTCAAATTTGTACTGAAGTACAGTACAGTGCTTGAGTACTTGTTCTTACCTTCCATTCCATTCCACCACTGGTTTTGTGAAGTATTTGTAATCATGCTCCAGAGCTCTGAATCGGCACCAACATCTGTGGTTTGGTCACTGTGTCTGCTGTTGGGATCATTGATAGCTGTTTCCACCGGCTGAGCTAAACAATCAACAAACCAGAGCCTTGTAGCCAGGATTGAGCAAGGGGATGTCATCGTCGTGCATAGCTGGCACAAAGCCTGGCTGCATCCATGGAAACGCTGATAGGAAATGGCATCAATGATTGATAAGAATACCACACCTGTATTGTTTTAAATTGATTTACAGAACTCTTAAATCAGCATATTTCTTCAATTGACACAACAAACTGCTCTTAGCAACAGCTACCTTCACTTTCCTGTCACTGCAAATAAGTTTAGCGGGATCGCTAAACATGTTTTGATGTGTTTTACATCCGTGGGTTCGATAAAAATGCATTTAGCGGCCAAAAATTACATATTGTACATTTATATTACTGGATGCTATTTACCACAATGCTCTTCAATTAATCTATGTGATTCATATATCTTCATCATAATTGTAGTAAAAAAAGTGTGACTAGAGTTTGTCCTTCTAGAGCAGCTCTAACGTTAAAGACTGCTGAATGCTTTCTTCATTGCATCTGGAGACTGCAGCACCGGTATGTTTGAATCTTGGAGCATTTAATTCAATTAAGTCATTAGGATTAGAGTCTTACCTCTCATTTGAATCAGTTCTAACAAGGCTTTTGAATGAGCTACACTAATTGGGGTAAACTATTCATGTGCCACAATAAGGGCATCGTGTTTAGAGAAAAAGAAACGAATAGCTGCACTAATTGAAACCAACCATTTAAGTTGTTTTGGTGCATGTGACAAACAGTGTATGGAAAACATTTGCATGACAAGTAACACCCTTGTAAGCTGCGTTTTACAGATTCCAACTTTCCCTACTGTGTTTGTACTTCTTAGGCCTTTTTTGTTTTGAGGGTTGTCAGTAGACCTTTGTAGGAGGATAATCAAAGACAGAGAGAAGTGGAGGAGTAGCAGCAGCAGCAGCGCCATTGACAGAGAACCCAACTGTATGGTCAAACAGAGCATAAATGTTTGTTGAGATTGATTTTATTTTGGATGCAGATTCTTTCCACATCTCTTTTCTTAATGTGGTGACAAGCTTCATCTCCAGTCAGCCCTATGGTACCACTTATGTTCTTGTTTAATGATGCCCAAAATCAATTGTGGTGATTAGTATTCTACTTCTCACTGCCGGTGTCCCTCTCTCCTTTTTCTCTTGTATTTCAATCACTCTCTCTGTCTCTCTTGCTTGACATTAGAGGCAAATACTGCAGTGTCATCTTCCTTCTGTAAGATCATTTGTGAAATCAAAATGTAGCCTGGTGTTTAAAAAAAAATCTATTTATGTCTGTTTTGATGTCTCTTGCGTCAGATGTTTCCATGTTTAATACTTTTAGCTCTAAGAAAAAAAACAGAGCATACACAGATCTATACTAGGGGAGCACAGAGTTCAAAGAGCCTGGAGTTGCTGTCAATCAGAGCAGAATTTATCAGGACATCAAAGAGGGATGGAGACGGGTAGGCTTTCATCTAAACCACATGTTGTCATTCTACATTACAACTGATAGAGTGTGCTTAGGTAGATGGGCCAACAAGGTATAGCAAGATGAAAGTGGCTACAGATGATGAAGAGGCAGGATTGATGGATATATCCTCAATTCCACCATAGGCCAACTGAAGGACAGCCAAGTGTATGTGCTATATATGCAAATGCTACACAGAAAGTTGTTGTGTGTGTAAATATGGGTCTTGTTTTTTTTCTAATTTTATGTTCATTGATACATGCTGTGTTACATCACCTTGCACTGTGATTGACTAATTAATTTTATTTTAATTAATTTCTTTGAAATAAGCTAGCAGTGGTGATGCATGTAAAACAAAAATGAATTGTGGCATTTTTGTGTTTAAAACCTAAAAAACTTTTCAACACTTATTCATATAGCCCTCGACATAATGTCTGTACTATCTATTCTATCTAAGTTTGAACATCATTGATCCAATCAGAGCTCTGTACATGGGATTAAGAATTGGAACATTGTCTTCCTGTGCCACAGCCAGAACAATAGTTCCTTCCATTCAAAACAGAGACATCGACACAGCTGTAGAAGTTTAGTTTGGTTTGGTTTGTTTGTTTTACATAACATAAAAGACGCATTACATTGAAGAAATACAAAAAACAAACAATCAAAGTACTGTAGATACCCAAATTTAGGCATTCACATCAAAAGTACATATTAAGTGTCAGAGTGCAAAATAGAAGCTAACAAGTTGTTTTAAGTCAGCTCAAAAATAAGAAGTGGATGACAGAAAAAACGGAGTGGTAATAGTTACATAATCTTGAATAGCTGTGTCATCTGCTGAACAAACTCAAAGGAAATAAAGATGGCCGCTGTATAGGACGGGCACAGCAGCTTATGAAAGAGGTCAGTTATCATGATAGGCTCTTCCGATGTCCGCGGGTTGTTGACCTCAAACAGTCAATCACTGCAAAGGATTTGACAGCAAATATTGATGCAGTTTGTTTGTCCATTTGTGTTTGTCCCTCTAAAATTGAGGGATTGTGCATAAAAAGGGCTCCAAATCCTACACAGTTCATCTGATGCTAGAGTGTAAAGGAAATCTGTTAAAATACTTTGAGATTTACGATGAATTGTAAAGCGTGAAGCTTGCTGTTATATATGGATTTAATGCAGCATTTGATGTCAACATTACTTGTGTTCTTTAATGTAATTATACTATGCATGTGTCATTTAAATTATACAATGCACTCTCAGGAAACCGATTTGACTATTGTACGAAAATTTATGCACATCAAAATGTATGATATTGTACAAAACAAGTAGACCCCCCGCTGGTCACGGGACACCGGCTACATTGGCTGTCTACAAGCTCCATGACTCCGAGCCGCAGGGCCTTGTGTCACCCAGAGGTTTCAAAAGTATTCAAGTTCATTACTCAGGTAGAAGTATAGACAGTATAGACAGAGTAGAGGTAAAAAGTCTGCTGTAAAATAATCCCTCAAGTAAAGTATAGATAGTTTTGTAGAGCGGTTAGTATTAATCAACTTTGTATCACCTCATTTTTCAATGGCTTGAATGAAAAGAGATTTTAGTATTATATTATAAGTGTTACGCACTTTAAGGTTTTTTTGGGTCATTTTCGGCCTTTATTTTTGACAAGACCGATGTAGTCATGAAAGGGGAGAGAGAGGTGGAATGACTCCAGCAAAGGTCAGATTTGAACCCGGGCCCGCTGCGCTGAGGAGTGAACCTCTGTATATGGGCGCCTGCTCTACCAACTGAGCTAACTGGGCACCCATTTTGAACATATTGGTTATGAGAACAGGTTGAATTATAAAAATCTATTGTGTGTTTTTCTCCTGCAGCACTGAAAGACGCTCGCTTTCAGCTGGTGAACTTCTCAGACAACGAGCTGCGGGTGTCGCTGTCAAATGTCTCGCTGTCAGACGAGGGTCGATATGTTTGCCAGCTCTACACAGACCCCCCGCAGGAAGCCTACGCTGACATCACCGTGCTAGGTACAACAGCAGAGCACACACAAACATGCACACACACACACACACACACACACACACACACACACACAAAGATATACAAACAATCAAAGTTCACCGGGGGGTAAAACCATTAATCAACATTTAGACTGTGGAAGACAGGATACATTCACACACTGAGCAATATGGCTGACAGCTCGCTATGAATACTGCAAGAGGCTCTGACAGCGAAGTTTGAAACAGGAAAATAATGTATTTCATATGCGCTTGCTTTTTAAGTCTTGTCACAATGTTTAAACAAGCTAATATACAGGCGCAAGGTTAAACTGTAAACACACATTCATGAAACAAGGCATGCAGACTTCTGAAAGGGCACAGCTGATAAATAAACTGTAGTTACGGGCAAAGTTTCAGTGTGGTGAAGTGAATGCATGGTGTATGGAACATTCTTTTACAATTTCACTTCCAAGTATGTAGTTTGAGTAGGGCTAGATATCTGAAAACCATATCAAGATATCAAATTTGAATTTAGTTTCCAATATTGATATGATATGGCACAAAAGTGTGAAATAACCAAATTAATCAAATTGGTGTTCAATGCAATTGAAAAAGCAGATTTTCCACATAATAAGCACATTGTCATTATACGCTCACTGAAAGAGGATAAACAATATTATTAAATTACCAGTCCTAGTATGTAAGTATGCATGGTGTTACTAGTTGTGAGATTTTACGTGTGAATAATGTCTTACATGACCCCTCTAAGTGTCAAATCTGGTTACGTTGTTTGAAAATGAACATACTTACACTCAGCTCAGAGTCAGCCATCAAGTGATAAAAGCCCTTGTTATTTAAATAAAGGCTCTGATTGATTAAAAGGTTCGCTTTCATCAACTTTCTAATGCACACACACTTGTTAAAGAGCATCAGCATCCTGTTTTAGCTTGAATGTTTACCCCTCACATTTTCATGAAAAGTTTTCAAACCCAAAGCCAGAGGAGGCAATAACAAAACACAGTAACTGTTTGTGCTTTATTTCAGTTAGGAAGCAATGCCTCAAGGACTCATATGACTACTGAGTAAATTGGACTTTGCAAATATATTAACTTATTATTAGGCCATTAGCTGATACCTAATCAATCACCTTTTTGGATGTTTTTTTTCTACACATATTGCAAAGGGATACGATGTGTACTACAGGGCATAAAAAGACTTGGGGATGAGCAAATGTCTTGGATTAAAGGAAATAGATGGGTTTCATTCCTACCAACAGATAACACATTTCCTTTATATAGCTAAATGTAACTTAAAAAAGAAGAAGAAAAAGATTTTTTTGAGAATGCAAATTGTTTTTGAACCCGTTTCTTAGCCGGATATTTTTATATGTATTATTTGTAAATGTAATTAATTAGTTTTATGCATAAGTAATTTTCACAAGTTGAATTATGGCCATTCATGAAAATGCCCTGGATAATGGGTATTCAGCACCTTTGTAATTGTCATCTGCCCTACTGTGGGAACGAAAACCTAAAGAAAAACTCTTCTCTCTGTCGGCTATGTTGTCTTCTCATCATGTTGTGCTCAGGGTGTAGAAGTAATATATTTCCCCAGTGTTTACTGAGTTCTGTTTGTGTGTTCTGTCGCAGTTCCCCCAGGTAACCCCATCATCGAGGCCCGGGATGAGGTCCTGAGCGAGGGCAACGAGACAGAGATGACCTGCACTGCCATGAGCAGTAAGCCTGCCGCTACCATCAGATGGATGAAGGGAGATAAAGAGCTTCCAGGTGGGTCAGCCCTGCACACAGAGACAATCCCAATCATCAATCAAGAAATTTCCTCTCATAACACATAAATACTCTTATGCAGTATCAGAGTTGTGCCTTTCACAACTATTCACTCATCTGTCTAACGTTTTTCAATTGATTATCTGTACAAAGAACACATCTGTGTGACGTAAACTCACTGTGTTCAGTGAACCAGAGAAAAAAAGGCTGCATGATGTGTCACCTCGCAGAATAAAGAAAACTACTCCTGGATCTACTGTTCCCCTCACATTAAATAAAACATGGAAGCCTACATAAATTCCACATAAAAGCAAAAAAAAAACCAAACACAAACTGTACACTTTCAAAGATTCTAATTAGTGACCCAGCGGACATGCTGCTGTCACTTGACTGCAATTGTCTCTTTAGAAGTCACAATGAACCCAAAATGTTCTTCTCCTGGTAACTCCCCAAATTGAGTAGTGGATGCATTTTGCTTAAAGGTTCCATGTTATGCTCATTTTTAGGTTCATACTTACACATATTTTAGGTATTCACTAGAACATGTTTAAATGCCTTAATGTTAAAAAAACATATCTTTTCTCATACTGTCTGCGCCTGTCTCTCTAAGACCCCGTCCAAAGAATTACAGTCTATTCTGATTGGTCAGCATATCCAGGGTTTCCACATCTGCGCTTTTAGGGTTTTTACACCATCATTGCAGCCGGGGAATGACTGTAATAGCAATGTAGCGCTATTTATATATATATTATAGTTGTGACATCACAATCGTACGAAAGTCATGACGGCTTGTTTGAATGTACACTTTATGCATTACACATTACTTTACACATACAGGCTGTGTGCTTTTCTCTGTGGATTGAGCGTTTTGACATTTCACTGTATTTATAATGCACCTCGACCTTCCCAAAAATAATAAAGACATGGAAATTTCATATTTTAGAATATGGGTCCTTTACATTTAACTAAATATGCTATTACATTGTCTTAAATGACACTAACATGTTCACAAAGACATTGACAACTAATCTATTGTCCATCCATTGTCTTCTTTGACTAAGGCAAGACTAAAATATACTGATGACATAACAGCGGCAACATACATGGTTGCTGCGCTTCGGTGGCCGCCATGTTACATGTAAACAATGAGCTGCTTGGTTGCTTCTCTATCATCATCGTGTTAAGCCCGCCAATAGCGTGCCAGGTAGATAACCCAGTTTGTGATTGGTTCCTGCAAATTTGTAATGGAAGCAGGATAGATAAATGTACAGGTCTCCATCCTGAGATCAAGCCTAGCTTGATGCCCGACCTGAGCATTTGCTTTTAAAGTGCAGTCTGCCTTATCAGTGGTGTTGTTCCACAGATTGAAGAACCTGGAAGTGGATAAAGCTGCTATAGGTGAAAGCAGTTTGGGTTTGCACACGTTTTAGGCTGCTTGTCATTTCATGCATGGTTTGTTTTTCAAACCAACCAAAAAAAAACATTGTTTAAGGCCAAAAAGTCATCATGAATTACCGTTTGCCACGGAATGAAAATTCTACTGAGATAGGTTCTATATTTCACTACTTTTCCACTGGTCTTACAATTCTCATTGTATCCATAATGGACTTTCACACTTCACACTTTTTGTAGGTGTGTAAATTCTACTTTGAAGTGTTGCTAAATTCGAACTTTTGCATGCACGTATGCAACTTTTAAACCCTGATACCATGTATATAAATGAACCATTTTTCTGGCTAGTTTGTGTCTTCCCTTCCTGGCTATTCCTTATTTAATGCATGTGTCAATGCCATTGCTTTTTAAATGGAGCTCTGCTGAGACTTTGAATAGTTTCCATTAAAGTAATGTTGATGTGCATTGGTGGCCAGGGCCTGTTGGCACGGTGACAACTTTCATGCCTTCATCAAAGGTGGTGGAGCTTTAGAAGTCTTGAGCTGAGCTCAGGGGTGTACAGGCCTCCTGCCAGGCAGTTCCACCTCGGAGCCCAAACAGCAAGCTTTGTAAAGACTTTGAAACAAAGGTCCTAATCAGAAGTTGTGTAGAAGCCCCTGAGCAACTTCTCCTCTACACTGTAGCAAATTAAACCTTTAGTGGTCAGCTCAAATCTGGTAATGTTCCAATGTGCCAAGGTCAGGGATCGTCTTATAACTAGCTGTTAACATCACAAAAAATTGACTGTTGATCAGTCAAATCTTCTTGCAATGCTATGTTTCTGCTCACCAGTGTATACGTGCAGATGTCGGCAATGCTTAGGCTGTGAGTATTGAATAGCCAAAGGTGTGCTTCTGTGATCACTTTTTATAGGAGCACCTAAATGTCTTAGGTTCTGTTTACACGATAACGCTCTTGGGTGAAAACGACGAAGTATGTTATCAGATCAGCCTTTCATTTAGACGGCGACAACATTTTTAGGGCTTAAAAACGCAACAAAGTGAAACCAACCTCCAGAGTGGAAAACTTAAATACGCTCCACCGTTGCGTTCCCCTCTAAAGGGTGATAACGCAAAAGTCTGCTCCGATCTGGTCATGGTGGCTCTTGTCACGTACGCGTTTACGTCACAGGCATGCGCCAGTACAGGAGAATAACCAACATTTTGGGATTATTACTTTCAAGTTGCCCTAGCAGCTCTAAGGAACAGACTATATTCTTTTCAGCCTTTGTGGCTTTTTCATCTAAGGTTGTTTGGAGCAATAACTCCCCCTCCTCATCTGTCTAAAAACTAGATGTTAAGAAACCAGCCAACCTGTTTAGCCAATGAGAAGATAAATTGATTGATACCAAACCTGACGAGAAAGTTTTAACCCTGTGATGGCTGCAGCCGTGTCAAAGCAAAAAATTAGAAATAACTTCATAAAATATCCATTTTCTGGGTGTTTTCCTTCTGGATTTTTATGTACTAAGTTGAGACATTTGGCCATGGTACTAGTTTTGTATGTAGTCCATCTGATATGCTTACAGTAGAGTTTTCAAATCATTTGACAGAATGTACTTGGACGGAAATAGAAATTCTCTATTCTAACCTCTGTAGCTCTGTGTCAGTAAGGCCTTGACCCACACTGACACTTGGAACAAAAAATTGAGTGTTAAGAGAAAAGCATGTATTTTCAAGTGTGTTATAATTCCTTATAATGATTATCTGGCCACGTGTCTTCATCCATAAGTATCTCTATCCAACATGTTTTTATTTTTCAGTGTGCTTTAACTTTATTTGTTTTCAGTTTATATTTTCCTCCAGCTCGCTAACTGAACTTTGAAACAATTCCCATGTTGTTGTTTTATTGAATTACACAAAATGATTATTTGTATAATGTTGAAAAAAAGAAAACTCACCCCCTCGCCCATGCTGTTTTCTCAAATGTGTTGGGAATGCATTTCCATTACCATAATAGGATGGCGCTCTTTAAAGTTTGACAATTTATAGTGTTATACATGTTTTTGTCTGCCATAACACAATACTCAGTACAATACAAAGGCTAACCTGTTACAAAATGACTTTTGGAGCGTTTTCTTTTTAATACAATTTCGTCACAGGTAAACAGATGCTGCTACTTTGCTCAAACAGCCGAAAACAACAGCAAGCCCTTTTCTAAAATCCATCCTGTTTCATTTAGTCTTTGCAAGTACAAGTTAACTGACACTACTGCCATTTTAATGCTAGCTCTTTTGTAAACTATGTCAAATAACTCCAACGTTGGTTTAGTTGACACTGCAGCCATGTGTGAAAACAAAACATGCTATTGCTCTGCTGATGCTGAAAATGTGTAAGACAAAGCAGCGTAAGGAGATGGAAGATGGAAGGAACAAGAATGGCTGAGGGTGCCAGAGTTTTGACACTAGGACAAAATTAGTTAAATTATCTCCGGCTGTGGCTTCTTGCCTAGCAGACTTATTTCTAATTAAACGTCCCCAGAATTTAACTTAATTACCTGGAGGGATAATAAGGCTCTCTTAAATATCATTCAAAGGTTGCAATTGTCATGCTTGCTAATGTAAATCTAACCATTTCTCCTAATATGCACAGAGTCATTATCTTACTGTTATCACCTTATCTTTTCTTTACTACCGTCCTGTTGTTTAGTGATTTATCAACATATGCCCAGGCACTGACACATCTTATGCATATCTTACACTTCAGTGAAAGTCATGAAAAGAGGGAGTTGTAGCAGTGCAGGTAATTCATTCCTGCAATGTTAAGATGAAAGAACAGAAGACCGGTAAAAGCCAGTAGGTTGGGCACTTTATTGGCTGACGTGGACCAAAACAGCCATTAGCCTCAAGACGTATGAGACAACTGCAGGGTGATTTCAATTACCCCGCTGTTCCTCAGCAGGAAGACTCTACAAGTGGATAAAAGAATAGTTTGGGCATAGTAAAGCGACTGTAGAGACATACAATTTTTCAACCAGACACAGCTTACTTACTTACTCCTCCAGAAGAATGTGGTTAACCTCTAACAGTTAAAAAAGTGAAACGTAGTGGAGGCACAGGAAAAAAGGGCCAACTGAGAGTGCATTTTGGCATCGACAAAACACTTAAAGTGCCACTTGAACTTACACTGCTTTTCAATGACGTTCATCTCTACAGGCCACACTCCAAAGTTAGTCTCTCAGAATGTTCTTAGTGCTTAACACAGCATGACCTTTTTCAAATAAAGAGCTTTCACTAATTCATCACTAATTCACTATATAGCAGCTTTTCTAGTTCTGTTAATGTCACATAATTGTCACCAACTTGATAGTATAATAGAAAAAGAATAATTTGAAAATTAAACAAGGGAACACTAATGATTGGGAAGCATGTTATTAAGTATTAATCAATTATTTTTTTCCGTATTTTTTTTATACCACAGCTATACTAGTAGATTTGCACTGTTGACCAACCGCTGTTAAGTATTTTCTTTTCATGCCACTCTGTCCTCCACTACATTTATTTGACAGCTTAACCCTCATGTTGTCCTCGGGTCAAATTGACCCGTTTTCCTTTATCACTGTTCTTTTTAACTACCCAAAATAACATGATTGATTCCAAACAGTGCTCTTTTGCAAGTACAAATCTCTACTTTCATTAATTTTGGGGCGTCTTATTCAGTGTTATAGCATTTGGAGAAAACTAATTTAAGGGGTTTTGAAATAGTATTGAGTAAAAGTTGACATATTCCAGTCTGTGATTATCCATCAACATACATTCCTTTTATTTCAATAATTCCAAATTCTGCTTTTCCAAATCAACTATTAGGTATAATTTCCCATAAATGAGTTTTGTTGACCATAAATTCCAAAAATACTAAAACTAAAGTTAATAAGTTAGTGTTACGTAGTGTTGAAAACGTCAAAAAAAAGTGACAAACATGTTGAAAAAAGGCACAAAAACGTAAGAAAAGTTAAAAACATTGATAAAAAGCATCAACAAAAGTTTTGTTTTTCAATTTTGATGGGAAGACAACACAAGGGTTAAGCTCATTTGCAATTTAAGATGAGCTTATAAATATCACTTTGTTTATGAACTAAACTGTCGGACAGTTTATACAATTAGAGCTGGAACAATTAGTCAACTGATAGAAAATTAATTGGTAACTATTTTTAAGTCATTTTTCATGCAAAAACATGTCACTGTCATGTTTCCAGTTTGACAGACAAGATTTTCTTATAAATTGTTTTAATAATTTACTTCTTTTAAATATTTAAATATTTTTAACCTCTAAAAATATTTAAATATTTTTAGAGGCTTGGACTGTATCACTATTTTTTTCTTTTTCTTTTTTTTTAAAAATCAAGTGATCAATCATTTAAATATATTCAGCAGATGAATGCATAATGAAAATAATCATTAGTTATAGTTGTAACATATCTTATATGTTTCCACGTTAATGCACGGTTATAATAATATAATGATGTAACAGTATAACAGTCACAGGGGTAATTTTTCTGCAAAGTACTTTAGCTGTCTGGATTTACCCTGCAGAGATCTGAGGAGCAGTCAACCCTAGTCCTCATAAATCCACCGGAGTTTAAAATTCCAACACCAAAAAAAAGCGTAAGGTAAAGGATCTTCGGTCGAAATGAAGGGCATGCGGCGGAATTTCCTGCGGCAAGGAGCAATCCAGGAAGTGGAACGTCAAAGACATGGACTAGCGTGTTATTAGTTAGTTTGCCAGTTACTGTCAACTAGCCCTGCAAGTAGTCACTATGTTGCAGTTTTCCCAGCACCCCCTTTTTTCTGTTCATACACAGATATAACACTTTGCTGCTTTCTGGTGGCCAAACATGTGCCTGAAACTGCCAGGAGACATAAAGACTAGGATCAAGAAAACTAGCTGAACATGAGGGCTAAAGGGCAATATACACACACACACACACACACACACACAAATACATACACACACACACATACATACACATCCACACACATACACCAGATGAGCCACACACAAAAAGTAGTCAAGGTACATTAGCCCGGATGTGCCAAACCCGGGAAGACAATATAACTAAATTGCTTGTGTTGCCTCGTGTCGACACTGGCTGTATTGTGATGCAGCAGTGTGCATCAACCTAGTATGATGCCTCCAGTGAGTGGCCTTCCATAGAAAACACATGTTTTGATGCATTTATTCTGTTTACCTCAAGAGCTACAGTACATTGTTTCTACCTGAAAAGATTAATATTTGATGCCGCATGTTTGGAGTTCTGTCAGATGTCTATCTTATGAGACTACTCTGTCCTCTCTGCTTACCTCAAGGAATGAGAAGCAGCCACATATTTTGCTCGACAGTGCACAACAGTATTCATTTGTTTTATCCTTCGCACACATGGATGGAGAGGTAGTGGCTGCTTTGTGGTCATGTTAAGATATCTCAATCCCGGTGAGAAGAAGAAAAAAAAATCACTTCAAACTGCGGTTCTCTTTTTTGTCACTTCCAATATTTTACAAAAGCACTGAGCCTTTTATTGAGTCATTGGTTAAAGAAATAGGAGGGTAAGAAAGTAAGATAGGGTTGAACTGATCTTCTCAACCACATTATAAATCATGGTAATTTTACATTTTAGGTTTCAAACCCATATACAATTTACTAGGTAAGTGTAACACATGTACAATGAATCCCTGAGCTGTGAAGCAACAGATCCAGAGACCCAGGACTTTAATAAAGACGTCCCTCCACCGCTGTTTCATGCATCTCAAGACATTTTGATTTAAGCAGACCCATCAAGTTCCCGTTTCAGGTGCTTTCATGAATCTAAAGCCTCTGGTGGCATTTATTCATGGCAACCTGTTCCTTTACACCAGGCACATCACAGAGTTTTGCTTTCCCAGCATCCAAAGAGACAGCTGTCACCACGCTGACTGTATCACCACAGCAGCTGAACTGCAGTACAGGGTTTGGAAGCATGTGCTCTTACATTTAAAACTGATTTTACAGCTAAAATGTATTCTGATGGCTTCAATTGTTCACAATAAGACCGATTTTCTCCTGTAGCATTTCTCTTGGCAGGCTCTTTCACTTTTTTGCTTCTACTATTTGTTTAATTGATGGATGCAAACACACACAGTGGTGCAACAGACTGTTAGGAAGTAGGACAATGGGCTAAAAATAATCAATCTCTCTTTGTGACTCTGCCGTGCAGGGCCGTCTGCAGCTATCCCTCTTATTTTGTATGACTGTGATGAGGTAGTCGCTTCATTGCTTTTGAGAACATATTGTCTGTGTGATATTACAGAGCAGCCACTAATCAGAGGAGGGTTACTTTGCAGGCCTCAGATCTGGCAGTGCTGCATAAATAGCAGCCACACAATAAATGTGGCTTCATGAAGTAAATCCTAGTGTGTTATTCACAGTCACACCGTAACCCCTAGCCACACATTGACAGATCTGTCTCCACAGCCAGTCACAATTGTCTTGGGCGGCGCTAAGCTCTGGACGCAGCGACGCTGGCTCTGCAATATAGCGTCGGAGAGGAAGTAGTTTTACACCCAGCAAAAGAATACACCACATAGACTATTTAATGATAACTGTTCACACAATACAGTACCGAGAGCTATTTAAATTTATTTAATTTGAATTTGAACTTTTGGTTGTATTTTCAAAATATTTTTGGAATGCAATTGTTCATATTTTCTTTCAGAAAAAAAAGCCAGCCTTAACCTCTGAGAACTCAGTTTTCATTAAATGATTTTATATTGGAAAATACACTGAAAATCAATCGAGCCCTGAAGGAAGAAGCCAACAAACCAGCAAACTGAGGATTCATTCAAGTGAAAAGACAACAAGCTGGCCTGATGTGGTCATACTCAGATTCTAGTCAGAATATGAGTCTGATACTGCTCCATAGGGCTGTGGTTATAGGACGTTTAAACCCAACCAGGTTAGAAAATGCTTTTGTACTCAAATAGATATCCCAACAACCAATCAGAACAAATGAGGATGTGATTTGTTGTCAATTTTTGCTGAATCCAGCAGGAAGGACGACAATGACATCTTTGACAAATGCCTTGATCGCGGTTCTCTGTTCCTCTTTTAAAATGAATGCGCTGACAACATCTTCTATAACAGACGGAATGGCGGAATCTACACATCTCAATTCTCCAGCGGCAGCCATCTCTGTTGCAAACAAATTTAACCCTAGTGCTCTTTGGTGACGTGGTTGATTATGTCACTGTTTATCATCTGTCAGTTATCATATAAAGCCCGCCCTAACAATTTGATTGGTCCAAACAGCTCTTGTTGGAGCACAGTTGCTATACAATGGATCAAGTCCACACCGAACTTTCCAACCACAAATGTTTCGGGCGGGGCTAAGTTTGGCTGGCATCCAGGCTAACAATTAGTACTGTGTTTGTGTTTAAATTAGAATTTTAGATCAAAATTCCAAAACTGCAAGAAAATAGGATACTCGTTGTGCAGTTGTAAGTACTATTGCATCATAACAAGGAGAGTTGTGACTTCAAATCTTTCTGCTGCATGGGGACTCTACATGCGATGGTTTCCTCCCACCTTCAAAATATATGCATGTCAGATTAATTGGAGCCTCTAAATTGTATGTGTGTGGTTGCCGGTCTGTATGTTTATATGTGTTAGCCTGTGTTTGACCATAACCTGTCCAGGGTGTACCCCACCGTCCAGTGTAAGCAGGAATAGGCACCAAATCCCTGCAACCTCACAAAGGATAAACGGCTACGGATGTTTATTATAACTATAATGTTTCTAGTACAGCCTCCATTCTTTTCAACCCCTCAGTTATTCCTCAAATTAGGTTGAGAAGAAAATACTGTATACATACTTTTTTTTGGTTTGAAGCTAATTAGGTTTCAGGCTATGCTTACTTAGGAATTTAGTATTTTACCTAATCTCGGTCCTGTCAGACCACAGTGACTGAAGTGAAGTTTGATATAGATAAAATAAGAGTGAAATCCCATACGCACCTGTAATGCTGTGTTTAAGTCTGCTGATGTTGATGTTTGATGTTTCCCATAGGCAAGCCCAGAGTTGAGCTGACCTACGACAGGATGTACACAGTAACCAGTCGGCTGACATTCATTGTTAGTAAGGAGGACGATGGTGTGCCAGTGGCTTGCATCGTAGACCACCCTGCAGTCAAGGACTTCCAAGCACAGAAATACCTGGAGGTCCAATGTAAGTACTTCTGCTCGCTAATAAATTAGAAATCTGCATGGATATTTAAGCTGGATAATGCAAGTTTTTTTAAATTCTCATCAGCTTCCTTAGAAAATTGGACCGCAATAGAGAAGAGTGTTCCATCCCCACTAATGAAATGGCATAAATTTGCTACTTTTTTCCCCAACTAAAACTTTAGTGTATGACATGTATTGCATGTCATTGAAGGAAGATCAGCTCCATGCACAGGTTATGATAATAAAGGGGGAAAATTGGATTGCAATAGAGTAGACTGTTCCATCTCCACTAATTAAATGGCATCAATTTCCCACATGTTCCCACTACTGAAACTTTGGAATGTGGCAATGTCATTAAAGTGAAAGGATTTCAGTGTATAATCAATAAAAAATGAAAACACTGTGCATATGAATACAAACATTTTCCAAATAAATCTTCTAATGTAAGGTCATGGTATCGGTTACCTATGAGTAAGGTCAGGAATTAAACTCTTGATTGTGTACAAAGGCAGAAATGTCAAGGTGCTATAAACAACAAGTAGAACATTAAAATAGCAGTAAACAACTATTTACTAAATATATAGTGGAGTAATGACTCCCTGAGCAGAGTGAAGGCTCACTCCCTCTATGTGTGTTTGCTTGGCAGCTTGGCCAGCCGCTTGTTCATGTTAGTGCATGTGAGTGCCTATGTGTACAGAGGTCATGCGCATGACCAATCCACTCATACGCTGGATAACACCCCCCGGGTGCATGAGGCATTCCGGTTCAGCCACCTCCGTGTTTGCTTGTGACGTCAGAGTTGAGAGCCGTTTGCAGGCAATCTCCGATATATAGAGCATCTTTAAATCTGTGTTAAATTCTGCCCAGATCCCTGTAGACAAGTGTTTGCTTATGAACACCTTGGTCTTCTTTGCAAAGCTCTTAAAGTTGCCCTGCCACACAAAACCGTTTTTACTTGCAATTTGGAAATATCTTAGGTTCATATGTGTTTGTGTTAGTTTGTGAATGTGAAAATGAACTGCAACCTCCTCTGTCAGCTCTAGCCACTGAAACAAAATAAGTGGAGAAATCTGTTCAATTACAAAAGCTGGTCAGTCTGATGTCATGTTGCCTAAGCTCATTATAATTCATGTGCTCGCCCAGTTTTGCCAATCAGAGTCAAGCAGCTTAGCTTGAATATTAATGAAAACAGGCACAAATCGAGCTGAGTCTTCCTGCAGCTTTCTATACCACGCTAGAATGGCTTGAAACAAAGTAACCAAGGCATTTTTCCCACAAAAAACGTCTATGGTAGAACTTAAGACATCACCACAAAGTGATGAAGTGCATGTGGCAGGGCACCTTTAATTAAAAGAATGGATGAGAAGATGTGCAATTTCACCAAATGCACCCAAAATCAATTCATTGCACATGCAACTGTACACCATAATCGGCAATGATATCACAATCCCTATGTCAAAGGTAGCTTTTTTTATTCAAAGTGAAACAAAGTACAAACTAATAACGTTTATAGAGTATATATATATATATATATATATACGTATATATACGTAATATAGAGATCATAAACACAGAGAAAATAATTGTTAAACGTAAAACACTATAGCAGACTAAACACAAAATGTTTTTTGAGAAACATAGCAGTTATAGGTATTATACTTTTAGAAATACCATTTCATGTGTGAGAGTGATGTATGCACATTTTTCTGTATATACGTTATTTGTACATCTGGCCCAAGAAGTGTTAAGTAGATAATAATAATAAATAGACCCATTCAAATTCCATGTACCTCCGCCATGTGAAAATTAATTAAAATGCTAGGCATTTGTAATGTGGAGTTTTAGATCTTTTCTTTGATGCAAAATGATCAAATTTGCATCATTATATAGTATTAATATTGTATGTCTCTGTAATCTTATTTTTTTGGCCTCTGGCATGACCTAGCATTCTGTTAGAAAATTAAACCTCTTCTGTAGCTATCTGACCTTTTCCTGGGAGAGCGAGAAGAGGAGATCAGCTCATCTACAGAGGCAGCGTGGCATTTTGTTGGCCTCTGATAACAGGCAAGCTCACATGGACTACCCCCCCCACCCCCCAGCTCCTCAGCGCCTCACTGCTTCATGCGAGGCTGCTGCTGTCATGCTCTGTGCATACTGCAACAGGCAACAAACAGGCACAGTCCTTCTCCCTGATAACTCTGCAATACTGTTTAATATTACGTTTGAAATCAGAAAAAGATTTATTGCCAAAATAAGTGCACTTATGTAGAAGTTGTCTTGATGAAATGTGCATACATAAACAGGCAAACCTCTATTTATTTCCAAATAAACACTACATGCAGAAAAACAAATGTATCCATACTAAATAGCTGTTAGGAAGCTGAATGGGTCAAGTAATATTTATTTAAGAATATAGAGTACATGCAATGGGCAGATGTAAAGTCCAGGAAGAAGGTTAGTGCAAGTGTAGTGACTAGGAAATGGGGGGGGGGAGG
>NC_048419.1:22261726-22309351 GCF_013103735.1 Etheostoma cragini | reverse complement strand
ACACACACACACACACACACACACACACACAAACACAAACACACGCTGGCTCGACGCACACACTAGGAATAACCACCAGGCCATTTACTTAGGCTACGGCAAAAACTCTGCATGGAGCATAAAACGGACTTTACTGCTCAGGGCAAGAAACTTTTTATGGTGTGAGGTTTTGGTCCTAATGGACTCCAGCCTCCTGCCAGTGGTAGTGGGAGGGGTTCAAACTGTTTGTGTCCATGGTGTGGTAGGTTAACCGAAGAATATTACTGTTCAGCGTGTGTTATGACCCCTGCCTTCACTGCCTGCTGTTGGCTTCTCTGACTTTCCTGGCTGAGCTGGCAGTTTGGGAGGGTTCGTCAGCTAATTGGTTGACACCTGGGTAAGCCTCAACCAAGACTTTATGCATGTCACGTCTCATTGTTCTCTCTCTGCCTTCTACTAGGCTCCACACCTCCTCGTTTGGGGTTGTTTGACCTCTTCTGTTGCAGTCGTCATTTATCCACAAATCTTTCACTTGCCCACACACCACACACACTACTGATACCATTGATTCCTGACACGCGTTGATTCTTTTGAAAATAGGTAGTTTGTGGCCGGGTTGGTTCAGTGGAACAGCAGGCGCACATGTACTGAGAGGTTTATGCATCGACACACAGGTCCAGGTTTCAAGTCCGACCTGTGACAATTTCCTCCATGTATTTGCCCTCTCTCTCCCCTTTCCCACATAGCTGTCCTGTCAAAAAAGGTGGAAAAGCCCCAAAAATGATCTTAAAAAAAAAGAAAATTGTTTTTTTGTTTATTTAACAATACACATTTAACTGGCAGTTTAACCTGTTTGGTCTCCCCTCTTCGGTTTGTGACATGTGGAACATACAGTACAAAGACAGGTGATGATTTCAATATCAGTAAACTTTAATTGTTTGTTTTATATGTCCTACCAAATTGACTGTAGGCCTAAAGTTCTGAATGGTTCATGAAAATCCAGTTACCATTACTACATGGTTCGCTTCTAAAAAAAACTTGTCAGTTACATATCGGTTCCTTTCTAGGAAATTATAAATAAATGAAAGCCTGTTTTTTTCCTGTTACTACACAGTGACAGACTATTTGTTTACTGATTAACTGATTATATATTATACTGATAGACGAGGTGAGGTGATTTACATTTCAATCACTCATTGTGTGGGCAATTTGTGAGCGTAATGGAGTGCATTGTGAAGTAAGAAAAAGCAAAAAGGGCCATTGTCAGGGGATAGCATAATTAAAAAAGACTGTAATGTTTATGTGTATAAGCAAAAAGCAAGCTGTTTTTGCTCCGTTGCCTGGTTGGTTTTCCCTTAAGGTCAGCCGGCTGCGGAGAGATGGATAATGCTGTGTTGAGTGCTTATGAGTTGAGGCACACAATAAGGCAAATAATTCAGTTAGCATAATGATAACGATCCTTTTGCATACTGTAGACACTATTTCATTTCCACTGAAGTGGCAGTATCCAGATCTGGCAGCGCAGTGTGTGTTTTTCCATCAAGCTGAGACAAGAAAGCTCTGACATAACTACTTGAGGCTATCAAAACAACTTCCATATGCCTGTCGTCCTTCATATTTATGGCTCCAAGATGACAAGGTCAGATGACGTTATGAGCAAAGAAAAAGATGCAGGATGCCATGTAGTGCCTGTAAAGGAAACAAAACCAAAGGGTTGCTGTCTAAACCTGTGCATGCCCACTGAGCAGAAGACTTGGCTTTTTGCCCATCTGCTGTCCATCACCAAGACTGAGAGCCGGCCACTGACAGGGTGTGATTTAGACAGATGGATGGCCAGACATGTGATGTTTGTTGCAGAGAAGGTCGAACAGCAGTGTGAAACTTTACAGCCGGCTTTGAAAACCATAACTCAGACCCTCTGTCTACAGGCTGATTAAAAATGCACGCTGGGCATTTAGGCTATAAAACTGGGAAAAGAACAAGAATAATTTACATCACAATCGGAAAACTGTAATTACACCATTGTGACTTAGCAATCAATCTGGTGTGCGGTGACTCTAGAGGTACGTATCTACAGGATCTAATGCAGGAAAACTTTACATTTTTTTGAGTAATTGTCCTAATGTGCTGAAGGCATTCAAGTGTGGACTTCAGGTTAATCGATGTATTGCCAAATTTGGTGGCAATAATTTTAGATGTTAACCTGCCGGTGAAACAATGATGATACTGTATAAGTATGACCAAACTCTGATACATTCGGTGATAAGAAGGCTACTTATTCCTTCCTTCATTTATGATTTTCTTATAGTGGGATACCTTAAAAGGCATAAGTTGGAGAAGAACTTTTGTTTTGCTAGTTGTGTCTCAGTCTTAGTTTCAGTACATAACACTGAATTCAGTCCTTTACCCAAATGATATATTGAATAGAACATTCCATATTTGTCCAGAATAAAGGATCATCTTTCACACCGAGATGAGAAATTCTTTTGATAACACCAGCAATGGTCAAGGGAATGGGAACAATAGAAAATGCAATGGTTGCAAAGAATAGCACAGCAGCAACTGTCAAAGTGCCGCAATGATTGTCAAAACAACATTGTTACATTTTCTTCCCAGCTGCTTCAGCTTGTCAACTATGTCTATTGTTTTTTTGTACTGACTCTATCAGGTAACGTCTTTGGAAAAACTCAGGGGCTACTTGTGGTTATGCATTGCACTACATCTATAATTCCTCAAAGTATCTGCTTGTTTTTTTGGTGTTTTTTTGATGGATTTTACATTCCATCAATATTATGCCCAAGGTAGACACAACACTGCTAAAGAGTTATTTGATGCAATGGAAAATTAGCTTGAAGTCAAGGCAGTAGTTGTAGTAGTAGATGTTCAGTAACAGGATAACACCAGGATTGTGTGTTAGTGTTTAAATACTGTCAAGTCAAATCCACCCAGACCAATCAAAGTTTGTGTAGCATGAAGTACAATCGTGATAAAAAAAGTCTCTTTTGGCAACTGCTGACCTCCTCTTTCACTTCAACACTGCTTAGGCAAGGCATTGTGTTTGTTTGTGCACTTATGGCCCATTTACACGTACAAGGTTATTTAAAAACTGAGACATTCCCCTTCGTTTGTGCCCTTTGCTTACATGCAAACGAAGAATTCACCTCTGAAAACGAGTCTTTCTAAAAAACTCGTGCCACAGTGGAGATTTTGGAAAGCTTTGTTTGCATGTTTGCATGTAAACTGAGACAAACGGAAGTTTAAGCCGCCGAGAAAGTGAGGAAGAGAAGAGAGAGGAAGTGATTTATTGTTGTTATTTCTAGTTTCGGAATTCTGATTAGCTAACGTGGGATTGAGCTTCTTGTTACACGGCCACCTACAGGTTTAGCATGCTCTCGACAAAAATGTCATTCAAGCCAGTGCCAAATGAGTAAATACAAAGCTAATTAAGACTACCAGATCCTCAAAACCCGTCCGGCAACTTTTGTGCACAGAAAATCTAGCAAAGATAATTACCTCATCTGAAGAGTCCATCATGTCTTTTAATCCTCAGTGTCTTCCTTGGCTACAAGCAACTGTGTGGTGGAGGGGTGGGGGTGGTACATGATCATCAAAGGCTTGTATCATGTGGTCACTTAGAATTCCTCATGGAGGAGACAGAAACTATTCATTATTGCTTTAAAATATCTGTTCAGTACACCTCTATGAATATGATTGGATGCTACTGGTCAGCAGGTTGACCGATGGAGTAGCAAAATGTAATGCCAATCAGCCAATGATTCTCTCAATGCTTGAGTGCCTAAGGTCAGTCCTGATGTGACATGAATTCTTACTGTTTGCTGCAGCACCTCTTAGGATGGGTCCAGCCAAACACTTTGGAAAAGTTTGATCTTTTGAAATGCACTGGACATAAATGATATTTCAGAGTTGTAGCATATGGACATTATTTGTGGGAGACTGGGTTGTGTGGGAACTGAAATGAACAAGATTTGAACATATTTGGCACTTGAATGGCTGTGATTGCAGACGCGCCTGCTGCAAAATATCGGTTATGATTTCTCAACATTTGACAGTCTGTCTCTCTCTCTCTCTCTCCTTTCAGACAAACCAGAGGTAAAGATCGTGGTAGAATTTCCTCAGGGTCTGACCAGGGAAGGGGAGAACCTGGAACTGACGTGTCAGGCCAAAGGCAAACCCCAGTGAGACACACACACTCACACACACACACACACACACACACACACACACACACACACACACACATATATACACACACACACACACACACACACACACACACACACACACACACACACACATTGTAACCAGTTAAAAATGTGCCATGGGTAGAAAAAAGCACATTTATATATTCATCTAAATTCCCGTTATTCCTTAGTGTGCATGTGCATATGAGTGTCTTGTTGAACCGGTACGTGGAACAGTGTTGCTGTTTTGTCTATGCAGTTGAGAATATAACTTTGCAGCAGCAAACTGAGTTGAGAAAAGATTGCATCACATGGGGATGTACACATTTAAAACTCACAATTCCAGCAATCTGAAAGAAACAGTTCTACCGTGTGATGTAAGCATATGGGAAACATTAGTAGGTATCTAAATACTTATATATGAATAGATTTTACTCTTGTCTCTTTAGCCATTTATTCAAAAGGCAAACTGTAAAGGGTGGTTGGGGTCAGTGTTAGACCGGCAAGACGTTGGGTCAGATGAGGTTTAAATTTTGTTGAATTAGCAATGACAGCTGGCTTGAAATGTGAAATGTCACTGTGGGGACAATAGGAACAAAAGGTTGGAGGAACCATTGGCTCTAGGACCAGTCCCTTCACTGGGTGCGGAGGTCTCCTCTAATGAGGAGTTGGAGTGAAGCTGATGGATAAGAGGATTGACGTGATACAAGTAAATGTCACAGAGAAGAAGAAGAAAATGAAAAAGAAAGACCAGAGGCCAGACAATTCTATATGACCATTTCAGTATACATAATTACTTAATTGAATGGCTGCTTTTTTCTTTTTCAGGAATTTTTAAAGGTTGGATTTGAAACTGGCCTGTAATTATGAAACACATCCAAATTCCTGTGTGATATTTTGAGCAGGTGTTTAATTACCACCCCTTTAAAGGCGGAGGACAGAGCAGAAAGGGACACCAATGATAGTGAGCGGACTGGGTCCTAATATCTAGCAGGAGGAATTTTAGCAGAAAGACTGTTGAATTGGCTGGCTGTTATTCGTGTACATTTCCTGATGGTATCTAGGGAGACTGTGTGAGACAGAGAGTGCACTGTAGAAGTTAGGTGTTAAACAAAGTTCACATCATTTTTGTACACAGAGCTGAGCATAAAGACCAGTATCCAAGTGGTGTCAAAAATGAACCTACAGTGGCCTTAATCAGTTCTGTGACATGTCTGGCCTTAGCGTCAGAACACTCTTGGTTAAGCTGCAATTCCACATGTATCATCTGTTAACCAAGGTCTTGTTTTGTTAGATTTTTTTGTGATATGAGATGTAATGGAGTGTAAATGAAGCCATTAGGACACTCAAAGGTGAGAAAAGGAATGAGAGTTTCAGGCTATTCAAACACGAGTGCAGTTGGTTCTTGATCATATTAGTTTGTTGACAAGGCAGTTCAAATATGATTGGGAGAAAATAATCATCAGATGAGGCAAGAGCTATGAATATTACATCAGAAACAGATTGTGATGTAACCAACTTGCAGGTGTGGCATTGTAATTGGTGTTATAAATTAGTAAATTCAAATGTGGCCATGGATGACAACCTTAAAGGTGCACTATGAGTCACTTCTGTTGACGTTCAAACGAACCCCTACCCCCTACTACAAAAAGTATCAAAACATCCATCAAAACCTTTCAAACCTCTCCTGCAGAATAACATTGCCAAAATGCATACAGCTGCATACAGTACATACACAGCTTGTGTTTGTGCCCACCACAGTTAGCTCTTTTTCACTCTCGAGTTGTCTTACAAAGAGGAGAGCGGCTGTGGCTCAGGTTGTAGAGCTTTTGTCTTCCAATCAGAAGTTCAGTGGACCCTGCAGTCTGCTTGAACCGGATGCTGCACCAGTATGAGAAGTCATAAAGACTAGAAAAGCGGTATTATAATAATAATGATAATAATATTAATAATTGTATAGCACTATTTAAGCTGTTTTCCAGACCGGGAAACAAAACCACCCACCACTAAAGTCAAGGGGCAAGTCACAACATAGTCCAGTTATGAAATCTGTATTGCAGAAGAGGCTTAGCAGAGTGTACAGGCATACCTTTGTCTTGTAAGTATTATTTATTTGTGAATCTGAAAAGGAAGGAACAACATACAGGGTACGGAAACATAATACAAAACATTTAAGCAGTTGTAATAGAACTAAATGAAAAAAACACTGCTATCGGTAGCACTTCCATAAGTCACTTCCATCCACTAAATGATCCTACTAAAGAGAATAGTTGACAGCTAGGCAGCTATTACCAATACATATGTATATAACTAGATAACCCACAAGTAAGATACTAAGAACATTACTACAGGCTAAATACACCAAATACTAACCTAGAGGAATACTAACTGACAAAATGTACAGACTACATATGAATGAAGCAATACAATATGTTCACAATGAAAAAATAACAGACCAGAGGTGCATTTAATGTAATTACATTAAGCACAGGCTTGACACACATGGAAGCTAACACTGCACCAATGTAATTACAGTTAAGTGGACCCAATTATCATAGCATTAACTCAACATTGATGATTATACACAAAACCATATAAATATGAGACTTAAAGTAAACATTTTAATGGATGAACAGTCAGAAACAAAGGCATTAAGATACATTTTTTATTTTACTGGACTAACTACTGGAACTATCAAAGCTCTCCTTTTGAACTGTTTGGGTGGACGGAACATACTACTCTAAGAGTGGGGCAGAATAAACCACTTTAAAAGAGGGGAGGCAAGAGTCTCAGTGGTGCTGGCCCTTTTGACACCTAAACTAATCAGAAATGTAATTTTTAATCCTAAATCAAAGCAAGAAATATTTTTATTGTGTATATGTGTGTTTGTGTGTGTGCGTGTGTGTGTGTGTGTGTGCGTGTGTGTGCAGGCTTCTAAAACTCTCTATGATTCTCTGAAGGGTAGAAAACACACACACACCAAACCAAACACTGTGTGCTTTAGACTGCCTCTGTCCACCAGCCCCCCCCCCCCCCCCCCCCCCCCCCCCCCCCGCAGTCTCTATACTTGGCATAGAGACAAGCTCGCTACTTGTATTCATTTTATAAAGATGAAAACACAATCAATACAGTGAGCCAGGAATTGGAAGTCATTTTCATTAGAGCTGCTGAGAGTTGAGCAGTCATTACCAGCAGATAGCACGGGGGCCCCGGCTGCAGGCAGACATTTGTATTCTAGACGCCTGCCCTTCCTCTCTCCTTGCAGCCCCATCTTACCTCTTTTGTCCGTCTCTGTCTATCTTCCTCCTCTGGACTCACTTTACGCCCTCTCACAACATCCCCATCCACCTATAGAAACTATTTTTTTCTAGGTCATGTATCTCACTCCCTCATATTTATATATTTATTAACTATTTGCATTTCATTTCATCTGGAGAACACTTGAAATAGACATGGCACTTTCTCGTTCAAGCCGTTCACCACACCCATTAAATACACTTGTGGTTTGTTTGTTTTTTCTATTGAGCTCCAACTGCTACTTCATTTTCTTTTCCTAGATTTTTAACACCATCTCTTTGTCTCTTCTCCTATTTGCTTGCTCCCTCCACACCACATGTTTTCAAATGGAGGGGAACAAGTTAAAACACCGCAACAAAATGCAACAAGAGAAAGCATCAGCACACATTCGGGGGAAATAACAATAGCTGGCAGTGGCCATTGGAAGTTGTGGCAACAAAATTGAGGTGTTTTGTCTTGTTGTTTTTTTTCTCTTCACCCTTGGTGCTCTGAGCTCATTGTCATAAAAATGGAATCTGTCACCATGCTATAGACCTCAGTCAAGGTAGAAAAAAGAACAGATACAGATGCTTGGTAGGCGCCCACCTACACAGCAACACTCATTAGTATACGTGCGTTGAAAGCCTGCAATTTCAAGACAAAGCGGCTTCCCAGTTATTGTTGCTCTTAGCTTTACACAGAGGGAGGAATGCCATTTCAATAAGTCTTCTTTTTCACATCCTAACTCTCTTTGATTAACCTTTTTTTCAAGTAAACAATTGCTAGAATCTATTAAAAAGGAGGTTTATTTGTTAATCTTAAGGACTATAACAGTGGGAAACACTCTCATGTATTGTTGTCATATTGTGACTACCACACTGATGTGTACTATATTAGGGGATCAGCCCCGCTTTTAGTTGTGACTGTATGGCATTAAGAGTATATAGTACTGATAAAGAGAGAACTCTTCTTTGTGGTTCATGGATGCTCGGACATCCCAAGATTTGAGTCCAAAGATGCATTAGGGCGGCTTTGGCTCAGGTGGGATAGCGGTTGCCTGCCAATCGGTAGGTTGGTGGTTGGATCCCTGGCCCTGCAGTCCCATGTCGAAGGGTTCTTGGGCAAGACACCGAACCCTCAGTTCGGATAAGCGCCGTCGGAGTGTAAATGTGTGTGAATGTTCATCTGATGAGCAGGTGGCACCTTGTACGGTTGCCTTGGCCACAGTGTGTGAATGTGTGTGAATGGTGAATGGTTCCTGTACTATGTAAGAACACTTTGAGTAGTGATAAAGACTAGAAAAGAGAAATATACTGTGTGTATATACTGTGTGCATATATATATATATATATATATATATATATATATATATATATATTCTGTGTATGTAGATATATATACTCATACTTAGATAAACAATATTCAAACAGGACGTTATGACCTAGCCTAGAAGAAATTTGGTCTGTTTTTTTACATCAAGAAGTTATATATTGATATAAAAAGTAAGGTTACTCCTATTGATTTTGATCAACTTTTCTCTTGTGGTACAATTTACTTTTTTTTCTCTTATGATACAATTTCCTCAAACACAGGATATTGTCTGATGTAATTAGAAAATTGGCGCAACACGTGCTGAAGACGTCCATGTATCCCAAAGAGGAAAGCTTATAACCATATATTGAATTTAACATGTTAGCCTTTATTATTGGTAGTTGTCTAATAATAGTAAAAAGGATCCATATGTTTTTTATTACCTTATGCTATAAGGTGTGATGAACATTGCAGATATAGGGCAGTTTGTTAGACTTATAATTTGGTTACTAAAAGTATAACCATCATTCTCAGTGTTTGAATGCCTGTCTTATCCATGGGATCCTACTAATGCTCTATATTTTTTTATTTATTATTTTTTTTATTTCAGGCCACAGCGGGTGAACTGGGTGAAAGTAGATGATGATGTGCCATCCCATGCCGTCATCACTGGCGGTGATCTTTACATCGAAAACCTAAACAAGTCCTACAACGGAACCTACCGCTGTGTGGCCTCCAACACAGTCGGGGAGTCTTTCGACGACTACATCCTCTACGTCTATGGTACGCTGGTCTAACACTGACCCTCCATCAAGTCACTATCTCTCTTTCTACTTCCATCTCTGTATCTGCTTTTTCTCTCAGAGATTGTCCCATGAACCTAAACACCAGCATCATTTATATGTAGACTGATGATATTTACAACATTGCTGTGTTTTTGGCACTGGTGCTCATTGCTAGCAGCTGTAGCACACTAAATGCTGAACCCATTAACATAATCCAAGATATGCAGACTATCTTTTAAATAAGTGTGTTTTAATTAGTGTTGGGTATTGTTTTGATTAAAAAAATTCTGATTCCAATTCCGATTCATCCGTTAGATTCTGGTTCCTATCGATTCTTGATTGGAGTTATGTAAGGTGTGGGGTTGAAACCACACATGATTCATTGATAATCATATGATTATTTCACAGAGAAGAGGAAACTAATTTTAATTCAATGGTGATTTACAGTTTAAACTTTTTTTGGACGTAAAATAAAGCCACACTTTGAAGTGCTGCTTTCTGTGTTGGATAGCTGCAACACAGTGTTGAAGCACGGTGGCCACTACTGAAACCAAAACCTATGCGTGTTAAATTTGGAGCCGCTGATCGGATTTGAAACCAAATTTTCCAAACGATTCCAAAAAAACAAAAACGATTCATTGTTATCGGGATTTTTAAAACAATTCCAAGTTGGAACCGGTTCTTGATGCCCAATCCTAGCTTAATTACAACTGCAGTGTAATTTTAATCCCTCCCGGTTTCCAACTCCACTCTGGATATGGCTATTACCAAAAGTTTGTTGCTTTGCTCTGTCCACTTTACTGCCTTTCTGCCCTGCACATGGGATCCAGAAAAAAGGGGTCCTGAGCCTGCATTACGGTTGTTTTACAGTAGAGTACAGTAGAAGAATAAGAAAGAGGTAAACAGAGGCAGAACTGGCAGCAGCATTGACGTCAATTTTTTGATTTGATTAAATGACCTACTTCATTGGATCAAGCCTTTCATTCACCATAAAACTCATCCTAACCCAGTACGTAGAGAGACATGGAGTCATTCTGAAAGTCCTGGCTTCCGGTTAACCTTCAGCTCCCTCATGCTTCCTGTTTCCGATTTGTCGCGCGCAGCGGATACATCTTTTGAGGTGCGGGCCAGCGACATCTTCGTCATTTTGACATCACATTGGAGCGTGCATGCTTGAATGCTTTGACTGTAAAACAGCCTTTAAGAATAATAGATAATCAATAAAGGGAAACAGTTCGGGCCTCTGATAAGAAGGCAAACTCATTATCATTATCATAACTACTAACTGCATTGAATTGAATCTTTTCACCAGTGCTTGAAGCAGCGCACCCACACCAAAGCAGCTCCTAGAAATGTTTTTAACACAATGCTATTTTTGCTACAAAAGAGGAGGTCATGTCCTCAGTATTGTGTGGGTCTCTCTCTGTATTGTTTAGTTATTTTAATGACCTAAAGCGGAGTTTATGCTCTGCATTCACATACGCATTTTACATTGTGGATTTTGACTTGATTCTGACTACTTTCAGACTAAAATTTAAAAGGGTTTGAGTGTTAAAGTCAAAAAACAACAGTGTGAAGAGGGCCTTGAAACAACATTAAGACTATCGGGTTTTCCTTTAACCTGCCTTCACCTACTTCTGCCAGCTTTATTTATTTATTTGGCTTCTTGTTGAAACATCATCCTCTATGTCTCCTCTGTCTGTTTTCCCTCATCCTCATAAGCATTGTCTTCACATGTTTGTATACTGTTGATACCAGTAACATTTGTTTTCTGAGCAGGGCATTGCAGTCTAATGTGCTCATTTTCCTCTGGCCAATATGATTTTACTATCGCTTTTGGTAGACCCCGAGCCAGCAGAGACATTTTTTGGCTACTATTGTCGGAAGGAATTAACAGAGTGAAAAGGCTTTTTTTTATCTAGCAGGGGAAAGGGGACTCTCAATGGCTGACGGACACCAGCTAAATGGATGTTATTTACAGCAGAGCGACTTGCTGTGCTAATGATGAGTGCAATAAAACAACAGAGATACAGTTGAAAACCAGTAAAGAGCTTACTGCCACCTGCTTTATTACAGCTGTTAGTCCATACTAAATGCAGTGTAAGCCTCCGTGTGCAAATTCTTCTGGTTCAATCTTTGTGAGAATCAGATTGACACTTACATCTTCGAATAAGACATTAGACATTTTCCTTCTATAATAATTTGTCTGCAATTTTGGTGTAATGCTAAAATCAGAATCAGGATTAATTCTATTGCTAAGCAAAGGGATGAACAACTTCAACTTATTTTGACAAAGTATTTCAATTTTATGATAGTTTAGGATTAAAAGTGCGGTATTAAAATTTGAAGCGAGACGTGTGTGTGTGTGTGTGTGTGTGTGTGACAGAAAAAGCGTTTATAATCAGATCAACTAGAGGACACATAAAAGACGATTGATAAGAGCAGTTATTTTACCTTAAGCCACATTCTTGCTCACGTTTATACAATGGATGAATTTTCTGGTAATTGTTGCAGGCTTTTTGTACGTCTCTCTCCCCGGGCCTAAATAACAAAATCCCATGATGAGGGATACAAGGCGCCCCTCTCTCAACCACCCACACATCCTCCCATGGTGAGCGAAAGACAAAGATAAACACGGTAATGCAACATGTGGGCAACTAAAAGCCTTGCACAAAATAAAAAACAGCCACCATTAAAACCACAGAAGGCCTTCATCCTTTTAGAGCTAGTCTTTTGATGACTTTGATGTGTCGGTGGCTCCCACATTACTAATGCTGACTGTAATTCAACAGCAAATCATGCCGAACCTTCGCCTTGCTAATGGGAAGACAGGATGTTGTGGCTGAGCTGTCAGAAGCTGATTCTCACATTACGTTCCAGACCTCCCACCACTGCACACATCACCTCCTGCTCCTGCTCCGCCACCACCATGCACACACACACGAACACACACACACCTGTAGTCGACCATTAACTTTAACAGAAGCTAGGAGGAGGCCATATATGTATGGACACCCACTCCCATGTAGGAAATCAGACAAGCAGCCGGTGCGGTAGCATGTTCAATCATACAGTGGTAAAATTAAGCATCTGGTTCTGGTCACGTGAATTAAATCCAAATCCAGCCTTGGATTTGCTTTTTAGAGTGCTTTCCATGAAAATGAATAAAGAGAAGGATGGACATTTCCATTC
Source organism: Etheostoma cragini (assembly GCF_013103735.1). Lineage (NCBI taxonomy): Eukaryota > Metazoa > Chordata > Actinopteri > Perciformes > Percidae > Etheostoma > Etheostoma cragini. The sequence continues at coordinate 22,296,606 of NC_048419.1, read as the reverse complement.
AAATCAACACAGCTGGATGGTCAGAAGGGCAGGGATATGTTTGGCTACTGTTGCAAAGAATTGTGACTGTTGTAGTTGGCTAAGTCAATCTATTTCTATAGTCGATGCACAGTGCTGAGTGCCCAACTTCTTTTAAACTAGTCAAAAGACCATGGCAAACAGTTCACTGTCCGATCTACTCTCATTCTATTTCTGTAGTCATTTCACAAACAATGCAGTGGTTTTTAACAAACTCTGGAGCGTTTGCTGTTAATTGTGGTTTCTTTGGGCTGGTGTGAAAGCTGTCAATAGAACGCTGATGCTGACTGAACAACCGGACCAAGACTGCCTGAAAATCTGGTCGGCTTCCAGGGGTGGTTTATTCGAGGAATGAAAGCGAAACAAAGCATCCGCAGGATTTACTGAAAGTAGATATAGTTGAGAACTAATAAATTCACCAGCTGATTGGGAACTGTCAGCAAAGCGATCACTGGATCTGTAAATGATCTGTAACTTATAGTTGTGCAAGATTATTTGGTAACCATGGTAACAAAATGTAAATCACCGTACCTCTCGGCTACCGTTTAGCAGGAAAAAACATCTAGTTCATATGCAGCAGGCAAGGTAAAGAAGAATCCAAAAATTATAAAAACGTTAAGATTTATTTTTTTTAATTTAAAAAAATCCAACGACAATATCAATGCAAGCTCCCAAACTGTACAGTACGTTACACCTGTCTAATTCAAGGATAAAGTCAGTCCCCCTTTTTTTTCAGCCAGAACTAACGCAGTAATGGCCAGCATCTCCTCTAATACATCTGGTTCTCGGGTATTGTGACCCTAAGTGATGGAGAGCACAGTGAGAGTGGCTGACACTTACAATGTTAACAGCAAAAATATTTCAGTATATACGGCTCTAACTCTCACTGCCGTTCTTACTTCACAGGTTAAGAAAACACAACCATCAGGGTTTTCCTCTCTCAGTCGAGTGAGACCCAGTGCCGAGGGGTTTCAAGTTGTTTACAGACTGTTGCTTACCCAAACACCGAGTTCTCTTCCTCACTGCTCCCTCACCAGCAATGGCTTTATTGGAAACCAGCAGCATGTTTAGTGACCCTGTTGCTCTCTGTCGCCTTCCTGCTTATTTTACACTTCTTCTCCATTGAAGCACATGGGAGTTTCTCCACAAGTCACTGTTAGCTCTTTAAGAGCAGCTTACATTTATTACAGGAATGCAAACTATTCAACCTCCAAGTGTTATTAGTTTGCTAAAATTGCACTTTAGTGGAAGGGCAATTGCTGGTGTAAAATGTTATGAGGAGGAAAAGAAATTAATAAGGACCAAAACAAATTTCCATGGAAGTAATTTTTTTGTAATTCAATCTGTCTCTTATAAGACACTTGGATTTATATCTCCCGTATTAATTCATGCCATTGCAGTTGTAATTTGAGTGAAGTTTCTATTACTTTCAATCCCAACATTCATCTCTCCACCGTCATATGGAAGGATTATGTCACAGTGGTTGTGGTCTTAAATTTCACTTACTGGATTAAACTCAAAATGTCCTGTACACCAAATATTTCTATATATCTACTCATGTCTGCAATATGTTTATGTCCAAATAATCCTCACAATATTTATGTTTCCACCATGTAGATATTTCAAAATAACCTAGTTTGGAGAAAATACCATTCGGTTTTTTGTCCTTTATTGTGTGAGTGCTGATTTAGCAGCAAATTGGATTTACGGCAGCTATTGGCCAGGTGTCCGAGCTTGCTCGAGATAAGAGAACCGGATTTGTTTAGGTCCCCTGTTGTACCCCCTGACCAATCGGCTATCCTAACCTTAACCACACAAGGTCAATGCCTAACTACAACCAATCGGGCTGCCTCATTGCCTAGAACTGCTCTGGGGTCCATAATAACACAAATCATGTGCATTTATCTCGTTGGTTTTCTGAGGAAATCAAATTTCGGATAAGTTGACGACGAATTGAGGCGGAGTCTCTCAATTGCCAGTAAATTTCCATTGTGTCGCTTGCTGTGCCAGTGCCTCTGCCACTGCTGTAACACGTACAACTACCAAAGAATAAAGTTATTATTCAACTTTTTAAAGACATTAATTAAAACAATTATCACTTTTCCAACTATTCTCACTACTTCAACTTCTTCTCACAATTTTAAGATATTAATCCAGTTTAGCTTTAGCAATTTAGCTGTTCAGCATACACATTTTCTGGTGAACTGAAGATGAAAGCCTGAACACCTTTAATCTTTAGTCTAGACTTTTTACAGTAAGGGGGAATTAATACTGTAAACCTGGCCTTATATGCCACTAAAAAAAACAATAAATCAAAAACTAAAATCTGCAGGGAGTCTTTGAAGGATACATTTGTAATTGTTACGTTATATTTATAATTTTTTTAGGTCTCACGTAACTTTTCTCTGGAAAGATCAAATTAAAGGCAAAAGTTCTAAGACACACAATAGGCCAATATTTTAAACACTTTTACTCAACATTGGCCTCCCCAAATGTCACTTTGAGTCAAAGTAAAGACCTCTCATCACAGCAGCTGTCAGGACTCACTGGTTTGGATTTCACAGGGGCCAAGGACACATCATGAAGGGGACATGGAAAACGTACGCAAAATTAATACAGAAAAAATGGAAGAAACCTTTGGAAGGATCTGCCATAGTTAACCCTTGCAGGGCTTAGACGCAGTAAATGGATACAAAACAAAAAGAAAAATACTTTCTGATGAGATAACAGCATTACGCAAAGTTCGCGTCTGGCAGGATTTAGAGTCACACTACACTATAAAATACTTTATTATGCAACACTATACTTCACTATATTAAACTGCACTGCAATGTCTGAGTATACTTTGGCTGCGGTTCATTTGTGGTTCAACATGCACTTTCCCTCCGGGGGATCCCCGCTGCCGTCTCAAGTGTTGTTCCTACTGTCTGGAAAACTGAAGTGATCTTGGTTTGTTTGACCCTTGGAGGGCTGAGAGAGCGAGAGAACAACAATGGTCACTCCAGAGTTGGATTTCACCCACAATGCATGCAGCTATATACATCCACGACAGTGATGCACAACCACCAAAACTCCTGTTGCTGACCACCAAAGAAGGAGAAGATGAATAAATCAAATAAATACATTTCAACTTTTTAGTTGACAAACTTGTAATATAAATAATGTAAATTCATATTTACGTTATAGTTTTACGTTATTAGTTGTATGTGTGATATCTTTATTTCCAACATTGTCTGTAAATGCATGGAAAATTTCGGTTTTGCGAGATGTAAGAATCATTAAAATCATGATACAGATCACAAACTTTCTAAATTAGAAACTCATGCAGCCAATTACCAAACCTCATTGAAATCAGTCTGCAGGTGTATATGACATGTAAAAAGCATTAATACTTTTTATAAATAATATTTGTAAAGCACCTTTCAGAAAAGCTTTACAATAAGGAAATTGCCTGACATAAGCAGACATAGAATGGACACACAAAAAGGGATAGAATGCCATCATTTAAAAAAAAAATGCACTTGAAGCCGTAGTGCTAAGCCTACAACTGGCGGTTGATCCAGATAGTTTGGGCTGAAAGTAAATAAGGGTAGGTGCGTTCCATTTCAATCCCCCGCTTCTCCCCCTGCCCACTTTCCCTCTGCTCTCCATGTGGCCTCCGTGCCATGTATGCTAGGAAGTCATGCCAAGGGCCGAGGAGAGGCATGTTGAAACACTAATGAAACACAGCCTTTGTCCACAGCCTTAGCATTAGTTTCCATTCAACGAGAGTTGAAGTGTTCATATTATGCTCATTTTCAGGTACACAATTGTCCATTGCTGCAGCTCCTCTTTTCACCCTGTGTTGAGCTCTACAGAGTGAGGCATCACACTTCCGTTCCATCTTTGATAAGAGTCGCACATGAGCAGTACCTACGTGAGGACTACTAGCCAGTCAGAAGCAGACTATGAGGGCGAGCCACTCTAGCAGCTAGGCGAGCGTTATGACGCGTGTTACAAAGTGATGCATGTTTGTCACGGAAGTAAAGGCTGGACTACAATACATGTGTTTGGGGTAGTTTGTAAAGGGGTTTGAGATGATAAGTCCCTTTGGGGTAGGCTGTGGGCTTTTTCACTTTGTAAACGTGTACAAAAAGATGTATAACGCAATGAAGGATAGGGAAAAAGCCAAAAAGAATAATATGAGCACTTTAAGTCATTGTCATTATGTGGCACATTTTAGCATGTGGCATGTTTTTTTTTTTCACGTATCATCAATTACTCTGTGCTGGAGGTAGTTTTTTTTTAGGTTTTTCGTATTCTTGATATTGCGTTTTACGTGATAACTGGCACTGTGCAGATATGGAGTGTTTCTCTCATACGGTGCTCATGTGGAGTTCTTGTACTCACCAGCTTCAGCAGGAATGATTCCTGTCAAGCTGTGTCTCAGAGCTTCTTGCAGTCCATGCTCGATTCGTTTAGACCAGAAACACTGATCCATAATCCTCGTCAGTAAACAAGGCCCGGAAACACATTCTGCCTGTCACATTTGAAAGTCAATAAGCTCCAGTGTTCTTTGATACATTGCACAGACTTGGCACAAAAAATAAAAAGTGTATTCAGAAAATTGTCTTTCTTTTAATCTTCCTTTTTAATCTTTGTTTCTGCTATATTTTTAATGAGTTGTTGACACTGATGATCCCAAACATCTGCTGGACCCTCACAGTTCATGATAGGATAAAACCAATTAGACAGCACCACCCCCGAGCTGGAGTTTTGTGGCTCTCAAGCCTGTGTGAAACTCATCATCTCAGGCTTCATCTGCCAGCCAACATCCCAATGGGTAATTTCTCCCCGCCTTTGTCTGCACATAGATGTGTACAGTACAGCCTCTTGTATTGTCAAGGTTGTCTTAAAAAGAAAATAATTTTTGGTAGATTAAAAATCATACCGTAGATCAATAGATTTTGCGTACCGCTCCAAATCAATTGAAGGCCTTCATTAGAAGTTTTATATTTTGCTTCAGGCAGAGTTCTGAGGGGCTAACCAGACCTCTCTGCCTTGTATTCGAATGGCTTGATACATTTTTCTTCAAGTGCATAGAATAGATGATTTCCTAACAATCGTGAAAAGAGTTGTACATTAACTATGAACAACTTCTGCCCTCAGGGAAGACTACTTTTCAATGATAAACAACCTTTGTGCCCTGAGAGAAGACATCCTACGCCTATAAACATCATTATTTTAATATCTCTTAAATGTGACTGCGAGATGCATTGCATTTTCAATTTGCAGTGATTTCATAGTGAAAATACCTTTATTTGGAACATCAAGAATTATTGGTGTACATGTGTGGTTTGTCATTACAGTAATGCAATGACAATAAATGTGACATAAGACTGTTAATGCAATAAAGTAATCATTCTGCTACCTCCTTTAATACAGCTTTCTGAGAAAACCCACATTGTGCTTCTTATTCAGTTGCAGTTAATAATGGAACCCAGCACTTTCCTTAACCATATAAAGTACATATAACCCATGAAAATTAACTTATAGGCGTATTTACTATATATATATATATATATAAATCAACTTTAGTTCCATTATGGAGTTTGGTTCCTTGAATTGAATTATCTACAGTATGTCTCTATAATGGCAATCCATTGAAAGGATTAACCTGGTGTTAGTCAGATATTTTATTGTCCACAAATCCCATGAAGAAACAAAAACAAACAATGTATTAGGGCCTGTTCACACATTAAGTCCAAACCGGAGCCAAGGGTCCGGTTTTTATTACATTGTATACATTTGAGCAGGTTAGTTTTTGTTTCACATTGCAATTGTGCGAGCACAGCATAAGAACTCAACATGATGTCATGCATCTCCCTATCCTTGACATTGAGTGGTTTGTAGACCGGCTCTCGCACCCTCTCATATTGTGTCTCTCTCATCATCTCAAACCTTTTACATTTTCTACAACTGACTCTTAATAGCCAAACAAAACCAGAACACAGCCCAGACGTGCCCAGTGGAAAATGAAGGTAAGCCAGCTAAAGTTGTTCTCAGAAACAATTTGGCCGGCTCCTTATTAGAAAAGGTGTGCGTTTTCCTAAAGATTTCTGTGAGGTGGATCAAAAGTAAGGCAGGGAAAGTAACATTCTACATCTGTAAATATTGAAGAGATGTGTACATGGTGATGTACACTGTCTACGGGCAAGGAAAGTAATAGCATCTGTGATTCTGTCATTTGTGCCGCCTGCAAGAAATAAGCATTACAGCTGCAGCTTGTTCAGTTTTCTATCCATTGTTGTGTCCAATAATACTACAGCATAGATGCAAAGTCCTACCATGCACCATGACATAACAAAGTGTGACACTGCACACAGATGGTGAATGCTAAAAACAGCACATTCTCTTGTCTTCCCTCTCCTTCCCCATCTCTGTCCATACACATTTCCTTTTCTTGCCTTCTTATAACATCTTATTTCATTAAAGTGTGGACAATCCTTCCTCCTTATCAAGAGCCAGGCCTAACTTGTTTTATTTCACCACCTTTGAATAACGCCAAAAGATTTTTCAGTCCATTTCCAGGCAATCAGAGCAGCATGGGAGGTCTTTAAGCAAGCAGCACTGCCAGCGGCTTCATATCAGTGCAGCCCTGCCACTGCAACAAGGAAAATGTCACTTTTGATATCTCCCCCTGGTCATTGTCAGGGCGGGGAGTCTAACCCGGATAATGAAGTAAAAAAAGGAAAAACTGTGGGAGGAAAAATGGTCTCTGGTCAAAGTCTGTGTACTCAACAACTTGATGCTTTTCTTTTTAAATTAGTTTTGCTTGTATTATTTCCCTCCTGTTTTTCATTCTTTGCTTCATTATGTTTGAGTTTAGACTTCAGATTTTGCTTTTTTTTGTTGCCAGTATCCTCACCAACTTCGTACTCTTCTCCTTGGAGATATTAGGAATGCACAGACACGTTTGTTCGTCAAGATAGCTCAGTGCATAACAACGACAGCATAAGTACAACAGCAGCATGTGTTACTGATTAGACATTTAATCACTTCTAACAACTGTGTGCTTGCTGTTGTCAGTATTTCATGTCATGGTTTGTAGCCTGTGAATAGGCATAAAAGGAGGAAAAGTTCCAAACAAATTCTTTGATCAGCTCTGTCGGTACAAGGCCAGATGATGTGTTGCAGTGTCATCGTAGTGTGTACTATATTTAATGCACTGCCATTGCCAATTCATCAAAAGGTCTGCAGCCAAACTTAAAGTGACACACACGCACGTTGACACACAATGAGCTGTTGGTCATATATCAACTGGCAATACCATTTTTTTTACACTGACTTTACTTTATCTTCATTGCTTTTTATACTCATTTGTTCCCCCCGTGTTTGTCATGTATTTGTCCTCTCATCCAGATGCTCCCACCACTACCCCTATACCCACCACAGCCACAACCACTACCACCACCATCACCACCACCACTATCTCCTTCCCTGAAGCCAATCAAGGTACAGTATTACCCTCACACAACGGTTTTATCTTTTTGTGTGTGTGTGTGTGTGTGTGTGTGTGTGTGTGTGTGTGTGTGTGTGTGTGTGTGTGTGTGTGTGTGCATATGCGTGCGTGCGTCCCTTATCCTCCACACAGCCTTGAATCACTCCATATATCTCCATCTTCATTTCACAACGGAAGTCATATTCATATGCATGTTCCTTTTTCCAGAGGTTAAGGTTACCCATTTTCTTTTATTATTAATCGTTTATTTTTTACGGTTAATTCCAAATTCTCTCTGTTATTAAACAGGCTAAAAAACAAGGCCTAAGGCTGCAAAATTAATTCAAACTTTCCATACACTGATACTGAGAAAGCTAAAAAAACAACAACTAGTAAGTGGATCTTATGTCACACATATTAAAGTCAAGGACAAGAATAACTTTCATGCTCAAGATTAGTTCAACATCTTGGCAAGTGTGCTTTTGAATAGAAGTTCAAATAATACAAGAAGAAGATCAATAGAATTCTCATGTCAGTATGTTATATTTGAACTTTGGCCTGATGTTTCCCCGTTTCCAATCTTTAGTTAATGCTAAGCTAAGCTAACCATGTCCAAACTCCAGGTTCATTCTTAACTTATATTTACATTTTAGTTTAGGTTATCATTTCTTTGACATGGTTTGTGTTTTTTTTGCAGTAATTTACTTTATTGTTTATTTCTTTTTAATAAGTGTAACGCTTCACAAAGTTCACCAAATTCCTTGTAAGTGTTACTTACTTAGAAATCAGTCTCAACTGCACAGAGTGAAGTGCGTCCACAAGCTTTTCTACCTTTTAACTGCGTGGGTGTTGAGTGAAGAGGACAAATAGTAGGCCATGGCCGCACTTGCGTTGCTTGGTTGTCAATACAACCTAGAGGCCTAAATACGGTTCACACACTGCTTTGTTCCCTAAACCCTTTCAAAAAAGTCCTGTTCTGTTTTTTTCACCGAAGAAATACATTCATTACAGTTGTAAATAGCAGTGTGATATACCCTGACCTGGCATTATTTGAAAAGCAAACAAATAGAAGGCTATGAATGATTTACCATTGGAAACTATGATAATCGTGTAAGATGGATAATTGTCCTATAACATTTAGTCACTGCAGACACAATAATTTGCTTTGTATATGAAACACATCAATCATTCATAAAGTCCATTATGGATCATACTCTAGGTGGGTTGTGGGAAGAGGGTGGCAGTGGGGATGAACAATATCTGACATGAGACACTTGGAAATTAGGCCCTTTTCAAATAAGCAAATTTTATCTGGCTCTTACAGAAACAGAACTTGGGGCTATTGTGAGTATAAATCTCCAAAGGGCGTAGATTGAAAACATCACGTTATGCCTGAACTCAGAAATCAGCCTCAGCTCCAAATGCAATCAAAGCCTCTCTGACAGACCGCTCAATTGGAACAAATCTCACAAGGCTGGCAGAAATCACAGGCATTGTGCTTGATTATGCCATCTGATTGGATTAAAGAGAATACCTACCTATGCAGGCTGATTGCTCCTTTGCCTCAGATCAAGGAGGCTAGAGTCTGCACAGGCCTGTTCTGTAATAGCTATTTTGACTGATTCACACTAAGACCTCTGCTGATTATTCCTAATGTGCCTGCTGAGAATAATAAGGTTACTTTCAAGGTAAATAATAACACTAAAGATGTTTATTTTCTGAAGATTATTTGCACAAAATGTGTGAATTAGGCAATAAATAAAAGTGAGGTTCTGTAATTTTTAACCCCCAAAACATATTGCATTGCAAAAGTTGAATTTCTAAGGATTCAAATGCACTTTTGCTCAATAGGACTCACTTACAGGTTTTGCTGCTACAACCTTATTTTGTCTGGTATGACCAGTTGTTTACATTGTCATTGAATTTAAGATGACGGTGCTACATGGACTCTATTTTTGAATGCAATTACCATTTGTGGCCACAGTGTCCACTGTTGATAAACTCTTCCATTGTCTCAATTTAACTCCTGCATTTGGCAAAACAGATTCAAAAAACGTCCCTTCTAAGGGCCAATTCTCATTGTACGTGCTCACCTCCAATGGGGAGAGAAACATGATCAGTTTTCTGTACAATGAGGGATTAATACCAACATGTGAGGTGCAGTTACGTTCACCCACAACAAAAATTTAGATTTTAAATTTAAAAATTTTAGATATTGAGCTGTTTGCAACCGGTCCGATCTGACTTTTTTTGTATCTTGTCAAACTCAAATCTGTGTTTCTGTATACAAATTGTTACTTTGCCAAGTGCAAGATTATCGTAACCCATAGAAATTATGGTATGACCAAAGTTTTAATGAATGTTCCAGCAACTCAAACTGCTAGCTCTAATTGTAGAACGGTTGAGCATGGAATTCATTCTAGACAAAAAATTTGAATACAAGACACAAAGTATATCACTTTAAAATATAAGCAAAATAATTAAATAATCTTTAACAAATACTATTGTCTGAAAAGTAGTAGGAACCAAATTTCAAAGGCTTATTTCAAGCCCAAATCCACTTCAGCCATACCTCGCAGTCTTCACAAGCAAGTATGAAACATTGATCATGTAAAATCAATTGGTTGTCTTTGGTCCTGTATAATGCTAGCTCTGACTCTGCCTTCTACTCTACAACCACCTCCATACTTCATGACCGAGTAAGAGTCAAATCAGTTCATATACAAACAAAAGTAAAATACTAAAAATCCCTGTTGTGTATGTCTGCAAGTGGTCTCAGTCCCCCTGTGAACAGGATTTACGTTCAGATGTGTCGGCTCCTGACAAAGCAAACCTTATGTCTTCAGTGACGATATTTTCAGGTTGAAACAACCCACTTACAGTTTCTGACAGATGTCCAATCTTTGCTTTCAACTATCAGGGGCATTCCATTATTACTGTGTATATAGATTAAAGACAGCAGACTCATATGGCCATAAGACACTCCAGTGCCAGTTGATTTAATTTACCCACAGTGTGCCGGCCACTGCCAAATTAATCTATCAGACTGGAATTGAGTTTTTGTTATTTATTTTTTTATCAGTTGCCATTAGAGGGAAGAAAATTGAGCACTTTAAAAAATCTATTAGAGCCCCAACACATGGCACTTAAGTGCTTGGCAGGGTTTAGAAAGAGACATGGGGAAATAACTAAACTGTTATTTTAACTTCTTATAAATGGAGATATCTTGCTGACCAGTTTGTACAATTAGGAAATATTATTAATTTACATTTTACAGTCTCTTGTAATTTTTTATATTTCTCTACTTCTATCAGAAGCTGAATGTTCACCTTCTCCTCTCTATACTTAATATCTCTTTTCCAGTGTGCTTTGCGGTCCAATTTTAGTTCTGTCTGTGTGGAAGAAGGATTTTCCTTGAAAAGCAACATGTTGTACTGAAAACTCTCCTCAGGGGCAGCAGTCTATTATGTTTTTAGCGGTAGTCAGGGCCAACAGGAGGTCTTCGGCAAACCCCAAAACAACCCATAAAAGTACAAATTGGTGATGTCTTTGTAGGGATTAAACAGTCATCCTCCCACATATTCTATTTCTGTCATTACCTCCCCTCTCTCTTCCCCATTAACACAATATGGCTAATCGTTCTCTAATCTAATTCAACACACCGCTGAATGATCAATGCCACTTAATCCATGAATGAAGAAAATAGATAATACCTGTGTACCTTGTGCAAATAAAACAATCAGGCGGCAGGCTAGCACTACTTTTAATTGATGAAGGACCATAAACGGTGCTGACAACCAATTCATTCAACCCACACTATAGACAGGAGAACAAAACAGGCGAGGGCAGGGGGGAGAAACAAATATCTATTACGTTTGCCTGGGTCTTAAATTACACAAACACCATCTGGTGAAGTGACTTTAGAATTTTATGAATTTAGATGTGCCTCCAGCTCGCATTCTCCAGACTAACACATGCACACAATGTGCCAGATAATGTGTGATATTGTTCCCACTTTGCTTCGTTTGATTTCTTGTCCATTTTGATATTGGAGCACCCAGCTATAACTAATTTGATTAAGGTCAATAGCAACTCAATAAGTGCTAAATGACATACAGCCCTAACAACGCATCGATGATATTATAGCACTCAGGCATCATGGGAAACACTAGTCTGGAGCCCAACACATCTTCTTAATGTGAAGGTGTATTGTCTTGTAGAGGTATTACTGCGCTCCACAACGACCACAAGGAGATGAAACTCGTAAAGAAGGGCCAGGAGGTAATCAGCTGGCAGCACAATATCTTAAAGGAACCAACAGTAAACACTTGCAACCATTCGCCTCAGTATTTACACATATACTGTACTCATATTTACACTACCTTACGGCTCCTGCATGTAGTGTATTAAAATGTTTTCAAACAACTGTAAAATTGCGTGTATAAATCGTGTATTCGAAAGTTTTTATTACTTTATTAACTCTTTCCTAGGCACAGCGATAGTTTGAGGTATATGCTAACTTCAGCATTCTAACATGCTCACACTGATAATGTTCACATGCTGGTATGGTATGATGTTTAACATGTTCGCCATCTTAGTTTAATGTGCACCATTCGCTAATTAACACTATAATGTAAAAAGTACAGCTGAAGCTGATCACAATGTCATTAGTTTTGGAGGTACGTGATCATAAATCATGTATTAGACTGATGAGAGAAATTGACCTGATGTTGGTGCAAGATGAAAAATCAAAAGGTCACCAAAGTTATTACATTTGATTGTGAGGTGAGACATGAATATCTGTACCGAATGTCATCGTCACCCATCCAGAATCTCAAAGCAATAAAACAAGTGATCAACAAGTACAAGGCAATATCCTTTTAATTTTTAAACAATGTGTTTATTGAGTTTAATTTTAACCAATACATGCATAGACGTAGACAAACCTTGAAAAACAATACAAACATAAACCAAAGTACAGACAGCCATCACAGCAAATTGAAATTATAATTCAACTTGGTCTGATCTCTTCTTGTAGGATATATCTGGAGCATATACCCAATCAAACAATGTCACAATCCAATACAAACATCTCTCTCCCACATGAAAAATACTAAATTACTCCGAAATCCCCTCATTTGCCAGTATATCACCCACATCATTTTGTTCAACAAAGTCCAAGAATGATCCCAAAACCTGTTTAAAAGTATATTTAGTAGTAGTTATTCCTTCCATTATTAGGCAAGAATACTTTTCTCTAAGCCACCTACCAATACTAGGCCTATTCACATCTTTCCAATCAAGAGAAATCAACCGTTTGGCTTGCAGTAGGCACATATCTATAAGTAATTTCATCTCTATTTTAAGTTAGGATCAGATGGGTATAACCCCATGATGAATACGTTGGGACAGAGAGGCAGATTAACAGACAATATTTGAAATATCATCTGTGGTACCTCTTTACAGAAGTCTTTAATTTTATTACAGTCCCAAAAACAATGAAACAGAGTCCCTTTGGAGTGATTTCACTTGTAGCAGAACTTGGGTTTACCCTATTAAACTTATCTAACTTTGCTGGGGTAACATATGTTTGCATTAGCCAATTATATTGTGGTTACTTAAGCCTGGTAATCACGGCCTGTTTCTGAGCCTTAATACAAATACTACTCCAATCCTCCAGTGTTATGTAGTCACTAGACTTTGTAAGGACTACGAAATAGAGTCTCTTCCTCGATATACTGTTCTTCACTAGCATTCAATAGTTGTTACAGGGAAAACAAATCTATTGTTGAAAAGTAAGAGATAACAGTTTCCCTATCAACAGAGCTCTGTGGGGGTTGGCAACATTCTTGGAAATGTAGGAAATCGCAAACTAAAGCCAAAGTAGAGAAAGCAGGTTAGAGAAAGTGGATCCAACAAAAAAGTAATCTAGCTGCCAGCGGGGACACCCAGCAGCCTGTTGGCATTTTCAGCACCACAGGGTTCCACCTAATCCATTTCTGCCAATACAATTATGATTGGCACGCAGTTATCTCTGCATGTTGAGCTGAATGTCATGTCACAGCAAGTCACCAAAGGGCTCATGGGAAGCGTGGCTAGTAACTAGTAATGGAGCTGATGGGCCCACATCATGTCTTTGGATGTCAGTGAGGAAACTGCCGATGTCTCAGTTGACCTGTGAAGCTGGACATGGTGGATGGGGACAAGGCTGCTCGAAAACGGACAGGCAATCATTCAGCAGCAGACATATTGAATGGGCCCACATGGCTGCCACCCAAAGTGTAATGAGGGTTACCAGGCCGTGCTGCCTTTCTGTTGACTGAGGCTTCATTTTATATTTTGACTGTTCTGTTGAAAAATGTGAAAAGAAAAATCCACCAGTCAGCTATTTCACCATTTTCATATATTTATGTATATATGATCTTTTTCAATCTGCATTCTTGTCTATACTTGTGTTCAAATGCTTCCCCAAGTCCTCATTTATTCAAGTAGTCCAAATGCCCATAAGTGTTTTTATTTCTTGGATTTTGGTCAGTTCATCAAAAATAAATGCCCTCTTGAAGGGTTTCTCAAATGATTTCAGAGAGGTGAGAAATTCAGTGTCCTTAGACATCGTCAGCGAGAACGGTCTTCTCTCAGCAAGCTACTCAATAACTCACCTGTGGCACTTGTGTCTCATAGCTTTTTAATCATAACCTATTACCTCTTTTGAAATATCTAAAGGTCTCTGAGTCATGATCATGGTTTGTATCTAATATTTCTTGCTTGGCAAATTGGATTTGGCTGAAAATAACTTTAAGGCCGGTAATGTTGTAGAGAAGTTCTCAGTCTAGGTTTGGCTCCTTATATGTACAGCTCTACACTAATATAAACGGGAACAAATTAAGGGAGTTCAGGGGGATATTCGACTGGTTTGTGGTAAATATACATAAAAGCAAGGCTACCTTCAACACAACCGTATAAAATCACCCCTTTATCATTGGGGCTGTAAGGATATAGAACATCATCATTACATTAACCTTAAATAGGCTATAATAAACCAATACTTGTTGAGAATCCTGTTTGTGTCTAGAATTTACTGTGTACACATTTAATATTCAACTGTAAATATCACCCATTATTGCCACCGGCTCAACTAACTTCAAAAAGCCAAACCATGTAAATTTGGTACACTCCAAACATATCTTGCATCTCTTAATTACTGTGGAAAGCAACATCATTACTGATCTACAGTATAAACTTGTCACAGTGTAATCTTTAGTACTTGTCACTTGTCTATGGTGGGATCCTGTAATTAAGACCCGGCAAACTGATTGGGCAGAAGGGCAGCTTCATACAATTTGTTTTAATTAGTAATTAGTGTTAGAATTAGTGATTCCATAAAGCCTGCGTTAAGGACAATATTAACAAAATTTCTAATCTGGAGTTAGAAGCAAGTACAGATGACAACTATAATACCAACATGCCACAAAAATGGAAGGAATTCCTTCTGTAGATTATGCTGAGGCACAGTGTTAACAATGTGTACCAGTGACTGGCCTGTGGCCTTTTTTAGCATTGACGTGTGACTACTCGAGGACCTTATAGAGAAGCGTGTCCTCAGAGGCTTTGGTAATTCTGAGATTGACTCGAAACAGTCTCACCTTGTGAGATTGTTTCTGAGCCTCTGGCGGAAGAGCTGAGGTGTGCCATTGGCCTACTGCTGCCCGAACAATTTCACATACTGAGCACCATTCTCTCTCTTCCACAAACATCTGTCTGGTCTTAATAGCTTTTTCGGCACTTTCTCATGTCTCCGCTGAGACAGAAGGCCAAGGAAACGTACGGCACACTAATGTACATTTAGCCTCTTGAAATTAGATTGCGGCTGTTGAAACTGTCCGGTTTTAACATGATCTGTTTTGAAGTGTTTGTCATAGCCATAGTCCAGAGTTGGCCCAAATGTTGCTTTTATCATTTTTAAATTAATTTCAGCACTTTTACTGTTTTAAAAGTTGTCAGTTTAATGCAGACGCGCTTTGATAAACAGTTAGAAAGCAATGTTTTTGGACAAGCCATATTTGTCGGTGGCAAGTATCTCCCTCTGAAGTGTTTTTAAAAGGCATATGTTTACTCCAGCACAGCTTTTCAGTCTCGGCAAGGTGCAATCCCTGCTTCTGTTTCCCTGGAGTCCAGTAGTTTGCAGTGTTCTATGTTGTATCTACTCCAGGTCTGTCTGCAATGTTTCTCTGTTTAGTGCAGTAGTTGGATATGATATAATATCAACCTAATCAAAGCATTCAGTCTCTTTGTTGAAAGTTGATAGGTGTCAAACACAGACAGAGATACAGTGGAATGCTATTTTAGCAAAAGGCTTGCTTTGAATCTAATAAACGATTAAATATGTCTGAATTGACCACAAACTATTCATAATTATCTTTCAACGTTTTGGTCAAAGTTTCTTTTCAACTTCTATTAAGATAATGACACTATGGAGCAACCCAATGGGCCTATTCTTCAGAGAATATAGCCATTTTTTTTTTACATTCGGTAGTAACATTCAGAATTCAAGATGTAAATAACCATTTCAAATTCCCAAATTTTTGCTCCTCTAGACCAGCTGTGTTGCTGACAGAACTGGTGAAGTAGTTTAAAGAAGCAGTAGCACAGATGTAACATCTATGGAGACATGAAGGTTTAAGACAGAGTGGAAGTATTCTTCAGACCAAGTGCTTGTTAGTTGTCATACAACACCATCTAAAAATAATTTCTGACTCATACATCCGGCAATCATGTTCACTTTTCTAAAACATTCATGTATCTGGTGGACATCTGCACACTGTCTTCAATTCCTATGGATCATTGTTGATCATTAGGGGACATTTGAAGTTATAGGGCTAAAGGGCTAGGGGGACTAGGGCTAAAATGTAAGAAAAGGCTACCACATTAAACAACATTTAAAAAGTCATCTAACCATGTTAGTGAATGTGTCATTCATGTCACGCCATCGCAACCCTGACCACTAAACACTGTTTTTGTTAAAACTTTGCTTGAGTTGTTGCCATGCAAAACATCACTTTTGTACATAGATGGTTGAGTGTTTAGCCAAGTCATACACTGTTACATCAGGACTGCTGCACAATTATGTCCTCTTGATAGTTTGTCTTTTCTACAAACCAAAGCTGCCTAAAGCACATGATAATAGTCTTTTCCATATCTCCTCAAGCAGTAGTCACCCTCCCCTCTGAGTGAAATGTCCAGTGTGTGCAGTGGAAAGTGTTTTTGTGTGTGTGTAAGCTTATGTTTATCTCTGCACTGCCTTTGGTTCCCCTTTGATTTCCCTTAAGCCTTATGTCTTTTGTCATGTTCTGGTCTTCTGAATGCTTGCTTATGGGTGTCATTTGTTTTCTCCCCAACCCCCCCCCACCCCCTTGCCCCGCTCCCTCCCTGCTTCCTCCCCCATTTCTCCTTTATTTGCATGCTGTTCCTCCTGTTCCACACCTCCCTCCGCAACTGCCATGTCCTCTCCTTGTGTGCTCAGACACTGCGCCCAGCACTGAACCTGCAGCTCATGGTTGGTATCTTTACTTTCCTCTTTATGTCTCTCTTCTTACTTGTATCCTTTCTCTGAAGCATGCCTACCTTTACTGTTGCACAGTGGACAGTTGTGCCGGGCTGCCCAGCCTGGAAATGTCAGCTGTGTGCCTGGTGTCAGTCATGTATTGATTCAACTGAGCTGTCTTTTAATGCCAAAGAGCACCTGCCAAGTAACAGTCAAGCTACAGTTAATTTGTGTGGCATTAATTATGCCACAAAGATATATATATAACTTACTGTCATTATATAGAGTCATGCATAGTATTAAAGCTTCTCATTCTTCTACACTACTAGACTACACTTGTGAAATGGTTTCTCAAACCAACCAATTACAGTGTTTCCCTGAAGGTGCCACAGAGGAATAAAGCCCACTCTGAAGCCACGACTGATTATATCAAACAGCTTAAAATGATTCTGTGTGGAGGCAAAAATAGACCTAATTTACTCGTTTTCATTAACTTCAATGAAAATGATACGCATCATTTTCTCATTTTGCCTAATTTGCATCCCTTTTTGTGGCAGCAGATTCACAATTTCTGTGATCAAATTCATAAACGCGGGGTCACATACTATTCTATTAAGCGTGTGCTTGCTTCTCCTCCATCAGGACATTTTAAACTGACCTCCCTTATTTGTTACACAGTGGTTGAGTTATGGGGGCCTGTGCAGCATACAATGAGCCATGGGCCTCTTATTAACCCCCTGTTTGGTTTTTTTTTGGTTAAACACATTTATATTTAGGAACATGCAGATAGATGGATAGATGGATGGATAGATAGATAGATAGATAGATAGATAGATAGATAGATAGATAGATAGATACTTAATTCATCCCATGGGAAATTTTAGGCATTTAGACTAGTAGCTTATACAAACATAACACAACAAACGAGCATACACACATAGATCTCTTTGCATCACATAAGGTTTCATATTAACAAACCAAGAAGAACCTTTGGGGCCCCTGAGGGCCTGGGACCCCATGGTAAATGCAGATTTCGCCAGGATGCTAATGCGGCTTTGCTTGCCATAAAAAAAATGCAGGTTTACATGGTTTTATTCTTTTCTTTCTTTTAGTTTCTTTTCAATTGATGGTCAGATTTTATCAAAATAAAAGATAGGGCCGGGCGGACTCAGGGCTCGCTAGAGGCGTGTGAGATGTAAACAACTCAGGTGTCTCACAGAAATCAGAAGCAGCCATCTTATCTTTGTAAATATTAAAGTTTGATTACTCACAGTTACCAAGGGGTTCGGTTTGATTATTAAAGTGGTAGAGACATTTGAGATTTGCTGGTTTTTTATCTTTTCGTGCAATTTCAATTATTTTTACTTGTTATTTAAGCTTGACTGCATGAGTGAGGGGTCAATTGATTATATGATTTCTATACATTTACAAAATGCCATGTTTGTACATTTTCAAACAGTATTTGGATGGCTTGATTTATTTTGTTAACGGTTACTTATAAACATGTTTAGATATTATCAGTTTTCTCATAAACCAAACAATCATTTACTATTAACATTTCTTTTTTATAGATCCGCAAAAATAATTATCGGGTCCAAATTAATGTTACTTTGTGCTTTATAAACCACTTAGTAATGATTAATTAATAATTATAAGCATAATGTCCAACTTTTTAATCGCCATTCAAATAATTTTTGTAGATTGTTTATGCAACACTTATTAACTATTACCCGAATTATTAACTATCTACATTTTTTAACTAATTATTTCCTATTAGACTAAAATAATGATGAAATAACATAAATTATAGCATTAATGGTAATCAGTGAACATTCTAAATCATTTCATTGTTAGTACAGTAAAAATAACTATTTTTTAGGTTGTATTAACCATCAGTTAACCATTCATTAATGATGACTATTAGAAAGTGTTACCAAATGTTGGGATTTTCAGTGGGGATGAGCGGGAAAACTCAATAATAATACCTATGTGGTGATAAAACAGAAACATAACTGGGTTGTGTGTTGGCCTTACATATTGCACATTATTCTCACCGTCCTATTTTCATGCATTATCAGCCAGTATAGATGATTAAATTAGATTGTGAAGCACCTTTTTGCATCAAAGCAAAAGCACATAAAAAGCAATTTGTTCATAATGCTTTAATATAGCGCATTCATCTTAACTATTTTCTAATTTATGCATGCATGAATTTAATTAATGATGTTGTCAGCAAAAATTGGCATGTTTAATACATCACAGCGATGGTGATGGGAAATGCGGCTGTTGGAGTGCCTCCTGACATAGTGTTTCTTTCCTGTGTCAGACAAACACGCCTGCAGCCGCACTCGGCTTCTCTCCTGTGAATGATGTTGCCAGCTTGCATTGGCCAGGCAACAGATGCTTTATTCTCCTTTTTGTTAGATGGCTCCTCAACATTTATGAGTTTTTGAAGGGTTGCTCCAGATGTTACAATCTGTCCCAGCATTTTTTATTTTTAAATGAAAATTAGTAACTGAAGTAATGCGCCATGAATATATTTACTGTGTATGAACTTGAAGATAACTTAAATGCATTGCAGTTGCATCAAGCATCTTAAGATATCTCTTTTAAATAAGAAAAAGCTTTAGAAATAACTTCCCTTCAAATGTCTAAAATTAGTTCCCTTTTGCCAAAATAAATTAATAAGTAAGTGTGAAGCAATGAATTTGGCTGCTAAAGAGACTTTCTAGATTTTGGTAAAAGTACAACAATCTATAATATTTAACATTTCACGTTCTTTTCACCTGCAGCCCAGTAGGCTAGTGAAGTTAAAAGTCAAAGTATCTTTATTAGTCTCCCTTAAGGAGAAATTTGGTTTGGACACTGAGTAACGTTGCTGCAAGAGTTATATTCAAAGTTCATATTGGATTATTTAACACTGAATCTGAATCTGAATCGGAATAATTATAATGATAACTTTATTTGCCAGACAAAGTGCTTTACAGTACAATGAGGAAATTACTCATAGTCAGGGCTTTAAATTAGCAACCATCAACCTGCCAAATGCAGGTAAAAATTAACTTTGCACATAACATTGTAATGTTACTAGCCAATTCAGCAGGCAGCAGTAACGATGCGACAAATTGGTGTTGCCAGATTGTGGATAATGTATAAATAATCTTAATCTTTCAACAATGCTTGTAATATTTATCCTACATTTCCCATGAACACTATGTCATGACGTGTCAGACGGTTGGCTACGTGCCTAGCGTGCGTGGTATTGATTACGACCTACACTGAAACGGAAAAAACAAATGACATCACATTTTGGATGAAAGTGAAAGGAAAGTTAGTTAGGAAAAACAATGGGAGGGGATGAGGAGGAGGCAGAAGCTTGTTTTGTTTAAAAATACTTCAAACGTCAACAAGGAGTCTTATCTGATGTGCTGATTTTGCACACTCCAGTCAGAGCACTCAGGTCAGCTGAGCAGTTGTTTTTAGACTGTCCCAGATCCAGACTGAAGACCAGAGGGAACCAAGCTTTTTCAGTGGCAGGTCCTAAGCTCTGGAACTCTCTTCCTCTCAACATTAGAGCAGCTTCCTCTATTCAGAGCTTTAAATCACTTTTAAAAACTCAACTTTTTGCACTTGCTTTTTACATAAGCTGAGCTGTGACATTTTATTGTTGTTCTTGTGTTGAGTAAGTTTTTATCTGTTGTCTGTTTTATTGTTTTTTGGCATATTCTGGTTATTTGTTATGCTCTTATATTATGTTATCTAAATTTGTACAGCACTTTGGGGCAATAGTGACTGTTTGTAAATGTGCTATATAAATAAACTTTGACCTTGACCTTGACTTAGAAGTGCTGTTACCCAACATTGCTTAGAACACCTTTAAATACCCGTCATTTTAAAATTGTAGTTAATTCTCTACAGCGGCTGTAATGCATATATTTATAATAACAATGAATCAAATAACAGTGTGAAAAAAATATGAATGGGGTCCCTTGTAGTGATGGACCTACAGCCAATGAATCTGCAGCAGTTTCAGCTCAGTTTTTATTGTTTTAGTTCACTCTTATTGCTTTCATTGTGTCTTTTCCAGCTGCATCTAACAGCTGTTTCCAGTGAAAAAGCTCTGGTGAACCCAGTGTACACTACCTGCTCCGCATCAAACAGCAGACAGACACAGTTACAGACTAGCTGCTACAACATAGTGGAGCATTTAGCTGCTAAAGAGACAGGTATTTCCCCCAGGAGTTGGTGGAGATAAAAAAAACAGAGTTAGATGAGAGTGAATATTACACTTACATTTACCAAGTGGCCAGAAACACTTGAAATGAATGATAATGTTGCTCTGTAACTGCTGGATGCAACTGTTTGATAACAAGTGTGTCATATCAAATTCAAAGGTGATGATGATATGTTGATGTTTTGTTTTGGGTGGCCAATCAAATCTGGTTTGCATGTTCAAGTAAGTGAAAATGCTAAAGAGGTTTTGACAGCCTGTCACTTGTTTGACTTGGTTTACTGTACATCTTACAGTAGATGTGAAAGGAGCAGGTGTCGGACCTATTCTGTTACATTACTGAGTGTTGAAGCAGCCCACTGCCAGTCTGAATGCCAAGTGACACCAATAACTGCATTTCAATATACATCATTTTGATTTGTTTAGAAAAAATGATATTCAGTTACAGTATTTCCTTCATAAAATATTTATAAAGGGCAAAAGAACATGGGCTTAAACCAGATGAATTGATTTTCACGGCAGATTGATAGAGATGGGATTTCATTAATATGCATACACGGTTTAGTGAATGAACATTATTGAAGGGTTCAGGTGTTGTACCGAATATTTAAATATAATTAACACTCACTTATTACACAAGGCTTATGCTGATGTGAAATTGGGCTTTTCAGTCAAAATAAAGCTTTTTTTTGCCCCAGCTTACAAATCATGAAATGTGAAATGGTTTTTTTTTTTTTGCAATGCAACAACCAGCCATACAACAAATGCAAACTACAGAGCCTTCAACCATTTCTTAATGCAGACAGAACCTTAAGTAAAAGCTCACCACATATCGACAACATTTCTTGCATCAAATTAATCCTGCTCAATTATTCTTGAAGGTTAAAACCGCTTTGTTCTGAAAATAGCGCTGTGCCTTTTTTCCTTCCAGGAGATAAAACCATAAATCCAGCCGCTGTATAGAGGCTAGCAACAATGATCTTACTGGAAGAACAAGAATGGGATGTTGACAAGACATCATTGACTTTAAATTTATTCAAGGTCAGCATTTAGACATACATTCACCGGTAATTCAAATGCATTTCAAGGGCCCTATCTTGCAACCAGCACAGCGGGACACAAAGCCTGACGCAAGTGTCTTTGCTATTTTAAGACCAACGCTGCTGTCAATTTACCATCCTGCGCCCACGTTGTTAAAAGTGCCCATATTGTGAAAAAAATACTTTTTCTGGGATTTGGGGTGGCTGTGACTCCGTGGTTGATGTCAAAGTGTCCTTGGGCAAGACACTGAACCCCGAGGTTGCCCTCGATGCTAGCACTAGCGTGCTAGCTCGTTGTCAATAGTGAAACACTGCTGTTCGTATTGTTCACCATACTCTACAAAAGAACTACTTCCATGTCCCTGTTCTGCAGGTATTCCACAAGGGTGCCCTTGTTTAGAAGAAGTCTCCCAGTTGATCCTGCATTTTAGTGACCAAAGTTGGAGACAATTATCTGCCCATGTGCAACTCTCAACAAAGATAGTATAAAAGTGTGATGTATCACTCTGTGTCTAAAACAGAGACCTAAACACACAGGATGAAAACATGATCTGCAGCAGTGTGCAGTACAACAAAAATATGGTGTTTTTTGAAGTTGAAACCATGTAAACCTATTCCGGGGGGGGCCTAGACAAGCTGCCACTTTGCTTGTATGAATGGTGTGATGTCTCTCTCTTTCTCATGGGCGGGTCAAATTCTCTGGGCAGGCAAATCAGAGAAAGGGGAGGTAACCTTGCTCCTTATGACCTCAGAAAGGACAAGATTCCAGATCGGCCCATCTTAGCTTTCATTTTCTCAAAGGCAGTATTTCACTTTAAAGCCATTATAATCATTTTTTTATAAAATAAAATGTATGAAATGGCAATGTTGAAGGGTTGCTCCTCGTGACAAACCTACAGAGAATGATCAGCTGAATCTGCAGCTCTCTTCGACTTTACAGAGCTTTATAGTGAGTTTCAACTCATTGTTAAGCTTTCAACAATTTTACTGTTGTTGTTTACTCTGACCGCTCTCAAAGCATTCTGTTTTTGGTCGCAGCAGTCAGCGGTTTTCAGCTGAGCAACTCTAAAAACCTGTTCCGCATCAAACACCAGACAGACATTTAGCAGCTATAGAGTCAGATATTATATTTCGTGCAAAATTTACAAAGGCATTGAGTGTATGTCAATTCCTGACTCTGACTTGTTGAAAAAAAACGTCACCCAGTGTGTTGCCAGCATGGTGATATGTTAATGGGTGTTTGGTATTTTAAGCCCCCAACGTCCCCTTCCAGGCAGCGCTGCCTGAAAGGCACTAGGATTAGGCAATGGTTAGGGTTAAGGTTAGGGTTAGGTGCTTTGAAGCCAAAGGTCGCAGCGCTGCCTGGAAGTCGACAAATGCCTTTCAGCAGCTAGCTGACATCATTTACTATTTTAAACAGCCACTGCTGTCTTACCTTTGCGTGAAAACTGGACAGAAACATTCCTCATCACCAGCTATGGACATTGGACATGTTTTTGTACACGTGTAAACGCCTGAAAATTAATCAGGTAAAACTAACGTGACGCCACATACTAGTGGAAACAAGATTCCAAACCTAAGCAATTGTTATTTACTTGCGGCCCCTACCGGCAGCTTAGGAGAAGTGAGTAGTCAGCAGTCACTGACCTTCTAGCTCGCCCAGTAGAGTTTGCTCCCCATGTAGGCTGAGTCCTTGGCAGTGTCCCAGGTTCGAGTCCGGCCCTCGGCCCTTAGCTGCATGTCGTCCCCCCCTCCTCCTCTTTGCTTTCCTGTCTTCAAGCTATCCCGTCAAGGAAAGGCCATAAAAGCCAAAAACTAATCTTAAGTTTATGGATCCATTAGTATGCAGGATTAGCTGCATATAAACACACACAGACTCAGCCGAATGCAAGGCGGCCAGCGGAGATAACAAACAGGAAAGTCATAAATATCAATCAAGCGCTGTCTGTACATACCCACACAGTCCTGGGGAGAGGTCCGATCAGCCAGTCATTTGTGTGGGTGTCCACCCTGAATACAATACCGATGGTAGTTCAGTAAGCAGTGAATCACTTCTATGACATGGATTCCTTGCCCTGGTTGAATGAATATTGACAGTGCTGAGTCATGCAACAATGGTCATGCAACGATAATAACATCGGTAGCAAATGTCCCCAGAGGTGGAGGGAGTCAGTAGGTAGGCTCGAGGATGCTATGAAATGAAATAGTAATAATAATTAAATAATTTGCCTATATTGGGACACATAGGTCTGATACCATGGGAACACAGCTGGAGCTCATGATGATTACAATACATACGTTTAGAATAAAGAATACAGAAGGTTAATAAGTTGCACTAACAACAGTCAATATTACTAAGAGTTGTGACTTACTGCCATACTTGGCTGCCGAGGTGATTAAGGGCTTTTGTATACATTTATCAAATCATCCAATTAATAATGTTAGCTGTACATGCTAACAGGAAACCAGGTTTGCTGGGAGAAAGACAGGGAACCAAAGAATGCATATACATGCCCTACAGTTAGCTGGTTACTGTAAAACCTGTTTACATGTACTGTAGCTGGTAAAACTCAACATCCTACACTTCATGAAGCTAGAATTTAGTGTAGGACTGTTGTATTGTTGTATTAGACTGCTTTAGTTTTTCCCACAGAGTTAGTCCTATACTGTAGTGCTCTAACTGTTTGTTAGGTTATGTAAAAAAATAAAATAACTGAACCTGGCACAGGTTTTCCTGTAAGGTCATCTGCAAGTTTTTCTGCAACACAATTGAACATCATCTGGCCATGTCTGGGTGTTGGGCAATTAAAATATGCACAACCAAAGATTCCTGATAGCTTATTTGAAGGTGTTTTGGCAATCGATTATTCCAACCGGCCTACCTGGATTGGATTTCATTGTCTCACCTGTACCAGTGGAGCTGCTCAGTGGTCAGCGGATCAGACTGTGGTTGTACTGGGCAGCTTCCAGGTATGAATGTCTAACTGTGTGAATGGGATCCGTTTGTTCCTGCAAAAGAGAGGCTTCCTCTCAATGAACCTACAACCTAAGAAAAAACGTGACACAACATGCCCTCCTAGCCCAACCCCTTGGTTTTTATTTATTGATTGCTGTCTGCGGTGTGAGAACCCAGGAACATGGTTGGACCCTGGGAGCCCTCTCAGTGTCAACACCATTTCTGACTGTGTAACTGTTAAAAAGAAACATTATTTGTGATGATTTTCAGCTCAATCAATTCAGAAAACTAAGAGCATTTCAGTTATTGCTCCTTCCTTCAAGTGACATTTAGCATTATGATTCATAATTTTTGGTGTCAACAGGGCACTCTCCAAAACTCCCAATGTATTTGAGAAATGTTAATTCATGACTATATATGCGTACCCAGCGTCTGACACCAAGTCAGGGCTTGTTAGAACAAGCATCAGCGATGACCGCCTGGCTCCCCATATCCACTGAAATATTGTTGCCATGGTGATGCCCAGCTTGTCTTGACTAAAAGAGAAAAGAAGCTGAGGCACTATTGAGCTTGAAGGCTTTTCCCGAGAATTGACCATTTCCCTCTAAAACAGGTAAAGGGGATGAGGCGTGGAAGGCAGGCAGGACCAAATTAAACCTGCAGCTCTGAGATGAGCTGAAATGTTGTGTTTTTATAGATTAAGCATTAGCTCTTATGCCGAAATGAGAGAGAGGCCAAGAGACTGGAAAACAAATCCAACTTACTGACTGATGTTATTACGCATGTGGATGAACATCACTGCACTTCTGACTCTCTGAAGCTCTTGTGGCACAAAGTCTGTTTCACTCATGAGACCCACAGAGTTCAAGGCGCTCATTTGAAACAAAAGCTACAGAAAGAGCTGGTCAAATGCTCACACAGATAGAAAAGAGGAGGAAATAAACAAGTTGATTAAAAAGCCTTTCTCACTTATTTCCCAAAACAGTCTTTATCAGAGCAAAAATCCCTTCTCAAACAATGTAAACCACACTTGAGCCCTTGATCTTTAGGAAGATCAAATCACTCCAGATTGTATAAATGGTAACATTGGTTACCACAAAGAAACATACATTTTTGAAAGGAATTTAGTGTTTATGCACGAGAGGTATGTTAAGTTTTCAAACCACATTCAGACCCATGTGAATGAAGACAATGCAATGTTAGGAGAAGTTCAGACTTCGTTTGTTGGCATGAAAGAAAATTATTAGAAGGGTGCGATTAGGTATTGAGACATTTGTAACTACAGAATCTCAGTATTTCTAATATTCTGGTAGTTATACAAATCCCAATCAAACTGTGTTCCAATCTCATTCTGGATACTTTAAAGTATACACTGTTTATTTTTGGTAATAGTGCATAGAGCAGTTAACCAGGCTTGCACCAACAAACATTAATCAGCGTAACTGTGCAACATAATAAAGATAAGATTTCCAGAGCATTCAGAAAAAATGGTTCCACAAGGACTTATTACTTCCCATGTGTTTCTGAGCAGCAGCAATTGTGCCAAAGTCCAATATGTTTTTCAGTTTTGTCCAGCTCCATCATGGCACAATAGTGACCACACTTAGTACAGTAGTAATCAGGGCTTAAAGAATATTTAACAATGATAACTTGCTAGATAAAATCTAAACCTTCAGATCACATGATGACCAGGTGGCGCATGTCCGCTTCCTGCCAGGCACGCCACTCTGACACTAGTCCGTCGGCAGCCAGCAAGAGTTGGTAGTTGAAGTGCATTTGGTTTGTTATAGTAGCCTCATGCTCTTGCCGCTAGTTAACGAGTTTTCTCCAGGATGAAAACGGCCAACAGGCAAGCTAGTGACATTTCACCATAAATGCACGAGCTGCCGTGGCCACAATTACTCGTTGTATCAGGGCACACACTAGTCATCGTGTGATGGCCTTATAGCGTCACCGTTTCATTCTCTGATTTACAAGAGATGACAGCAGCAGTTCTCTGTAGGTTAACAGAAGTGTCCCCGGAGAGCCCCTGACCCTCAGAAGGTCTCTGAACGATCCTGTACTGTAGCACATGTATTACATTTGTTATTTAATCACTGCTTAAGCACTTCTGGTTAGACACTAACTACATTTTCTTGCTCTGTACTTGTGAAATGTGCAATGACAAATTTGAATCTAATCTAATCTAAAATTGTCTTTGTCGTCATGTTACCTGCATGAGGTAAATGAACTTCCTGTAACCTGTTTCTAACAAATGCATGTGCTCCGCAGTTCAGAGCCTGCATTTTGGTGTTAGATGTTCACGCAGCGTTCCCAGTTCTCAGCTTGCTTCCATCTCCTCACTCTTAATTAAAAGCCATGGCGGTGGAAGATGTCAGTTGCTTTTGCTGACGGCGAGCTGCACTGACTAATTTCCAATCCGGAGAGGTGAGCGCGTCTGGAAAGGACACACCTGCCTACACGCTGTCAGCAAGCATGTGAAAGTAGTGGGATAATTGAGCCGCACTCAGAGATCTAATAGTGGAGAGGAATGGAGCACTTTAATGACCCTTTTGCTCTCAGCAGGATTATGGCAGATAAAGCACAGGACCTTTCTCTTGAATCCAAGGACTAAGGCTGTCACATTTGCACGTCATTAATGAGGCAAGGCATTCATTAAATGTGCCAAATTACCATTGAGTATTGTAAGTGCAGCAAATGTAGAAATTGTTTCATTTGACTTTTGATTGTGGCTGCATGGGGCAGCTAACTTACAAAAATATTTTGTAAAGGAGAAGTTTATTTGTTTATTTGTCAAGTTTTTTGTCTGTGGTGTGTTTAATGTGTGGGATTGACATCTATATTGCGTATGTACATGCATGGTTTCTATGCTGAGTATGGCAACATTTGGGAAAGACGTGTTTCAAAATTTGGCCAACACTTCAAATGCTGTCCTTTGGACTTGAAGAATGAGTCCTTCCAGACCTCAGAGACCGCAGGTGATCTTGGGTTGACTGACTATCAAAGGGACAGATGGCATTACCAACATCACTGACTGCCTGACAGTCTGGTAGGTTAAAGGGACACTGTGGCAGGTTTTGACAGCCAGAGCATTTGTTTGATGATTGTGTGCATGCAAAATATTTTTTTGGGTGAGACAAACAATAATGGTTATGGCCTAGGTTGAACCTGGAACCTGATGATACTGATTTATAGAATTAGCGTAAAAGAAAGCCCTTTTTCTCACATAACGGTTGAATCAGAAGAACCTGTATTCAGTGATAATGTAGCAGATTGTCCAATGTTGGTCAAGGATAAACATCCAAAAATCTGCCTAGAAACTAGAAATTAGTTAGTTAAAGTGCAAACAGGAACAACTGGGACTGGCAGCTAATTCCTCAAAACTCTGAATGGTGCAAATTCACCAACCTGTAAAGAAGTATAAATCAAACTAAGGTTTGACTGAGTCAATATGGCAATAATTTTATTCCTATTTACATTACACAATGCATGATGGAAACTAATAAATCACTGAATAAACCTAGGAACATTTGCTTTCTGCTTTTTAATTCATTAGAAATGTGTTCTGTGTTGAAAACCTACAGAGAAAAGGTGTTCTCAAACATGTTCAGGACCGGTAAACATGACAACCTATTATGAAATATCATGCTAAGACTATGCTGTAAGCCTGTGAATAAGAGAATGAAAACAGTACATGCAGATAAGGGTTGAAAGAGTTAAAAGATGTTTGTTCAACAAACTTTTGTACCATTAGCACAGAAGCTGCATTTCCTGGGTCGACGCTGGTCAACAAATACGTGAAAGGTCTGAAAGGTGTGTTTCTGAAATGGAAAGACTGAATTTTGTGAATTGTCTTTGGAGGGCAGAGCTGGAGTGGGTAGGTCACCTTAGAAAAAAATTATAAAATGGAGTTTTGAAAATGTTTTGCACATTTAATGCATCAGGATGAGTAAGTGGAAACCAGTTTCAGCCCTTAAGAAAAGAAAAGGTTTGCATAAAAGTGCTTTTCAATTATGCGAAGTCCATTATAGAATTCTACATCAGTGCCATATTGGATCTCTTTATTTAAGACATGTGTGCACACAGGAAATAGATGTGATTTTATCTTGAGGCTTACAGTCTTGTGGCTTGAACCTGTCTGTGGGGCACTCTTCATGTGACGCACATATGCTGCATTAATTAGTTTCAGACTCACAGCCGAGTATGGCAGGTGACAAACCTCTTCCTCCTCTCATAACTCACCTCCTGCTGAAAGTTAAGTGAACCTTTAAGGTTCCGTCTGGCTTTCACATGATGAAATAGGCAAGGAAGTGTTGAAATAGACAGGGAAGTGTAATCAGTAGTGATTTTTCTCCTCACCTGTGACATCTGAGATCCGATGTGTTTAATCATACTGTACAGAAAAAGCTGCGTGTAGTTAAAAGGTTTGAGCAGGTTAACAACAGCCACACCTTTTTAGCCAACGTTGTTCAGCAGCACCACCACTGGTAGTTGACTCATCATAGCCCTAGCTTAAATCAGAATCCGAATCAGATCAGAATCAGCTTTATTCGCCAGGTATGAGGACACATACAAGGAATTCTTCTTTGGAGCATCGTTGCTCACACTGTGCTTACATATATACACACTAATATATACATACAGTAGATATATACTCTAAACAGAACATTATAGAGGCATGAGTGAACAAAGAGTTCAATAAAAAAAAAAATTTAAATATGGAACATAGTGCAAGTAAAGTAGTCATATATCGAGCACATGTAAGTGTAAGGCTATACCCCATCCTCCATCCATCCTAGTCCATCCTCCATATCCTCCATCCAAACTTCATGCTACATGGTTATTTTTTACTGCATATCAGAAACCGACTGATGAAAACATTCCAGTGTATTATGTCTGTGGGCAGCTGGGGCTCAGGTGGTAGAGCAGTTGTCTACCAATTGGAAGGTTAGTGGTTCTATCCCTGGCCCTGCAGTCCAATGTCAAAGTGTCCTTGGGCAAGACGCTGAATGTGAATGTTTATTTGATAAACAGGTGGCACCTGGCCACAGTGTATAAATGTGTGGGAATGGGGAATGGTTCCTGTTCTATGTTAAAGCCCTTTGAGAAGTTGTTAAGGCTAGAAAATCCCTGTTTAAATACAATCCATATACATTTGCTCTTTCAAATGTATTTGAATTATTATACATTTTTTTGTTAGATGTTTGAAATTACCAAATATTACTTTAATAGCGCTGTGTAATTCTGCATAATTTGCTAATGTCAATTAGGTCACCAGATGCTCACAAAGTGGTGAACAAATTTCCGATGAATCCAAACTTCCCCAATCTTCCCCGCCCCAGCTCAACTACCTGCTGAAATGTTGACACCTGCAGTCTCTCACCAACTGCCGTTACATTGGTTCTTGCAAGCCCTTTACAAACCTCTTGCTAACAATGTAGCAAATTACCAACAGTATTTCTATATAAAACAGCAATAAACATCAGTTTTATTGCTGACAACAAATCATATGATGTTTATGTAATGTTTTAGTAATTGGCCCTGGAGGAAACGTCAGTAGGATACATCATCTCGGAACCATGGTCGTCTGTACAAATTGCACGACAATCCGTTCAATAAAAATATTTGAGTGTGGACCAAAGTGGTAAAGTCACAGACTGCACATTCCATATGCCTCAATTAGCCTACAGTGTTTTGTGTTGAGATACCATGCATTTTGTAAATATTTCTATTGATTTATATGATAATAATATTTTTTTTAGATTATAATTATGATGATTTGGTTGATACTCCAAGCAGGTAGAGACAGCAGATGGTGGGCATGAAGTTGGCATTATTTCTCACAGGTTTTAGTTGCGAAATAGGATCCCAAGTTATGTGACCTGCGTGATCCTTGTTTTATAATGCTCTTGTTATAATTTGCATTTAGGCTCAGTGTTGCAGTGACAGCAACTAAGTTCTGCAGCTTTCATCCGAGACATTTGTACTGATTTGGTCTGCTCTGCTAGGCCGATGTTGGCATGGACGACAAAAGGGCACAGTAAAGAAAACTCAATTATGACTAGAGTTTGTGAGGACACACTTTTATTCAGTAGGATGGGATATGGGTTACATCTTCCACAAAAAATAACAATTGCAGTTCAGAGGAAATTGAAATGGATTATTAATCACCAGTGCAAAAGTAGCCCCTTTCTTCTCTCCTTTCCTCTCAGCAAATGTTTGCTTCCGAGGGTTTGGTCACTCTCTCTCTCGTGTCATTTTATGAGTCCAGGCAGTAAGGGCTGGAATAAATGTTTTCCCAATTTGATGAAGCTACCACCAGGGATTTCTTTTTTTCGTTTTCAAAGTCTATCAATAAACAATACCCTTAGATAGGACAACCCCAGTTGTGAGGATCATCCATTGTCACTCGCCACGCTCACTTTTAGCAGCTCTGATACAACCCCAAGCTATAATGTGAGCTGTATATGTGAAATACAGCAGATTTTCTTTTTTCATTTCTTCCTGACTCCAGCCATGCATGTAAGCTGGTCTGAATTTCCTTTGAGGTGAGGCTTGGATTAGAGGCCGACAAGTCCACTCAGTCCTGTTCAAGGATTTTATTATCACTGCTGGTTTTTGTCAGCATTACTACACCTGGCGGAGATTGTGTCGCAACACTGCTCCTCAAAGACGGAAAAATAGCATGACAATGCAGGCACACAGGAACCATGAAGAGAATATTCCGCCAGGCCCGCATCTCTACATAATGGCCAGATTCCATTTTCTTTCCTCTTGGCTCTGCAGCATTTACTGTCAGTGTGCAGCCATAATTTTTGCAAGAAAGGTCAAACCTCACAGAGTCCTTTGATGCACTTTGGAATAACCATGCTGTGCTGCCTCAGCGAAAAATAAGACCACATGAATTTGAAACAACCTCAACACACATTGTGCTTATCCTTATTTACATACAGTAGTGATTAAACATGAAATGCAATTATGCAATATATATATATGGATTAATTATTCTTGTATTAAACTAGCCCTTATCAGATGTCCTGACATTGTTAACATACATCCTTGTTTTCTCTGCGTGGAGCCTATCTTTATGTTCAGTTTGCGTGAGAGCATGCAGAGAAGTTATGTAGAGTTTAGCACTAACTATAGAAAGTGCTGTAGCAAAATGTAGTGGCCCAGCATAATTCCTCTGCTTATTGAAACCTTATGCTGTTGATTTCACTGCATGGTACAGCTCTGCTCTGCTCAACTCACTTTTTTGGTACAAGTAATTTTCTCTCTTTGTCTTCCACAGCAGATAGTACTCTCAGTGTTGGTTCTCAGCCGATCGCCATAGCTATGTTGAGTGAAAGTGTCGTCACATCATCTTCAACGCGACACTCGCCGGATCTAGAACCACACAGACAAATGTCTGCACTTAGTACAACAGTGTTTCCACGTAGTATTGCAGGCTGCCCTTTTTTTTAATCTGGGTAGAGTGAAAAAAAAGTGTGGTTGCTATTACGAATTCTTTATTGTTATTATTTCAAAACTGTGGGATTGTGCAGGATGTCCCCTGTTGCACTCGTGATTATACTCTCTGGCCAATCATTGGTCTGCAGTGTTTGAACTCCATGTTCTAGTATAAGCTCAGCTCTGTCGGAACCTAGACCAGTTACCAACATACTGCACAGCTTTTTTAATGGGAATTATAAAAAGATTCAGGAGTCAATCTGAACCATTCAGTGGAAAGCGGCATTGGAGACGTGTCATGCAATGGCAGTAATTGGTTATGGCGAGTTCTGGTATAGTACCTACCTCCATTTTGGACTAATTTTATCACGGGTCAGCCTTGTCAAGACAATTTGCATTTGGTCAACATGCAAGTCTACATGATAAAGTTCACCAAAGTTGAACTCTACGCACCTTTACTTTGACTTTGCAGTCTTTGGGTTTGAATATTTTACACTCTGTAAACATCATATAGCTGCAGTGAAAACCTGGAACCTGCTACAGAATACCAGCCTGTTTAGAGTGCAATGTCTTGAAAACTGTTTGATGGGTTGCCATTAAATGTTGTAAAAACATTCATGTCCCCTTCACGATGAATTGTGATAACTTAAGTGATCACTTAGCTTTTAGTATTTAGCTTATTTTAGTATTGAGCTCAAAGCACCACTCTGCCTGCAGTAGAAGTAGAACTGCCAACGTTGCTGTGGACTCTTTAGTCTTGTTCTAAACTTAAATAACTCAAGAGGAAATTAATTAATCGAATGGGTTGTTTTGATGTGCAAAACATAGTCGTTTAAAAACGAGTACTCTTGCTAAAGACACTGGCATGGTGTTTCCTTAAGTTAAGTTAAGGAAAAATTCAGAAGCAGCTCAACTCATTTGACATAAGTGAAGAAGGTTCGGGGAACCACGATGTGTCATCGTGTAGTGTTGTCCCAACTCTCTGATATTCCTGTCTTCCTGAACATGTATTTAAACTCATGCTGGAGGCGTTACTGTAACTTTAGCTGAACCTTTGAGGTAAACAAAGATGTTTCAGTTGCCTAAACACAGATGCTAAACCTAGTTCAGCTTGTCTTTCTCTCTGGAAAGTATGCTGAAGTATGGCTGGCCCTCCGACCTCCAAAAGTAGACAGTCCTAAGACAAAAAGTCCCCTTATCATACAGCTGCCTAGATTCCCTGAATCTGTAGATTGACGTACATAATTATACATGAAAAGGTTTAGAGACTGGCTGAATATTCTCGTCCCCTGACCTGTGATCTATGAATGACCTGATGTTCTCTAAGCTTTCCCTTTAGTCTTCTCATACCTCAACACGGTGTTTCCAGAAATTCCACCACATATAAGTCCACAGTGGAAAAACTATGAAAAAAGAGGAAAGCTGCAAATCATCAAAACTATCCTTTCATATGTTGATTTTGGAAAATAGGCCGAATCAGTGAGTCAAGATATGAAGGGGGCGTGTAAACCGATCATTTCTGTGTACAACCTTGACCAAAGAATGTCCTGTAGTCTGTTTACTCCATGGATGTGAATGTAGCCATTGTCTCAGGCTCTTTTTCCAGGATTAGCCCCTCATTTCCTTGGCACAGTTCCTTCACTCAGGGATGTCTCTGCTGTGTACACAGATCTGCACAAAGCCCCCGATGTCATTTCACTGATTCTATTCTGTCTCACAACACAAGGATACACAGTCTCCTCTGTTATTATTACTATACCAAGAGCGTGGCACAGGGCTTTACTTAGGCAGTGAATTTAATCAACGCCTTACATTTCTGGCACTTTCACCTTGATGAGATCTTTCTCTTGGTATA
Source organism: Etheostoma cragini (assembly GCF_013103735.1). NCBI lineage: Eukaryota > Metazoa > Chordata > Actinopteri > Perciformes > Percidae > Etheostoma > Etheostoma cragini. The sequence continues at coordinate 22,262,036 of NC_048419.1, read as the reverse complement.
ACTTAGTAGTTTTACATTTTGATGATGAGTTTCTTCAAGAGTTTCTTTTTTAACGAATATATCACTTTTTGTCAGTAATGTTGACCTTATCTCTGTTCAAGTCAAAAGTTTACATTTTCCAACACAAGGGAACCTCAGATATCTGGGGTCAGGCTTAGGAAAATCATTCAATGTGAACACAAGCAAATCAGGCTTCTGACCACCTTTCACATCCTGGGGAGTTATTCAGCCGTTGAAATGGCCGAGACTGGAGGCAGCTCAGTGACAGCGGGATGGGAGGAGAGTGTTGGCGTGTGTGTTTGGGGGGGGG
>NC_048419.1:22221425-22261716 GCF_013103735.1 Etheostoma cragini | reverse complement strand
ATGAGAGAAGAAAGGACAGTCTGGTGGATGGAGAGAAGATCCTTCTCCTTTTCCCTCCTAACATTGTCCCCATTACCAGGACTGATGTGCGTCTCTGCAACAAGCTGCAAACTCATTTGGCCTAGGGAGCCATAGAGAGTCCTCAATGTGTTTGGATAAGTGACTCCTGAGACCACTAAAAGCCATTATTAGAAGGTGTTTATTGAGCTAGCCGTGGCCTAGATACAGCTTAATATCCTGAGAACCGTTATAGCCCATAATTATATTACATTTTGGATGAAAACTGACTGTGATTAGATAAATGATGAATAGCTCCATCAGAAGAAAAGAAAAAAAAGACAAGGTGCAAGCTTTCTTAGGAGATAAACGCACTATTGGCTTATTTCTGAAACGAGTTGGAAAATTTGCTTTCCTTCTCATGACTGTATTGCTTGGCACCGAAACATATAATTCATTACATACACAAAGCTATATGTTACATGAGGATTAACTGAACCAAAAAAGAAATACCAGCTTCTTTTGTATGACATTATCCTACACACCTGCCTGCCAGATGTAAATTAGACAATATTCAATCTCTTTTTGAACATTGCCTGAGTTTGTTTTTCACCTGTGTTTGAGCTTTCTATTTTAAAAAGAAGGCCCAGAGTTGAAAACTGGTGATGATGTGTTATTTTCGGTAGACAATGCTGTTCTATAACTGCTAATTACAACTAACGTTTTGCTGCAAAAAAGAAATAATTACAGAATGAAAAAAGATGTGAATTCATAATGAAATGAAGTGTCACTGTCCTCTTTGCTTTGTCTAATTGAATTACAGCAAAATGATGTAACACCCCCCTCCCAATTCTAATCTGCACAAGTGTAGAAAAGATAATTTAAAAAAGAAGCCCAACGAAAAAATGTCTCTTGTAATTTCGGAACTCAGAAGGAAAGTCTGTTAAGATTCCCTGTGAAGTCACCATTTCGTTTCTAATATTAAATCTTCTTTTTATTGTTTGAGCAAAAATAATTATTGCCTTGAAACCATTATTCTGTCATTCGGCTAGCGTAGCCTGCCTCGAATCTTACTGCTCCTGATCTGAAGAAATAAGTTCCTCGTTGTTTCAACAAATCTAAGTGTTACAGTACATCGCTCCCCTCCCTCCACATCCAGTAATGATTTAAGGAAGTAATTGAATCTATGGTAAAGGCTGCTGATCATACATTTAAATTTTAGTGCATATCTTTTGATATTAATGAACGTCCACTACATTCAAGCCATTGCCAAATGAGTTGGTACAAAGCTAATTAAGACTATCAGCGCCAGAAAACTCTGTGTTTCTCAGTATGGCCAGGTACAGAAGATTGTGTCATTTTGGCGCGCAGAATGAGTGAAGATATTTACCTCTTCTGAAGAGTCCATCATCAGACGCTGAAGTTTACGGTAAGTTCATTTCCGGTGCTCCAATCTCACCGACGCTATTTTTCTGCTCCAGGGTAAACTTACTGAACTCTGCTTTATTGTTTAAATCTGGAGGCTAAGTGCCTGGAATTGGAGAGTGTTGTGCATTAAACTACACTTGCTTTGCTTAGAGCCAGCATCATCGGGGCACAGGCATAAGCATTTGTTTAATTCACGGATGCTACTTTTCTGCTCCAGCAAAAATTTACTCAACACTGCTTTATTGCTGAAATCTTGTGGCTAAGTGTCTGATTGTATTTAATCACTAGTTATACTCAAGCACTTATAGTTTCATTATCCTACAGCAACTCAATTGCAGATCTCAATTGTTAGAACGCTTTTAGCTATTCCAGCTTAGCCATTAGCTATGGTTAATTCCTGTCCCTCTCCTGCTCTCTCTTGCTCTGTGTGTCAAATGTTTAGCTATTCCTCTGCCTGCTTTAGTGATGACGGTACATGTAATAAATGTAGTAATGTAGTTGCTGCTCTAGAAGCGAGGCTTAGTGAGTTTGAGGCATGGCTCTGCACCATGGAATTAAAATCATATGCTTTTGAATATAGCCAGCGCCCCATAGCTGCTGCGGACCAACATACCGCAGCTTCTGTTAGCAACCCCTCGGCAGACCCCAAGCAGCCGGGCGAGTGGGTGACTGCCCAAAAGAAGCACTCGCTTCAAACCGGGGAGTGCACACAGCGGCGGCCGCTCCAAATCGGAGCCTATGGCTGCCCGCCAACATCTTCGCCCTTCTAACAGTTACTCCCCACTCAGTAACACCAAGTCTGGTTATTCCATGCTGCGTCCCTAGGGCCAGAGCAGGCGATATAGAATCCTATCTAAAGATGGTGGCTAAAGATAACCGTAAATACAGTAAGATTATACTTCATGTAGGTGGTAATGATACCAAATTACGCACATCGGAGATCACTGAAATTAATGATGAGTCACTTTGTGCATATAAAAAGATAACGTAGGACTCAGTGGTTTTCTCTTAACCCCTGCCAAACCTGATCAGTGGTGACATGTACAGCCGCATGTCATACTTCCACCGCTGGTTGTCAGGGTGGTGCCCAGCTAATGATGTGGCCTTCGTAGACAACTGGATTTTGTTCTGGGGAAAGCCTGGCCTAATTAGGAGAGATGGCATTTTTTGCACTTTGGACGGAGTTGCACTCATATCAAAAAATCTGACGGGGTCTATTATCGGCCATAAACCACGACAACCCAAGTCTGATATTAGTAATCAGAGGTGCAGTGCAATGAGGTGAGGCAGTTTCCCACTCATAGCCACGGTGGTATGTCCCACAACTCAGATCGGTTAAATAAAAAAAAGGGGCTATACTTAAGAACCTAAGTGGAATTAAAACTACCACTGCAATGATAAAACTGATGTTAAACTCAGACAAAACTGAAGTTATTGTGCTGGAACCTAAACACCTCCAAACTTAATTATCTAGGGATACAGCTAATCAGCATGGCATCATCCCGGCTTCTAGCACTACTGTCAGAAATCTAGGAGATAGTTTTGATCAGGATATATCCTTTAATGCCCATCTAAAACAAACCTCAAGAACAGCCTTTTTTCATCTTTGTCTCAAAACAATGCTGAAAAGCTAGTCCATGCATTTGTTACTTCCAGGCAGGACTATTGTAATTCTTTATTATCAGGATGCTCAAATAAGTCCCTTAAGACTCTCCAGCTGATCCAGAATGCTTCAGCACGTGTTTTGACAAGAACTAAGAAGAGATCATATTTCTCCTGTATTAGCTTCTCTGCATTGGCTTTCTATAACACAAGTTTAAATTTAAAATCCTTCTCCTGACCTACAAAGCTCTAAATGGTCAAGCACCATCTTATCTCGAAGAGGTCTTAGTGCCTAATTGTTCCACTAGAGCACTGCACTCCCAGAACTCAGAGTTTCTTGTGGTTCCTAGAGTCTCTTAAAGTAGGTTGGGAACCAGAGCCTTCAGCTATCAGGCTTCTCTCTTTTGGAATCAGCTTCCGGTCTGGGTTTGGGGCCAGAATCTGTCACCACATTTAAGAGTAAACTTCAAACTTTCCTCTTTGATAAAGCATCTAGTTGGGGAGTAAGAAGACACAGCGTTCGCCTAACCCAGCCCCCCTGCTTCCCGCCATAGTTGTCAGATTCATCTACCATATAATCAATAATCTAATAAAACTAGAGAGGGGCAGGGCAGTACAGCCTGACCAGGCTTCTCTCTTTACGCTGTCTCTCTTAGTCCTGCTGTAATAGTTTCAGACTGTCGGGGGACGTCCTTTGACACACTGAGCTCCTCTCTCCTTTATCTTTCCATTTGTGTACATCTATGTCCCAGAAATGCCTGTTACTAACCTAGCTCTGGGGAGTCGTTCCCCGGAGTCCTTATGTTCTTTTTCCCCCAGCATGTTTCCTTGGATCAGGCTCCAAAATCATGGTTGCAGCTGTTGCTGTGGTCCTGCTACACGGCCTGCGATGCCCCGTTACATCCTGCTACGCTCTGCGGTGCAGTGCCCTGCTATGCCATGAACTACTACAAACTACTATTTTTAGTCAGTGTTCCATTATCTTTCACTATTACTATTATTGCCATTATTCATTTCAACCCCAACCGGCCCGTCAGACACAGTCTACCAAGGGCCTGGGTCTGTCCTAGACCTACTCTATCTGTAAAGTTTCTCAAAATAACTCTTGTTATAAATTGATGCTATGAATAAAATAAAATTGAAATTGAATTGAATCATGTCTATTCAATCCTCCGTGTCCTCCTTGGCTACTAGCAACTGCGTGGAGGAGGGGTCGGTGATGTTAGCCTTCCCGGAAGGCTTGTATCATGTGGACACGCCAACAGTTTCTATGTCATTACTTAGAATTACTCATGGGGGCGGCGGAAACTATGCACTGTAGCTTTGAGTACAATTTGTTTATTTTCATCATCTTACATTTTTAATGAAAAGGTGTGATGGTTATGCTGCCATTTGTGTCATGTTACATCTGACCTTGTGGTTTATTTTAATGCCTCTCTTCATTCCTTCATGATCTTATTAGATCATTTAGGACCCAGCTCTAATTTTACACACAAAGTAGCATAAAATCACTCTAATGATATAGAGATGCTGTTCTTTGCATTATAGGAAATGTAGGTTCAATTTTTCTGGAGTTTGATATCCTAAAAGTTAGGATATTTTGGACTATGCTGCATCTTGACATTTTGACTTTCCTTATTTTATACACCTGTCACTTGAGAGCCCTCCAAATTAAAACAAGAGCAATTCTGAAAAACTGGAGTATTCTTTTAATATGACATGTTGAGTTCCTCAAGCAGCGTTTTTTTTCCAGTCACTGTAACAGAAAAATTATAAAAGTAATGAGACCTTTAATAACAGACAACCCATTTCAGAGTCAGTGATCACTGAGGCTGGTAAGCCAGAAATGTCTCAAATCACTGCTGAAATCAGTGTTGTATGACATTGATTTTATTTTAATCTTCAACTTTATTTTGACCCCCTAGCTATGTTTTTTTGTTATGGCACTGCTGTCTTTTTAAAGTGAAACCCTTTTGGACCTTTTCAGAAATACTCAATAAATCTTAGGCCAAGTCACTCTGTATGTACACAGTGTAGTGCGCTGCCTGAGAGGCAAAGGATTTAACTGACATTTTTAAATAGGTTCAATGAATAGGTTCATTGGGACTTTAATTACATTCACTTTTTAACCGAGAGTGTTGTGGGCAATGGAAGTGAATCTTGAAAAGCCAATGTGCTCTTATGACATCCCACCCATATAGTGCTGCTATTTTCCTGATAGCCCTTCTATCTGCAGGCAGGACAGGCACACCAGTGGAATCTCTAATGGTAATTAGCAGATTAGAAGATCCAATTAGGAGATCTCCCCTCTCTCTCAAATCAAGCCTCTGTCAAAATGTCCTATGAAAATGAGACACTCCACGTTCCCACTTAAGGTGGGCGTTTCTCTCCCTTCTAAAATGACTACTCTTGATTGACTGTTGCATGCTTTGTTTAGCCCTGTGGATACCTCATTTGAAGCCCATTCGTGATTAATCATTTATATTTCAGGCACATTTCAAAGGGAGACTGCAATTTGTGTCAGAGTTAAAACTGAAATGGACGCAACACGAAAACTTAAAACTTGATTCTGCAACTATTACATTAAATGTAGGCACTTGGTTATGATTATGTGTAAATGAATGTTTAAGAAAACACTTCCAGTTGTATGTGGATAGGCCAAATGTTACATGGTTTAGGTGCTCACTACACTTGTTTGTACTTGTTGGTTAGTCGTACAACCAAGTAACAAGACCATACTCCCATGACATTTGTTGTTAACATAAATGGTACCCAGAACACAAATCCTGCTGAAATGATGTTCATACCGTCAATAATTATAACATCCCTGCACCCCTTGTTTATTGTCTATAAGATCATCATTAAATCCCTCTCTTCGCTAGCCTGGTCCTACCAGACTCTTTTACATTTCATCTGTATAGAGAGTCTGGCCGCTCTCCATTGACAAGGGTTAACTTCCTTAAAGGCGGGTACTTGAACTTTAAAACTATTGGATCTGCCCAGAGCCACTCTGGATCTGCCATAACCTATTGCTAACGTTCGGTGGTGATGTCGGCTTGGCATCGCTAACGTTAGCCTTAGCTAACTCCTTCACCACTGACGGAAAATCAAACTTTTTCCCAAACACCATGAGGACGAGGGCCACAACATAATGGCCACCAACAAAACTCAGCAAAGATTGTTCTTGCTCGGGCTTTGACTTCTGGATAATCAGCACCGTTGCCACAACGGACCGAATGGATTTGTTCACAGCTTTCTTACCCGCCAGTAGTACGGAACTCACTGAAGGTTACCGAACCTCAATGTCAACGTACTCGGACACTCCCCCTGTTTGCTGATTGCACTGTAAAATATTTGGCCGGAGAAAACCCGCAAATATAACGCAAACCCAGACGGTGTACTAAAGGAAAATTGAAATTGAGCGGAAGTAGATAGGAGGGCGGAGCAAGGCTATCTCTTTGCAGCCTCCAACAGAGCAACTTCTACAAACTATCCCTTTTTGCTTTAAAGCTGCATTAATTAGTGTTTGTCCACTAGTTGGGAGAATAACTCTTGAACAAGCTCACTAACCAATGCTATAAAATTTAAGATTGTACAATACCAGTAGTCCGCCGGCTGGTATCGTGACGTTGGCTACAGTGGCTGGCTGCTAGCTTGAGGAAGCCTAGCGGCAGTGGACGCCGGATAAAGACCTCCTGCACAGCTTGTCATATCAGCGCCAGTTAGTAGATGTGTTTTGCCGCTACAGAGCTCTGGGACGTCTGTTATGGTGCTCTGCATGGTGCTCCACATGAGGCTCCGCATGGTGCTTTGCATAGTGCTCCACATGGGCTTTGCCTGTTGCTCCATCGTATCAGCGGTAGATGGTGGTTCACTTAACCTGAGAATAGGTGACTTTGAGCCCTTTGCATTTCTTTGATTGCTAAGACAACAACCTGAGCAATTTGAGGTTTTTCTCTCTATGTGAGACAATAACACAAATATACTGTATTTCAGGAGATGACAGTAATTGCTCATAAGTGATACTCACTGATTTGACATGCAAATTGCTTTATATGGGATCATTGGGACTGAGTGCTCCCAGAAAGTGACAGCACATGCTCTGCATCTGTCATCCAGACAGTTTTTCAAGCTTACAAAAAGGCCTCTTTAAATATAGAAACAACCCTCTTTTATTTTTTGTTTGTTTGATTATGACAGAAATTGTTGGCTTTGCCATTCCAGCAAGAACTCTTTATATTGTTGCAGAATAACTGACCTGCAAAGGTCAAGATCCAGCAAACAAGTTGAGCTCACTGATTTTGGTAATGAGACGTAAGATGTGTTTCTAATGATTAAATCATACATTTAATTCTTCATCAAATTTTTTAAAACAAATCCTCATTTAAGAAGACTTTGTTGCAATCAAACTGGGAATAGAAAAGAGGATTCAAGGCTGCCATTGCACAATTAGAAGTCTATATTGATTTATTTCCGGGTTTGTTTTGGCGCTGCCGGAAATTCCGCCAAATGTTCTTCCATTTTGGCCGGAAGTTTGTCGCCTTTCACTTTCTTTTTGTTGGAATTATAAACTCCAGTGGATTTATGAGGACTATTGTAAACTGCTCATCAGATCTCTGCACGGTGAATCCAGACAGCTTGCTAAACTATCTGTCCAATCTGACAACCTTTAAAAATACTTGTTCCACCAAAACAAGTTCCTTCCTGAGGCTATTTAGGTTGCTCCGTCCGGCGCTTAGCACCACCCATGACGATTTTGATTGGTTTAAAGAAATGCCAATAAACCAGAGCACATTTTTCTCCCATCCTGGCATTCTGTGTGGTCTAGCCTGACCCTCCTCTGCAGGGCGGTGGAGGAGGTCTGGTAAAGCAAGACTACATCCAGGTCGATATGCCCATCCGTTGTTGCGAGACTATGCAATCAGTAATAAAAAACAGTGTACTGAAGGTAACAGCATAAACGTGAACATCAAGTTATAAAAAGTCTGTCTGTCACAACAATGAATATTATTTTTTTGTTTTTAGATAGAGCACAAGAGGTGTTACCATAAGAGAAAGTAGATCTGCAGTTTTCTGCCATGTAGATTATTAATACATTTTTCTCTTGAGTTCAAAGTGCTGCAAAATGAGATGACAAAAACATACATATTAACAAACTGTCAGTTCTAATAAAGATGATAAGAGTACTGCTGGATTCATTAACACCCATATTTGAGATTCCACCTTCGGGGACAAATACATTTCTACTTAGCTTAGATATTCAAGGTTTGTTTCTTATATTATATTTAAATTCCACCCAGAACAAAGGAACAAAGGATATGCCAGTTAATACAGGAAAAAAATGTAATTGGATTAAATTACAAAAAATATTACAAATACTACCTGACAGTGAAGCTCGAGGATCATTATTACAACTCGGTCTTATTTTTTTAGCTATGGAGATCATTTTCAGTAAAAAACGACCACGTAAGTAATTCAGCACATTAGTACAATTTTGTTGTTTTTTACTGGGTTACCCAAGTTGTATTAAACTGGATTTACCCAGCCCACTGTGTTATCAATCATTTGGTCTGACAGTCATAGATATAAAATGGTTTGATATCTATGCTGACAATCCTTTACTAGTCAGCAGGTAGCCATACAATTATTAATATTCATGGTCCCCACAAGAAGATTCCTGTGAATTGTTTTGATCTTTTTGTTTCTCCCAACTCTCATATCTTTTTTCTTGAAAAACATGGCACCTTGCCAGGTATTTTGAAAATCAACCTCTTCAAACCCACAGAGCTTCATTTTAAATTCTAGTGGAGACCCCAAAGTTTCCAAAGATAACAAATGTCAGGCTGAACTTTGATTTTAAAAAGAAGTGGTGCATAAGACATAGGCTACAATATTTATTTTTGAAGGATATAAAACCTTTTTTTAGGATCACTTGGGTTTGACTATATCCCTTAGTGTAAGTATTATAACTTGAATGAAGAGCTGGAACAAGCTGTCAGACTCAAGGATTTCTTAAAGCAATTTGGGGGGTGCAATTTGATTTCCATGCAGTTTGCTGTGGATATGTCTGCTTCTTCAGAATAGGAAGAGGTTTTGATGACCCCAGAACCTTCCCTCTAGCACCACCAACAGCCCAGACTAGCCCCATTACTGGTAAGGCTCTAAGGCTCAACTTGTTTACACAGATTAATCCACACGGCAGAGCTTATTATGGAATGAAGCAACACACGATATGATGTAGACGTGTGAACTCGTTGTGGAGACTTTGATGTTCTCTTTTCCCCTTCCTCTTAAATGAATTTAAACCAGAAACGTTTGATTTAGACAACCAAGAATTATTTTTCTGCAACCTTCCAAGCCACCACACTGACCACACCGCACACACCAAATACACACACTCCCACTTCCCCCAAAGCCAAAGTCCACATTAACATCGTAATAGGAAAGTGTGTTAAAGCACAGCTTTAGCAGCCTGACAAGAGCGAATTGGATGTCAGAGGGATTCCTGCTTAGTTTAATTGAATCTGCCCAGCACTAAAAAAGAAAATCTGAAGTCAAAATAACCTATTAGATCTATCATGGAATGTTTTGTTGAGTTTGACAGGAGGCACTGCTCTCCCTCACCCTCCTCCCTCTTTTATTCCTGCAGGTTGGGTAAGGCAGGAGTTTAGATGTGGGCGGTAGCTGATGTTATCCGTGATGTTTCTCTCTCTGTTACTGTTGTTCGTTAATAAATTGTGGCCTGCTGCTTCTTTTTCCTGGAGCCAAGTCAGTAAATCCCTTGAGTGTAGAACTAGGCAGGAGAAGCATGTGGAGGGGTTTGAGTGAGTTACTCCAGCTAATGGATGGTGGAGGCTGATGGTTTCCTCTACGTGAACTGATTGCCAAAAAACGGGCTGTTATTCAACGTCCTAACTTTACTTTTTCTGGCGTTCCCCATTTTCTTGTCTTTAAAAAAGGCATTAGCTAAGAAGTGAAGGTTAAGTGTATGGCGTAATGGTATCTTAATAAGCTCAAAGCACAAAATACATTAGTAGTGAAGACAATGCATTAGATACCAAAGTGCTATGTGACTAGCAAACTAATTCCAGGTCACATCTCAAAACTACACTTAAGCCACGTAAGTCATCTTCTCTCATCCACCACCTCTACTCGTCCCTCTCACTTAACTACACTTTACTACTTTACTACTGGAGTTTTTTGCAAAGGAATGGAGAAATTGAGTCTTACGTTACATGTGTAAACTGCAAGGTTATGAGCCTATACTTTGCATTGTTGTAGTATCTACAGAGGGCATATAGCATGTACTAACATGTTAGTCGGTCATCACTTGATTATACATTGTATTACCTTGTTAGGATATAAGAAGTGACCCATATAATGTGCCTAACATAATGTGTCACATGAAGTGACAGTGCAGCATATGACAGTAGCAACAGCTGAGAAGACTTGGGTTTGTGGGGACCAGGTCTACCCATAGACAGTTAAAGAAGGGTCGACCTCACACAAACTTCCTTATCCCATTCTCTCTCTTTACTTGGCTGCTAGTACACACAGACACACACACACACACACACACACACACACACACACACGCTGAGTGGGGCTGGGAGCCCTGCTGCTGGAGGAGATGCGATGGCGAGGACCGGTTCAACGGCTTGGTCAGTGACGTGAACTCGTAGCGGCCATTGGAGCTCCGAGCACCGGGCTCCACCCATTTTATCTGTTGATCCTGCCGTAGACACTAGGCGTTATGTTGTTGACCTGCAGTGGTGAATTGTCCGTTGCCCTGCGCGGGTGTTCCGATTGTTTTCATCTCATCTCCATCGAGACAAAATAGACATGATGACATGTTTTCAAAAGCATCACTTTCATCAAATGTTATGTGACATATTTCCAGTAGGCAACAAACTGCAAGCAGCCACATTGGGACACAAATGAGCTCATGTGCCGGGGCTGAGCCCCAAAGAGCCCCGGCCCAATTTAACCACTAAATCCCATCCAGTCGGAATTCGGTATTGATGACACAAAAAATAATAATGGTAACGCCACTGAAATTAATTTAAACTAAAGTAACAAGCCACTTTTGTAAAACATAAGGAGTAGAAAGTACCGATATTTGTGTTAAAAAAGCAAGGAGTAAAAGTAGTTGGCACAGAAATTATTAGTAAAGTAAATTAAAAATATCTAAAAAAATCAACTAGAGTACTTCCCATCTCTGCCTACACTTGATCAGTAGCTCTTACATAGCAGTTTTTAACTTACTGCTTAAAACACATGATCATAAATTCTGTGAATGTTTTGTGTGCCTGGCCCCATTAAAATGTCTTCAAAAGATGTCTTCTGTGATTTTCTCTTTTTCCAAACATTCAACTGAAGTTTGATGCAAGAAACATGTCAAATAGATTGTTAAGGAGCCAATCCTAGCTGAGGTTGGGTGACAGGCAGGGTGCACCCTAGGCCGGTCAAAAGTCGTAAAGACTGTAAGAGGAAGCTGGAGACCCTGGAGGAAACTCACGCAGGCACGGGGAAAACATGCAAACTCCACACAGAAAGGCCACACCCTAACCCTAACCCCTGCCTATATATACCTAAAACTGATTTTTACATACAGATATGAAGACATCAGGCTTTTATAAATTAATAGAGTTGGATTGTGAGAACATAATGTTATGAGTTATATTCAGAATAATAGTAATGAGGTCTCCTTCAGAGTGCATCTAGGGCAGTACCAGGATCTGAGTGCGTCATAAGCTTCTGCCTTAAATCAGGCGCTGACTCAATGAAAACCGCAGTACACATTCACGCGACGCCATTCTCTTTGTAAATGTGTCCCTGAGTGATTTCCTCACAGTCCAGCAGGAACATTATAATTCTTATCCTCCTCAGTTTAATCAATTCCTGATTGCAATCCAAACTGTTATTGTTGTTGCAATTTAGTAGAGTGGTTATTAAAATGTCAACCAGATGGAAAAAAGGACTGCTCATAACATCTTGCTAGTTGGAAACAAAGAATACCGAAAGAAGAGACGTTGCAGTATAATACTTCTAGGTATTTAAATCTGAACCAATGAATGGAACACAAAATAATGGACAAATCAACCTTCTGATAAAAACAACAATCCATCCAGTGTATACCACATATTTGGGTTAAGGCAAACAGAGAAGACTTGAGATGGTTAAGTTTAAGTATAACGTGTAAAATTATTATGTGTATTAGGTGTGGATAAAATGGGTTTAGGGGGTTAGAATCTGGGATTTGGACATAATTATGTTGGGATTCACGTGAACATGTTAGTCCAGCAAAGATACTGCACTCTTTGTGAACAACCCTCAACCAACAACAATCTTTCTGGTGTTCTTTGTCTCCAAACAGTCTTGTTGGCATACAGTACGTTCCCACTGTTCATGAGTAAAAGATAAATCACTATTTTAGACTGGGCAGTTCTGCCAACCAGTGTAGTAGTACAGGGAATGGGTTATGACCTTGGTAGTCTCGCATTGCCAGACCTGTCTCCACAGCGCTGCAAAGAAAAGTTTGGCTAGTCCATACAACATTCAGGGATTGAACAAAACATGCTCTGGTTTATTGGCTTTTTTTAAAAACCAATCACAATTGTTGAACGCAATAAGGTTGCCCCTGCAAAATAACCTCAGGAAGGAACTTGTTTTGGTAGAACATGTACGTTCTAAAATTAGAGCAACAGATAGTCTAGCTAGCTGTCTGGATTTATCTCGCAGAGATCTGAGGAGCAGTTAACCATAGTCCTCATAAATCCACCAGAGTTTAGAATGCCAACACAAAGAAAGTGGAAGGTGAAGCACATCTGAATGAAAATGAGGTAAATCTGGCGGAACCTCCTGCAACACCGGAATAATCCCGTAAATGAAACGTCGTCGATATAAACTATGACCTCGCCAATGGTCAAAAATCCTTTCAATCAGTTCTGTTAATGGCATAAACGTTTACAGTGTGGTTAAAGCAGCATTACTTAGGCATTGAAGCTCCAGTGTTCCTGTATTTAAAGCATAATGTACATCTCTATCTCATTTAACTTTCAGACAGCGCCAGTAGGGATGGGGCGGCAGACCACACAACACTGAGTACTGTTGTCTATCCACACTGAGTTTCTTTTCCTTTGCTTTCAGATTCCCGAGCTGGAGAAGGAGCACCCAGAACGGTGGACCATGCCGTGATTGGAGGAGTGGTGGCCGTGGTCGTCTTCGCCATGCTCTGTCTACTCATCGTCTTGGGGCGCTACTTTGCAAGACACAAAGGTAGTGAAGCTGAAAATACTAAAACTACTCATTTTAATTTTTCACAAACTAAAGCTGCATTGGGCATGATTATTGTATACAGCATGCAGTGAGCAAACACTGGCCTCACCAACACTGATAGAGAGCACTAAACTGGTGCAGTCAGCCAATAACACACCACCCTGCCGCCTTTATTTACAGCCATGTCACTGTAGTAAAACCTGAAGTTGGTGCATTTTAAATATACCATTGGCATGGTTAGAAAGTTGAAAATGTTGATTCAAACTGATGGCCATAACATAAACCAATAGATTCAATAAATTACCTGGGGGACTCCTCTATTTCTTTGTTGAAGATCAAGAATGTCAGCAATAGAAAACTTTAAAAAGGGGAATTTACAATGGAGTAAAATACCCCCCCTCTTAAACTGACTTTCTGTCTACAATGTGGATAAATTGTATTTGGTTTCAGTACACAGCATACACCAAAAACCAAATCAAGGAATAACATCATCAGATAAAAAATTACAGAGAGGGCTGTGTGCAGAAAACATAGTTTAGACAGACTACAGTAAACACAGCAAATGTGTTATACATACTGATTTGAATATTTTAGGAAGTTAAGTTGGGATTTTTTAAAATATATATATATATATAAATAATGTATTATTAATGTTGATTTAATGTTAGCATTAAACAAAGTTATACTTTTTGCCTCTAAAACACAAATGAATTCATCCAGCTATAAATTTGATCATCTGTAGCTTTGTTTCTGTAAAAACCTCCTTTTACATCCTTCTTAAATAATGGAAAGACAGCTATTAGGTTATGAGTTACCGATGATAAAAAAAGTCATTCAGTCCTGCTGAATAGTATAACGCATCTTGTATGCTGCCCTCATAACACAGAAATAATTAGAATCTATAACAAATTTCACACTTAGGATATTTCTTATGCAGGAGCAAATGGAATTGGACACATTAACCGCTTCAGACAGGAAATACTGTAAATGAGGCTTTTTAAAGGTGTAAAAGAGACATTTTCTCATTTATGGGCAAGCAGTAGCTCAGTCTGTAGGGAGTTGGGTTGGCAACTGGTGGGCCGCAAGTTCAAGTCCCCGCACGTACCAAAGGATGGAGTGTGGATTGGTAGCTGGAGAGATGCCAGTTCACATCCTGGTCACTGCCAAGGTGCACTTGAGCAATGGTATGGTACAAGTAAGCTGTTTAAAATTCAGTGAATGCCAGATATTCATGAAAGAACAATAACGAAAGTGAAGAGATAAAAGATTTATTAATTTTTGCCTTCTTATGGTGGCCAAACCTGTGCAGAGAAATGTTGAGATGTGAGACTGGAGCCAGTTGAGGTCACTTAGGAAAATAATTCATGTTCAATTACAGGATGTTGAGGGTGACTTTTAACTACCTCTGTCTAAAACTTTCCATATTTATTACTTACATAGTTAAACACTTACCTTGAGAACAAACCCATAACCATGAGAACAAAGGGGGGAGTAGGGTTGTATTAAGTGACAACGGGGGTGGATGACAGTGTAATTCTAAAGTGACTGTTCAAACTGAGGTTGTGTTGCCAAAAGTCTCAGAATATATCTGATGCAGGATGACGGTTGCCCTAGTGTCAGTAAAAAACACTAGAATCAATCAAGTTTATCTGTCATAAAAAACGGATGTTTCATTGCTATGTACATGTGCCATGTGCAATGACAATAACGTTAAATTGAATCTAAAACCAAAAAGGAAACAAATAGGATTTTCCCTTTTCTTACATGCAATCCTAACATATTCCTTCACCAACCCTTTGGTACAGCACCACGGCACACCTTGTTTTCATCTATTCTAGTAGCATTTGTGCTTTTATTTTTGCATTTGAAGTGCCCCTTCCCCATTCAATCTGAATATTGCCTTCGTTATCAACCTCTTCTGTGATAGCATGTGAATAAATCTTGTAAATTAAGTTTGAAGGAGCTCGCTAGCTTTTTTTTTTTCCTCCTCTGAACTTGACAAGGTTAATTTGAAGGTGTGAGCCATGCACTCAAGATCATTTGGAAACCCTGGTTTCCATGTGCCCATTTGAATGAAAAAGTGGGGAAATGAAGTATAATCTGAATAGTACAGCTTGCTGGTGTAAGGTTTGTGTAAATGGCCACATGGAGTCGGATTTGCATAATTAGGTGCTGTGGGATGTAGAGGCAAATTTTAATCTTTGGTATCATCTACACAGCAGGCTATTACCCAGTCTGTGACACTGTCCTTGATCCCCTTCTCCTCAGGTACCTACTTCACACACGAAGCCAAAGGAGCAGACGATGCAGCGGACGCAGATACAGCCATCATCAACGCAGAGGGTGGCCACACCAACTCGGACGAAAAGAAAGAGTACTACATCTAATCAAAGCAGGACCCCTCACTCTAGTGTCCTCTTTGGGACACAGAGCTGTTTTTGGAGCTGGGGCAGATGGAGAGGGGGGTTTGATGGAGGGATTTAAATGTGGTTTAGAATCACTTTTAGTGAGAGTAGAGGGGTCGAGGAGTAGAAAAGAGATGGGGTTTTAAAGACAGGCCTGGTTTTAAGCCGTTGTTTAGTCTAGTCTGCAGATGTAGATGGAATGTTTTGTGTGTAAAAAAAAATTAAAAATCAAAAAAGGACAAAAAGCGGGAGGGATCGGGTTATTGGTAAACTGAGAAGGGGATGGGGTTGGGGGTGGTATGGGTGTGCCAGACGTTGCCAGAAATCACTGTAGAGAGCTTCACCATTCAACACCTTCCTCCCTAACTGCTGGTACGAATTTTATTTAGTTCAACCATTTGCAGAAAATTCTGTGCCTTGTTCTATCCATACTTTGGATTTGTGTTAATCCTGATTTGCATAACCTTGTTGCTCCCCTTTATCCTGTTTCATCTTTTCCACCCGTAATCATCAATGTGCTGTTGGCTTTTGTATGAGGGTAAAATTACACAGCCACTTTATTCATTTTGCTAAATGTGTCTGCACACGTGTCCTCCACTGCATAACAAAAACTCCTTCCAGTATACTGTGATTTGTCTCAAACCATTACTTCCCCTACTCTTTTTTCCCTGGAGTTTTGACAGCTCCAAAAATGCATGGAATGCTTTACATATCATTGTACAAAGAACATAAATGAGAAACAGGTTTGATGTACTGCATATGCTCTTCCTGCCCTCTCTTAAACACAACCATATTCAAAACATATTCAAAAAAGAAGGCGGCAAAGGATAATATAAAGTTATTTTATTGGGCCTATTCCATTTGTTTTTTCAGTTTGTTCTTTAGAGCAGATTTACTGCTGCCTCTCCTCAATTACCCTTCTCAGTAAAGAGAAGTGGTACATTATTTGTCCTCATTGCGCTGCCATTTCGTTGTTTCGAATTCTTTCTCTGCTCAGTGCTATTTTTCTTCTATGAGACTAAATTTTAGCTCTCTGTTCCCCCACCAGCTTTTATTGAGTTGTGATGATGTGTTAATAATGAGATTTAACTGATTTCAATCAGCTCATAGTCTAGAATATATTTCTAACCAATGGGAAAGTAAGACAAGTAAATTAAAGTTGTTTGGCGGACTCTAAGTCAAAATGTCTAGGTAATAAATGGCTGTTGAAAAATATTTGGTATTAACATTGGCCAAGCAGTAGCCAAAAGATGCTGCTAACATAACTTAACAGAAAGAGAAACAGCCTTAACCAAACTCCAAACTGTAACAACCGTTCTCACTCCATATCCAAAATGGCAGCTTGGTCAGTGGCCCTCTGCACCTCATACCCACATACCAGGTACCCTTTAGCGTCTGTGTGAGCCGCACTGGGCTTTCAACTGTTTGGCTGCAGAACAGTGAGATGATGTAGTATAAAGAGGGAAGAAGTCCACATAGGGAAGATAATAATAAAAAAGCAACAAAGTTGATTGATTGATTGATTGAATGCCAAGGGGTTCTGGCCAAGCAACCGTATTTGTTAAGTTGGGAGTGATAATGTGTTGACTAAAACACATTTAAATTTATTCACGGAATACATAAGCTGCGCAAAACATCCTCCCTACAGTGTGTTGATCTCACAGACACACAATAAAATGTAGATCAATCCAATGAAATCACAGCTGCATTGTACACTAATTCTTACTAAGACATTTTTTTTTTTAAGTTTTGGTATGTTATTGTTGCACACTCATTGTGAGTTTTTTCAAAATGTAAAACAAGTCAACGTTGGGGTGACTAAATGTCTTCGTACTGAAATATTCTGAGAGACAGGCCAGTCTTTCTGCTTACATTACACCTTTTGAATATATTTTGCTTTGGTGCAGCAGTTTTTGTAAACAGTTGATAGTTTATTGCATGAATGTACATGCTAAAACTCATTCTTTTTTTTCCTCTATCTTGCTTTATGTATCACCTGCCAAAACTGTATGAGGATCTATTTAGCTGTGCCAGCTGGGGAGTACTGAGGAATGCCAAAACTAACTGTTTTGAACTGAACATATATTGTGCACCATGGTGGTAATCCATAGGTAACAATAATGTCTTGGCTTGAGTGTCTATTCATGGCATTTTTTTGTCAAAGTTATGTTTTCACACAGCAAGCAGCTTTCTTAATGAGTCCTGACTCTATATGACAGCTGTGGGTGGATGGAGGGTGGAGGTCTGTATTTCAATGTACACCTTCAATGTGTTGAAAAGGCTTTATGTGCGATGATATTACATCATTTTGAACATTTTATCAATGCAAATGATGAACCTATCATTAAACCCAACAGTGGCTGCAACCATTCCTCAAGTATTAAGGCATCTATTCCTGCGGCATCTATTCCTGAATGAAATACATCATGATGTAACAAAGTTCATTTTTAGAGATTCAGATTCAGGGAATACATCTTATATCAATAACAGAGATTTAAAACATTGCATATCAAATGTAGATAGGTGCCATTTAATGTATTGATATAGTTTGCATGCATATCAACAAGCAACTAGGCATAAATACCTTGTTTCAGCTGAGTCAAAAGAATTACTGTTTCATTGTGAGTGTCCAAACTTAGTCATCATGATCTTTTTTATAGTTGTATTGTAACTCTGGTTCTACAGGTAGAGCTAATTTCCATAAAAAATACGCACCTCAAAAAAACACCTGCTAATGAAGAAATACATTTGAAAATTTCACAACATACACACCTGTACATGGCATAAAGAAGCACACTGTAAATACAGATAAAGACGTTCTGTGCTGATTTGCTTGTGTTTTGTTGATTGATGCCTTTTTTCCTGCAAGAGTGGTAAAGATCATTTCTTCATTGGCTTGCTTTTCTTAAGTTGCCCTACGTATAGCTCTATTGGTAACCTCAGATTTCCCTTGAGACTTTTGGTTTTCCATCATACCAGACAGGTTTTGATTTTATGTATATGGTATATATCAACATCAATCATATCTAATGAAAAAACATACTTAATTTTTATTAATATGCCACTAGACGTCATTGGGACTTAATGCCGTTGCTTGCTGTGTGGACACTCATATCCAAGATTCAATACTTTATTGCCATGTTAACACATTTGATGGGAATTTCTCAATGTGCAGCTCAGATTGCAACACATTAACAGTGTGATAGCTTTAATATATCATAGTCATGCATGAAGAAAGCATTCAGTCTCGGATATTGAGATTGGGGTTTTGGGGGTTGTCCAAAGGGAGATGAGAAGGTTCTTGTGAAGTGCTTTAGGCAAATGTCCCTCTCCTGAGCATAATGCATCTGTGCATTTTAAAAGTCTTTTGATAGTGTATTGCTTTTAGAAGAGAGCCAGAGTGGGTGGGAGCTGTGGACAGATTTTTTGCTTTTCCAATGGTTATGGCAGTTGTTGATGGGGACTACCGGAGTGATGTTGCAGACAAAGATCAAAGATCCTGTGTCACTCCAACTGTTTATTTTTCTGTTAAAACTTGAGTTGATTAAAAGTTCTGTACTCACAAAAGAATCACCACTTAGTTAACACTGTATGCTGATGACACTGTTTTGTGTTTGTTAAGTGGATGGGAGGGGGTGGGGAAGGGTTCAGACTAGTTTTGATGTTTTACAGTCTGGTGTCTGATAAAACTATTAACTGACTTGTTATTGTTGCTTTGTAAATCCCAGCGCAGATGCCACTTCATCTGCAAGACTGAGATTGTGTGATTTGTTTTTCTTACAGTGAGCACTATTTCGCTTCAGTGACATGTGGCAGCTTCCATTTAAATCAGACTTCAAAATATGTCTTGCCAATAAAGGAATAGAACTGAATATTGTCTTCTCC
Source organism: Etheostoma cragini (assembly GCF_013103735.1). Classification (NCBI taxonomy): domain Eukaryota; kingdom Metazoa; phylum Chordata; class Actinopteri; order Perciformes; family Percidae; genus Etheostoma; species Etheostoma cragini. The sequence continues at coordinate 22,242,121 of NC_048419.1, read as the reverse complement.
CTTAAGGCTGATGCATTAATATTTTCATTTGTGCATATTAAATATGTTGTGCGTTGGAATAGAAGAAGTGTTCTCCAAAATGTTTTACCTACTGTACTATAATTTTGCTCTCCCAAAGTTCCCTTATAAAACGTACCATGAGCAAAACAACATAAAAACAACATTCAAGTAGGTTTGACGAGGATTGAATTTTAAACAAATAGCATAAAGATATTTTAGGTACTGTATGTATCATTTTATTTTCAATGAAATGCCCAGTAAAGTAAAAAATGGTCTTATAGTGTAACTGGTTTAGTTTTCTCCATATTAAATTCTTTTGATAAAGTCATGTCTCTAGTTCATGCATTGCTGACCGATGTGACTACATCTCAGGTAGAATGCAAAGTTTAGGCCCCACCAATTAAAGCAAGTACAATGCATCCTCATCGAATCAGTTGCAACACATTATTTTGGATCCAAGAGGCAAAATTGGTGGTGTGTTGTACATGTTTTCTGTATTTTTCTTAATATTGGTGCACTGTAAAATATGTGTTTAGTATTGCTTTGTGTTTACATAGGTCATAAAGAGTACACTGGAATGAATCAGAATCAGAAGCTTGTTGTGGCTGTACTACTACTGTCACTTGCAACGCACCACCGCCTTTGGAAGCACGTTTGATTCCTGAAAGGTTTTGATTGTGTCACCAGTCGTTGTTTTTTAGATTTATTATTTTTGTCTCTCTGCTGTTATTGGGAAATGTTTATGTGTATTGATGGAGAAAAGGAGTTCCACATTCCCATACGCATTTTGTATTGGTTCATAAATAGACATTTTTACAAAACAATGAAGAGTTCTTGTCTTAATAAAAAAAAAGATATTAATGTCCAAAATAATCAGTGTTGGTATTATTTGTTTTACTCTAAATGTTAATATATCAAGGTGCATCACAAGTTTTTCGACAAATGTGAATAAAATGGACACAGCAACACATTATTTATTTTTTATCTGCAGTAACCTCTTGCAGATAATAAAGCCCACCTGCATTTGTTTCATTCTGATAGCCTAAAGAAAATGCCAATTTTGACAGAAATAATGTTATTGTATTAGGGGCTTTACTCGAAATACAGAAAAAAAGACTGGACTGGGATTGCATCCACACAGCTCTGACGGACCATTCCCCAACTCATCAAATACTGGCGCATTGGCACGGCCCTCGGTGTCTGATCAAGTCACACAAGGCCCTCACATGCACCAGCATACACACACGGCTGGACCGGCCATCAAAACAAAGAACAGAGAAACTCAGAAGACAAAACACACATAGGGAATGTGACTTCATACTTTGCTCAGAACGCCATAACTCCACTATATCTTCACATAGCAAATAGTTAATTGCTATTTGAATGTGATACATATTGAGTATAGCCCCTTTAAAGCGTTATATTGGCAAACCATAATTTGTGAAGTCAACATTTTTACACCCAGCCCCCCTCCTCCCTTTTTAACCTTTTCACTGCTTTAAAAGAATAGCACACACTATTTTAAGAAATGTCCAATGCAGGATAGTCTCTGAAGACTGCTCTCAAGTACAATGAACCATTTTCCTGGAATGAAGTTGGATGGAAGAAATGTCTCTGATGCTAAAAAGTTTTAACCGCTGATATTTTAAATCTGTTTTGTGATTTGTGAATTTTAATTAGGGTTTCGGAGTTAATGTAGATCTCATCCTCAAATTGAAGCTTAACTAATTAACTATTGTTTTATTTTGTGAATAGGTACAGAGATCATTTGGCATTCAGACTCTTTTTTTTTTTTCACTGCTCACAAGGAAACACCAAACTCCGCAGAGCAGGAATAATAACTTCCCCTTATTGAATAATATAGACTCAAGTTGTGCTTATGAAATGTTTAATGGACGACAGCAGCAGCAAGAGACTGCACCTATTGCAGTTTGGCTTTCAGGTGGTCAGCATGGCAGCAAAAGAGCATATAACTGACATCTTAAGTACACCACCATAATGTCTTGGGGTCACTGTTGAAATGAGACCAACAGTTACGAGAGAGTAGCAGCAGACTTGAGTTGAATGAGTCGAGTGGCGAAAAAATGATTCTCTTCTAATAGAGACAACCGGAGAGACACGTTTAACTTGTTTGGAGATGCCTCACAAACACCACATCATCTACACAGGTTCAGCTTCAAGTAACTTTGCATTGCTGAATGTCAAAAAGGAATGTAATCAGAGAAAAGGGCTGGATAGATGTACTGAATGCAATACTATTGCAAATTTAAACATTTTGAATTTTTTTTAGATATATTGCATTTGATTACCTTTTTTCCAACTTCAATTTTATTGCTGCAAAATGGGATTGACAAGCAGACAAACTGACCAACATGCTTGCCGTCTGTGTATCGATACACTATCGCCCTGGAAAACAACGCAGTACTATGCTGTATCGACTTTTTGTAGTCTGAAGTGAATCTTGGCAGAAGCCCATGTCATGAAATCTTTATCACATGCATAAACCAGTGTGAACATGCAGTATAAAGCAAGTGCTCCTAATTAACACAAATATAGGGTAATACCTTGAGGAGCATCATGAAAGCTGGAACACATTCCACATCACTCTGAAAATCCTGCTCTGCTTCGGCTGCTCGCTGAGTGCAGTGAACCTTTTTAACTAACATCTTAAATAAATGGAGATAGTGTTATTGATTCCAACATACTAGATGGAGTTGACGTGAGGCGAGCTATATGTCATGGAAAAAGGAATTGCTCTATTCATATTCAATGTTCAGGATTCCGGCTTTGCTTTAACACACCTATAATATTCAGAAGTCAGTAGACGACTTGAGCAGAGAAAGATATTATCTTTTTAATTACATTTTCACCTCAGGCTCTCATTATACCTCAAGTGTTGTATATAATGAGCCAACACCTTAAATAAGTAAAGGTGATACTGCTATTGATTAGAATGTGAAGCCCCGAGGCAAGTTATCACTCATAGAAAATGTACTTCTGTTATAGACTCATTACTCAATATCCTTGAGTAACCTAAATAGAAAGAAATTCCATTCATTACAAGCTAACTGTCTCTGAAATAGAAAATGGCTTCACTTAATAAAACCAGAGCATAATCATTTTTGCAGTGTGTCCTACAGTAATTAAAGAAGTCAGTGATGCAGTCTTGTCTTTATTTGGTAACCTTGCAAGCTCAAAAGGTTAATGCTGCAGTATAATGAAATGATTAATACAGTATTTATCCATTACATATGTGAAGCAGCCATGTTAGTATTTGTCTCAGTGCAGGTCAGTGAGTCTTTTAATCCTGATCTAATGAATTCTGTTAAAGGAAAAGTGTCCTTGTTACCAATGAAATCTTTTTTATTGGATTGGCTGTTTAGCACCCACCCAGAGGCCGTTAAGATTAGAGTGCCATTAAGAGGCTTTGTAACGCAAAACTCTACGGCCTGATATCAACAGGTGAACCAGAAGTGATTGTGAATGATTTATTGATTTTGAGATTATAAGGGGCAGGAAAGAGCAGACTCATAACCTCTTGTGGCTCTTGTCAGTGCCACAAGAAAAATGGTGAGGGCTCACAACAATTAAGCTACTTGTTTTTGCTTTGCAATCAGACCAGGTCCCTATCATGCAGAGAGTACTAATTATTTTTTCATTTAATCAAAATACAAATTAACTTAGGAATTATATATGTATCTGTATTTATCCCTATCTCCTTGAAAGCACATTCACAGACTACAATTTTTTTTTTACAATTATGTTTGGTGAGGAATCGTAACTGCAGGACTTTGCGGGGACACATCATGATTTTGGTTCAAAGTTTTCAAAAGTCACTTTTACACTTTGTAAAACTGACCAGGGTTCCTAAATTTAACCACCAAAATTTGGCCCTCAACTCATGCTTCTCACGTCTTTTAGAGCAACCCTTACCATCATCAATTTCAGCAGTTCTACTCTTCGTCTCCATCACATCTTCCTGCTCCTCTTAACATTGTCGCTTAGTAACCAACTGAGACCTGAATGTAATCAGCAACTGACTAAACAAATGCAGCTTGCTGTCCAGCTATTCATATCAGACTGTAAGGGTTAACAGTCTGGTGGTTAACCACATGCAAAAACGTATTTCCCAAAATGCTGAACTACTCCTTTAAGAGAAATCATATGCTTTATTTTCCATAATGCTGTCCATGGGACACTAACTATGTCCTACCTAAGCCATGTGTATTAGCTGTTGCTTGTCCTTGCTTTTTTTTTTTTTGTTCAGTTGGCCTGAAAGTTTCCTGCTGTCACAATTACTGAAACAAAAATCCAGGTTTGCAGTACCTTTCTGTCACAAAAGCGCTTGTTTTTTTTTTCCAACATATCTTTCATTTAACCACAACTCTCTTCTCTTTGAGTTGTTGTCACTATTATTTGTGAAATCAGAGCGCAGCCACTTACCAGTTAAATCCTCATCTTTATTTTTTTGACTCCAGCAGAAAATTGCTCTGTGCCATTCAGCAGTTGTTATGATTATTTTGTTTTCAACTGCAATTTGTGCTCAGTGGGTCATTTTGACTATTGTTCTTTGCAAAAAAAGACTGGCAATGTTTGGTTTGATTTTCTTGTATAAAAGGTACAAAATCAGCCTGATTCATCGGATTGAAGGGAACTAATGGCTATCTTGACCTTATTCACTTCACTTTGATTGAGATTGGTTGAGATCACCAAAGTGATCAGCGATCAGTGATCAGATTACCATCTAAAACAGATAACGTCCACTAAAAAGCGATCTAATAATATTTACAGGCCTCTGCTGGGCTCGCCACCCATATCTGGTGATTTGGTCTGATGTGATGTCACTTCCTCATTATGCTGTGTCTTGCTACTCCTGTTGGCTGTAGTTGATCACTGCAGGTTCATTGCTTCCATGATGTGTCTCCAAGAGGTCCACCGAAGTGTACTCGTTGGTCTTGATCAGGAAAGACTGTGTGTACTAGGTTTAAGGAGACTAACAAAGATATAGAATAAAGTACTACTAATACTAATACAGATGTAGAAGGGGACAGCATTGCCTGATGTTAGTGCTGACAGAAGTTTGCTTTGTGTTTGTGGTTGTTAGGATGGATCTCGGCCTCTCGGCTTCTTTAGTCCACGTGTTTTACTACTGTAGTTGGCTAAAAGGTAAGTCTTCTTTCTTCAGCTATGGCATTTTCCAACACTGACTTAGATGTTGTTTTAAATGTAGTCTCAAGCAGCCCTTTGCTCTTTGGGCAGTGAGCACTTGAGAAGTCATGCTTAAACCACCAAGCTTAGCAAAAGCTTATAAATCAGTTGAGCAAGTGTTTAACAAGCAAATTCCTACATAAAACCCCACACAGTAAGAAGAACAAGCAGTCAGATGGTATGACGGGTTATTAACAACCCACCAGTTTAGCCAGATTATCTAAACCACTTTATTAGAAGTTAAAACCAAAATTGAATGCCACCATACATTTCGGCAATTCTCCCTCATTGCACATAAAAACTGAATCGCACAACTACGGAGAGTAAGATGTTGTTGCAGTTGGAAGGTGAGTCTGTAAACTCTGATGGATGTTTACAAAGGATTTTAGTAGGCCTAACCTGGGGGGGGGGGTTGTTTTAACCAAATTGTGTTATTGTCTCAGTCTTGCCACTGTTGGACATGGTTTTTAGGAATGTTGCCACATTGTGTCTTCTCAGCTGTTATCCTAGTAAATACATTCTTGTCATAACTGATCAAATTGGTGGCCACTCTAAAAATATATGATACAATAAAACCGAGGTTTCCTGTAAAATCGTTGTCACTAGATTTAGAAACAAGACCTCATTGATGACTTTCTTGAAAATGAGTGTGGGTACAGCAGCAGCGACAAAACGTTTGCTTACACCTCACAATTCAATGCAATTACCTTGTGTGTTTTGTTAGATTGTACATGTGCTCACCCTCTGAAAGTATAAATAAAGGTTAAAAGATTCTTGGTCACTGTAGTTTGAGCTGCTCTCATGGCATTCAAGGCTTTACCTTGTTTTATCTGTGGGTTTCTTTTTTCCTGCAGGTTTAAAATATATCTTTGTGCCTATCTATGGAGCTAGAAATTGTGTGATCCCAGAGGCTGTGAAGAACCTGTGCTTCCTCACAGGAAGTCTGTCTGTTTTTACTCCATAAAGACCTTTACCGAATTGGGCGGTAGATGGTACGACCAACCCAGCCAGTCATGTTAAGAGGGACTTTTTGTTGCTGTGGGGTTCGAGAGAGAGGAAGCCCCAAGGCCACACTTGTGATGTTGTGCCAAGAAACCTGTAGTATCTTAACCTCAGGTCGAACCTTGACTCTAACAGCAAGGTAGTTGTCAAGTTGTCCTGGGAGGTTGATGGCTTGGTGAAGATAAATTTGACTGCTGTATCTCAGCTAATCTGTTGTCCACGTCAGTCGTGTTTTAGCAGATGGAATTCCACACATTGGCATGATTAGCCAAATAATTAGCCACATTAGCATGATTAGCCAAACGGGTTCTGGACAGCAACACCATGACAACATGGTCAATAACTTGAACTGTCAGCCACTCATTTATCCCCCCCAAAAAGAGCAAATGTAAGCTTTAAAGCCAGCCAAAGATGAAGTATTCTCATTTTGTTGAACATCACATGGAAGCTGATTAAAATTATTCTGCAGCAGGATACTCAAAAAAAAAAAATTCATTACCTATTTCACATTAATTGGGATCTCCCCTTTACCTCTTAATTGATGTTGTTCCTGAGTTATTTCATTTTTTTTCATTTTAACTAACTTTTCAGTTTTGTTTATTTTGCCTTCCGCAAATATTGGCATCAGTCCAAACTGTGAAATAGATAAATAGTTTAAGTAATTTAATAAGTAAGTAAGTAATAAGTTTAAATAATATGCTTTGAAGATAAAATATATGTTGTACGCTGTTTTAATTGAAAGCAAGTGTTGAGCTTTTTACCTTCTAAATAATGCATGTCGTTATTAATGGTGGTTCTCATTTTTCATTTTCAACATCATTGTTATTTTTTTGTATGCACATTCTGGATCAGGGATATTCTAAAAATGTGTTGGCCGGGGGCCACTTTTGCTAATTGGCGGCCAGGGGCCGGTTGATGACCAAATTCAATATTTATTAGATAACATTAAATAAACATTACAAGCTCACAACTAGTCTTTCTTTGAAAATTATTAATGTAACTAAGTAAATTACTTTACTTTACCAAGTAAATTTGGCACAAGGCTCGAGATCAGGCCTATTTGACAGCTATATTAGATATTTCACTGCATTAACTAGCTTGCTTTGGTTATGGTTGAAAGAGTTCATACAGCATTCAACATAGTGGCAACATCTTCCATCATGCAATCACTCAAATGTTGAAATGATTCATAAACATATACTTATCCTACCAGGGGCAATATTAAAAGCATTTTTAATGCAATCTGGCACCTGATTTACATTCAAACTTCAAAGTAAAAATAGTTAACAATCCCACTTTGTTTTTATTGTGAATTAGAAAGTGGTCAGCAGGCCACCCAGCAGCCTATCTGCCTGCAGGACGTGAGTTGAGTGTCACTTCTCTAGATAATTCCTGTTGTCTTGATTTCTGCTAATGGCCACATTACATGTGTGTTCTTCTATTAAATAAGGAAATGATGATGAAGTAGAAATTATGTTCTCTTGAGCTCATTGCTGTTTCTATGAAGCTACATCAGAAAAAAACATCTTTATATTCATCATTTTGACCTTTTTATCAATGGGGTTGGACGTTTCAAGTAACCTCTGGAGAAATTGAACTATTTCTATCTCTATCTTCAAACGAAAAACAAGGGTTTAAAACATGTGTGTAGAAGTGGACGTTTTGCTTTGTACTGCAGTATTATCATTCATTAAAGCAAATTCTGTTCAAATGTTGCAACCCCTTATTCTGCCTGTTCTGCCTATCTAAAGTGTGTCTCCTTCTGTGTGACACACTGCAGATGAACTCTGAACCAGGTGCTAGAGTGCCGTCCTGTGGCCACATGAAGACGTGCACACTCACGGCTCGCAGTATCAGAGGCACAAATACAGTATTTAAAGGACCATGGTGACCAAAATATTGAATGATATGTTTGTGACGAATTGAAGGAGTATAGAACTGTATGATTTTCCTCAGTTTTCCCATTAGAATGCATGCACACTGCAAGAAGAAAGTAATGCATTGATTGTGTTCTAACGGCAAAATCAGCCCTGAATGTTTCTGTTGTTTATTCATTATGCAATTGATGGCTTTTACCAGCACCCCTTTACAAGCAACACCTCTACAGTATAAGATAATTTTCTCTCTGCAAATTATTGCAATTTGAGTTGAACATTACTAATTGCTGTTCCTAACTGTAAGACTTACTGTAGCCCGGTGTAATTAACCATTTTAAATGATCTAGCCAATTTTTATTGACATTTAGCACAATACATGTGCATCCTGAATATTAACCTAATGGATCTTATTAGCCATGTCCCCTAGACCAAGGTGAATTAATCAAAGCGGACTTGATTTATATACCCCGCCCTTTCTTTTCTTCTTCCACCTCTCCTCTCCCTCGCTCTCTCTCTCTCTCTCCATTTCCTGCGCTCTCTCACACCAAGGCAGCTGGGGATTCATTTGTCTTGCTGATTAATGATGAGAACCATATCCTCCGCAACAGCAGTAAATTAAAAGAGATTGGGGACAGAGAGAAAGAACATCAAGGTCCATTCATCCCAATCAAATTTCACAGTAGGTCCAATTCATCCTAAGCTTTATTTGTATTGTCTGCTATACAAACACCAAAAGCGCTAGTCATTCGCTTTCTCTTCCTAGACCCTCAGTCTTGGGATTTCAACTGGCAACTTTCCAGGTGCACGCTCATTTTTCAAGGCTTCAGGACACAACCATGGCCATTACTTCACTGCTTTGAAAGCAGCATGTCTGTTTCGGATTGCAGTTGTTCACCAGCCACAGCTACAGCTTAGCGCTTTTGTCTCTATGTGAACAAGCTTCATGTTCTCCCTGTGAGTGTTTTGGTGTCCGCTCAGTCTGGAGAAATGTATTTAAGGTAATGTATGTGCCCTAAGGGCATTGGAGACTCTAGATTGTTAATAGGTTAGTGATGCATATAAGATGAGATACCCCTTTCCTGATCACCAGCGAGAAAATGTGGTATAATGATGTACTGCATGTGTGGAGTCTGATGTGGAACTCTATCATACACAAGGATGTGCTGTGTAAAGCTCTAAAGTGTGTGTACCAGAAGCAGTGGTGGAAGAAGTATCAGGAAGAAGAAGCAGATCCTTTACTTAAGAAAAAGTACTGATACCACACTAAAAATTCCTCACCACAAATAAATGAATATTTCTGCTGGACTGGTAGGCCACTATATTGTTGTTGGGCGTTTTTAACAATACATGGTATTTCATAAACTATGTGGGTTTTTTTCTGCAAAATGTTTTAATGTGCAAAGTAACTAGTGACTAATGATGTCAGATTGATGTAGAGGGTGGCGTCAGCTGGTAGTGCAGCCGCACATATATCAGGGTTTACTGTTTAACACAGCGGCCGCAGGTTCAACTCCGACCTGCAGCCCTTTGCTGCATGTCATTCCCCCTCTCTCTCTCCTTTCATCTGTCCTGTGGAAATAAAGTAAAGTAAAAATACACATACTATTGTAGAGGAGTAAAAAGTAGAACATTTCACTCTGAACTGTAGGGAAATAGAAGTAGAAAGTGGCATAAAAAGAAAAGGCTCAAGTAAAGTACAAGTAGCTCCCATTTGTACTTAAGCACAGCTCTTGAGTAAATGTACTTAGTTACATTTCACCACTGACCAGAAGAATGCTAAAGTGAGCATGCAAACATGTAAAATATAACTATGCTAAGACTAATGTTTGGCAGGAAATGATAAGTAGTAAACATTTGCTAACAACGTGGTCCATAATGACGTTATCTCTGTAGTATGTTCCGAGTGTCAGCTGTGTATACATAGACATGTATGTCTATGTGTGTGTGTGTATATATATGTGTGTGTGTGTGTGTGTATAAATATATGTATAAATATATATATGTGTGTGGATGTATGTATGTATGTGTGCATATGAATGTACAGCATCTCTACTGTATCAAGCTGTTCATATTCAGTTTATATTCAGCCATTCCTTTTAGTAGTGATGTTTCCCGACAGCTTTGCATCTCTTATCCCCTTCTGTATCATATTACTGTATCGGTTGCAACAAACTATTTCCCTACATTAGGAGTCAATTACTTTTCTATTTTATTTCAATTGTTGGATGTACTTACTGCTCCACTCTCAGAGGGACCCTGGAGCATGCGGACGGTATTTGTACATTGTTCAGGGACTCAATCAGGCCCTTAATGTTTCATTTCTCCTCAAAGCATGTGGCAGCTTCCCAAAAAGCCTGAGACAACTCAAGTGACTGCCGTCCACAGGAAATAGATGGGAGCTCTGAGAAGCTTTCAGGTCATATCTCCCTAATGAATGCTGCCTTCCTCTGCTGCTTTAAAATCAACTGTAGTTTCTGTCACTTTTTTTTTTCTGTGACACTTTCATTTCTTTTTACCTGCCACTGCCTTCAAAGTGACTATAGCCTCATCTTGGATGAAAAGATGAGGACTTACACGGAGGAGTTGACAGTTTGAAAATGAACACCTCTGTCAGATCTGCAGTAGGAATGGGCATTAAATGGTCGGTGAGGTTCGTAATCCATAGGCATTCCCCCGATTCATTGATCTCCATAAGAAATATACAGTAATTACGAAAAGCAGAGATGTGAAAAAGATTAAATCAGAAGCAAACAGACTTCAAGAGCCTTGTAGAAAAGTGTGTGTGTGTGTGTGTGTGTGTGTGTGTGTGTGTGTGTGTGTGTGTGTGTGTGTGTGTGTGTCAGTTGAACAACTCAAGAATCGACCCGAACGTTGCGTCGTTCAGCTCCATCTGCATAACCGGAAGGATTTGGCAACACAGAACCCGTGTATGAGTGTGACAGACGTGTTCACTGATGTGAAAAATGTGTTCCATGTTTCAGCAGGGGCGTTTCTAGGACTTGAGGAGGTTCAGGGCTTAGCTCGAACCTATTTAAAAAAACTCAATGCAATGCAAACCAGCACTGGCTTGCCCAGCTCGTTAATAGCCACTGTATGTTCATTTTAGCTGCCCAGTTTGTAGATGTTAGTTAGATAGTACCAACATGTGGCCTAATCATAACTGGCCTGGCAGCCCAAAGGCCAGGTTTTTTTCAATTCTGTGTGGCGACTTATGATGTGGAGGGTCTGTGGGTCGTCCCTCAGAACGATTTGAGTGTTAAACACTTAATTTCCTGCATTCAGGTGAATTACCAATGTATTTCCTGAATCAAGTTATACTTGTAATATCTTTATGTAAAGGGAAACACAATGGGATAATTAAAAAAAAATCAACCACCGGTGTATATTCCCATTAGATTGACTTTACTATTCTTATCTGAGTCAGCACACATGTAGCCTTGGCATCATTTACTCTTCCCTTCTCTTTTGCATCTTTTGTTGGGGAAGCAACCTTCTTAAATGTGCATTTGAATTATTCACCTCAGTGATACATTACTTAATTTTAATGAATTAATAAACCCCTGGACTGTAATATTTTATATGTGTTTGAACAACTTTTCAGCTCATGTTCAAAACAATGTGCTCTTTCAAAATATATGTGTTCTCTGGGATTTGGAGTCGTGGTGATATTTTGAGAAGAATAAAGTGATAATAGACTATTACAGGAATACAGTCACTACATTTCAGAAAATAATCTACCTGCACCATAGTCCGTAGTCCATGGTCCTCCGTAGATTGCTTTGCTGGTAAAGCAGATGTCAGACCTTCTGACCGACTGCACAGACCACAGAAGCTGCGCTGACCATCTCTATTTTTACAGAGAGAGCGGACACTGAAGCGACCCGAGCTCCGTGTGTTTGGGTCCGAACCATCGACTGGAATCCTCACTGCACAGGAACTCCAAACAAAATCACTAGCATTCCACTGCTAAACTTTGTGTTGATGGCATCGATGTATCAGACGGATTTGGTTATAATTGCTCCAAAAATTGAATGTTTCACAACTTTCCTCACTTATAGATGGTTGCTAGGTGATAGTAAAAAATACGTCATATTGGTCAGACCAATACAGTAGACCCCACATGTAGCTGCCGGTTTTATGTACCTTGGAAAAAACTAAACTGTTACAGTTCAACCATGAGTTCTACAACAAAAATGTAAGAACTGCGAGTGCCTTGGAAACGCTTCCTTTATTTGCATGTGCCGTTCTGGGGCTTTTTTAGCCAAGGCAAGGCAGCTTTATTTGTATAACAAATATATTTTTATTGTATCATACTTTTTTTGTGAAAAATATTTAAAAAAACAAATCCAGGGCTATTCATAGAACATTCAGGGCTGTAGTCGGGGACGCCCAGGCTGAACAACGCCTTTGTGTTATTAAAGTGATATTAAAAAAAAAAAAAAAAGAAGCTGACTGCTGACTGGGGGAAGAATGCAGTTCCTCTAATAGCCAATAGATGCATGGTTTAATGATCAAGGATAAATGAATGAATGAATGAATGAACAATAAACATTGGACCGGAAATTTGGCTTTCATTTTTCTTCAAATGAGTCATTTGTGCTTTTTACTCTCTGATTTTGTTCCCTTAGTTCAAAAATGTGTGTCATTATTACTTAATTAAACCCCTTGAATTATTAAACCACCCTCTTGTCTTCTTTGTGAAGTACAACAAACTCTTTCCTCTAAGAGGTATCAAAGATACCCAAAATGTTTGTTTAACCTGGAATTAAAAATCTGAATATAACTACAAAATCAAAGCAAAGCACTAATATAGACTATGGAGAGGACATGGTTGATGTTATTAATGCTAACCTAACAGAGGTGTCAAGTAACAAAGTACAAATACTTTGTTGCCTTACTTAAAAATGTTGGGTATCCATACTTTACTGGACTAATTATTTTACAGCAGACTTTTTACTTCTACTCCTTACTTTTTTATGGGATTGTCTGTATTTTACACGCCTTACGTTTTAAAAATAGCCTCGTTACTTCTATATCAGTTTGGCTGTTTTTTATTCATCCTTATCATCATCGTTTTCATTGTTTAAAAAAAAAAAATAAACTATCCAGATAAATCGCGCCACAGAGTGAATTTGATTGTGGATGAGAAGTATAAACTTTGCTTGATCATGTACACATTCAGCCAGTTGGAACAGAAGAACACTGAAAAGGCATGTTTAGTAAGCAGGATTTGATGGCTACTTTCCTACACTTATAAAATGTAATTCAATGTGGATGTGATTCATTTACTCAACGTAATGGAAAACGTTACAAATTCTGTTTTTTTTGTGATCAAATCTTTACTTATTTTTATATATTTAAGGAACAAACAGTGGCAAGCAATTACAAACCATAGACTGAGAAGGAGAACGCGCGTCCCAGGACCAAATAAAGATAAAAACCAAAAAACGAGAGGAAAGACGGGAGGGAGACAAAACTAAACTCGCAGAAACAGTCAATTTGTGATAAACCAAAGTATCCTTTAAGTTGAGATTAATTTCCACTGCGCTGTATTCTCTGTGCAAAAACTGATTGAGGTTTCTGTACTCCTATCCTCTAACGATGCCACGGTGCTCATTACATTACATTTCTTGGACATATTGTCAGCTGAGCAACTGGTGGTGAGCAACTGGTGTTTGGCTTATGTTGCCACAGCAATATACCATCAACTCATACCAAGAGCAGACATGTAGTGAGTGAATCACCCATTATCAGATGTATTCTCATTTGGTATTTGCTTCAAGCTCACTATCACAGCCAGAAACACGAATACCACAGATGATGGCGCAGCACTCAAAGTTCAACAGTACAACGACAGGTTGTTGGGGTTGCAAGCTCTACAAACATTGGCTTCTTTCTGACCACAGAACACACGCATGGAAACACACACATTCACCCCTCCACCAGCGCCGCCGCTGCCTCCAGCAAGTGCTATTTTGCCAACTGCAACCCTGGGCAAGATAATAAGATGGCTAGCAGACATTTTGTCAATATTTCTGGCTTGGCTCAGAGTGCGCCTGGCCGGCTGCTTACTGATGGATGTGTTGACTCATTTTTTTTCTTCTTTTTCTGTTCCACAGGAGCTCTGCCCTGGTTTGCCAGACTGCGAGAGAGCAAGTAGAGGCAAGTGTACAGGGAGGAGAGAAGGTCTTACTAATGCAAAGCAGTTCATTAAAATCAGGCACAAAGCATCTATCAGGGGGGAGGGGTGCTGCTAATCCGTGCCTGTGGTGAGTCCAGCAATATTCAGAAAGGGGATGGTACACTCCTCAGCTGTGAACTTGTCTGGGGAGCGGCGGAGTTGTTTGATGCTAACGAGGCCGTGCAGATGATTGATTTTCCAGAAGGATGCTTTGAGACTCTGCTCTTAGTCTGCCATCTGATTATCATACACGGCATTATTCATGTCATGAATATACAAAGAGGCAAGGAACAAATAAATACTGACATGCATCCAGAAGCTGATAAATATTAAAAAGAGCACACATGGCTTCAGATTTTACCATTTCATAATTTGAACATTCATGCTGTAAAGCCTCTAGCCAGGGTCTAATCTTCATTTCAAACAGGTTGAGCAGCCATGAGGAGACGAAAAGTTCTTCACAAACATCATATTTGTGCTGTGTCATGAATGCTGGAATTCTTACTCTAGAACTTTGCAGTATTTCAGATACTTCATAAAGTACCAGTACGGTATGTGTTACTCTGACTTTTCTTTACATTTCACACAGAAATTATAATGAAGAAAAGGGGAAAAGTCAGAGGATCACCAAAAATGTATTGATGAATGTAAACTAGTTTTTTTAAGAGACATGTATAGACTAATGTTTAATGTTTCACATTCTGATTCAACATGTGGGAGGATTTGAATGAATACTAATGGCACAAACAGAGGTGACTGTGTGCTCCCACTGTTTGGACATCAAACGATCCGTGCAGGCACACACTGGACACCAACACACAACACACCCCAGCGCTGTTGGGAGCCGCTGCTGAGAGATCCAGCTTTGCCTCCGACACTGATTCAGCTAGTGATGTCTCATTCATTAAATGGGTTTCTTTAAATCCTGTTGCCACATATTTTCTTCTTCCATTTCTTTTTATTGTCCTCCCACGTAAGACACAAGCAAGGGGGGGAGAGGATAATGAAATTGCACCAATGTGTTACAGTTTAAAATGGGTCTTCAGTTACAGAGTTCTGAAATGTCAAATTAGTTTTATCAAAGGACACATGGAATTCTAACTTCCTATGTGATTATAAACAATTGTGTTAATTACTTGAAAGCAGTACTTGCCCAGAGTACCTGATCTGAAGTATCTTACCAGAAAAGGACTTTGGTTGATGTAAAAGTTACCTTTAGTAATTTTCACTGATTTTCTGGTATTAAATTTACTCAATTGTTAGAAATAAAAGTAAAAATAACTTTTGGTTATGAACTTTATTGTTGCTAACTTGAAAGGAAAACATAACATTTGGGTTTTTCCACACTTTTGTGAACATCAAATAAAAAAACAAAAACAGAAATCAGAATCTTTCACTCCAACATGCGAAAAAACATTTCATGCAAGAAACGAGAAAGAGGCTTAGGGGAAAATATATCAGAGTAAAAGTATACATTTTATTTAGTAAATGTATCGGAATAAAGGTGAAAGTTTCCGGAAATATGAATTGCGAAATAAAGTACAGACATCTGAAAATTCTAAAAGTACAGTAACGCAGTATTTGTACTTTGTTACATTACAACACTGTATAAATATGGACATACAGTGGGGCTTGAAGGTTTGGGCACCCTAGGTAAAAAATTGTATTAATGTAAAGAAAGAAAGCAAAGAAAAGATGGAAAAATCTCCAAAAGGCCTCAAATGAAATCCAATCTAACTTTTTGTGACATATTATGCAAATGTATAATCTGTCATTTGATCCCTTTTGGAGATTTTTTACATCTTTTCTTGGCTTCTTCATGCACATCGATACAAATTTTTACCTGGGGTGCCCAAACTTTTGAGTCCCACTGTAAGTCTCTGAAGTCTGTTAGGTCCAGCCATGGTCGGTGTGCGTGCAGACACCACAGAGCCCCAACGCAGACTTGTCATGATGACGGTTAGGAAAAGTTGTGGTTAGGGTTAGGGTTCATGTGTCATGACAGTGTTATGTCATTCTTATGTTGAAATCAAAGTAAAGTGTTACCAAACCAAGTTGTGCAACAGAAAACTCAGATTGGACAGATAGTCTAGCTAGCTGTCTAGATTTACCCTGCAGAGATCTGAGCAGCAGCTAACCATAGTCCTCAGAAATCCACCGGAGTTTAAAAGTCCAACACAAAGAAAGCGTTAAGTAACGGCAATCCAGTCAAATAAAGAACACACGGCAACAATTTCTGGCAGCAACAGGGCAATCCCAGAAGTGGAAGGTCGTGGATGTAGACTAGTTTACTGGAAAGTAAAGTCAAGTCAGCATATAATTGAGGCCAAGACAAGTCTGAACCAAGCTGATTTAAAAACAAGAAAGTTCTAAGACCCCAGAAAAGTTGCATCTAAGATCAGAATCCTGCTCTGAGAACAAACTCCATAGAGAAACTCAAAAAGTTAGTGTTTCCTGCACTTGCCTAGGTTTCTTGTGTATGCATCACAGAGGTTATTAGCCCACAGTCTGGGGTTGTTGCCTTTGAATCATTAAGTAAAGGATGAGTGTTTGAAGCGCCTTGATATAATGATCCTTGGCAACTCTGAGGGTTCAAAGTAAATTGGCAAGGGTAAAAAAAACCTTTCTTGCGACTGAACGAAATAGAGAAATCAGCCAGCTATGTTTAATAGAATTTTCATCAGTGCTCAACCAGTCTCTCAAATGGGTTATCTAAGATAATGGCTGCACAGGTTCATTACCTCCTTGTCAAATTAAATTTCTTTTTCTCCTCAAGGGGGGATTGGATAGTGATTACAGATCTAACCAAAAGAAGGCTCTAACTTTCACTCTGTAAGACTGGGGAAAGGCGACAATGACAGCAAAATTAGTCTATTTCATCTCAAGACCTTTGTACACTGACCTGTCCAAGCCACAAAGAGAGTAGGTGTTCACTGTGGTGACACTGAGGATTGTCTTTGTTTGCATTATTTTTCTTTCAATGTGTGACTCTTGTTCCTCTTAAATGAAGACCTTTTGTGAAAAAGGGGTGATGCGTAAGACATACTATAAGAAAAAGACAACATTTACTTCAACAAAACTAAATCAGCAGATGAGACGTTGCTGTCGGGCTTAATGGATTCTTATTCATTGTTTCTTTATTTTTAAAAAGGAAATTAAAAAGTTAAATGGTGCGTGGAGAACACAGAGACTCTGAACTCAACTGAAAATACATACTGAATAAAAGAAAACACCAGTTGCCATGGTGTCCATAACATTTTACTTTTGGGATTGCTCCATTGCCTTCAGAAATTTGGTCGGATATCACTCTTTTCGGGCAGATGTCTGTTGCTGTCCGTTCCTAACTTTTGATTTCTGAGGACTATTGTTAACGGCTCCTTAGATCTCTGCAGGGTGAATCCAGCCAGCTAGCTAGACTATCTGTCCAATCAGAGTTTTCTGTTGCAACCTTTGACCTTACACACAATCAGCCAACGTAAAATTACAACAACTGCCACTAAAAACACCACAAACTCGCCATCCTCTCCCCTCGACTGACAGACACACTTAAAATGGTATAAATACCTTTAAGTCCACATCATGGGACAAGTCTACTCTGCTTCAGAGTCCTCCGTCACCGCAAAATGTACAAACTACTCTACTGAAACTTGTAAAGTGTGAAGGAAACGCTTTTTTCTGACCAAGACGGACATAGCAAGCCAAAGAGCCTGATAAACATGTTGCTTCTGAGGTGCATGATACAGAGCACAGGCTTGTCAAAATACTTTGTCAGGTTTGGTAGTCTTGATCTGGTAGTCGTTGTGTCCTCTAGTTATCAGAAATTGCTGTTAATTTAGCTTTTAACCAAAGTTCTAATATGTGCCTAACTGTTACCTGCACATGTCATGTGTCACCAGAAAATGGGCCTCATGGTGGAGGGAAATTATGTTTGCAGTGTTCATAGAACATAATTTCATAGAGTTAACTATCATTCCATGATATTGTCTAAGACTGTGTTATTTATGAGCAGATGCAGCCCCAGTACCAAACTCCCTAAACGGCAGCAGCTGTGGCTTGCATCATCCAAATCCAAAGAGGAGGTGAAGTGCTTCTCATTGCTGGCTGGCTTTATGTGCAGGACACTCTGATCCCAATGATCTTTTGACCAGGATTAGAACAGCAGGTTTGGCAGGTTTGAATTGTGAGTGGTGTGATTTGTGTGTTTGCCTTGATCTCATTGTAAGTGGTGCTTCTGAGAAAGTACCCACTGTCAATATGAAATATATGGATGTCAATGTGCATATGAGACGCTATCAACATGAGGTGGTAAATGTGTCCTGTATCGATCTTTCTTGTTAAATTAAGGTCATTTCTGTGTATTGGTTGTAGTTTTTGAAGTGGCTTTCATTTATAATAACGTAATAATGTAATTGCTTACATCTGGGAACACGGAGACATCACTGCAATATTGGGAAAGATAAACGGTAAGATGATCAGAGAGGTTTGTAAACACAACAGCCATTTAGTCAGGTTGTCTAAATCACTTTCTTGGAGGTAAAATCAGAAGTGAGTCCCCAGAAATGTCGTAATAATCCCTCAGTAAGTAACGAGGTTACTCTAACGAGGGCATTTATTTTCCAACCTGTAAGATTGCGATCCAACTGCTCCTGTTTCTTGCCTTATCGTTTTTATTTTTAGCATGTCCGTGTTACCAAATCTCAACAATTAAGTTGGTGAGTGAATTGTTACCATTAGTGATTTTTTTTAAATATATATACATATACATGCATACACACACACACACACAGAGTGGATAATTGTCAGAAAGGTCATCATTTTCATCCTAGTCCCATCAACCCAGTGACAATATAAATGATGGTGTCAAAAGTTGAACAGTCACTGTGTCTCCAGTGGTGACAAGTTTCTTGAGTTTTTGATTACATTTCCCAAAGTGACACTGTTGTTGCCTACTGAGGAGATGATGAGCAGCAGGGTATCTGGGGCTCAGCATGAGGGTTGCCTCTCTGCAGATATCCTGATTGGTTGATGTGTGTCTGCACACAGTTAGAGAGATGCCTTCACAGTCTGTTAGTTCCAGCTCTACTTTCCAACTTTCTCCTTAAAGTAAAGACGTTCCAGTCAGGCTTCTACAAACAAATGCTCTGTTAAAGGAGATTTATTTTACTCATGCATACAAGATATTTAGAAACTTTCACATTCCGCGTGAAAATACACATATTCAGCTAAAACTAAAGCTTAAACACTGACAGTTTTGGTTCATACAGTTTCCTCTAATATGCATATTTGTATTTATAAAGTTGGATTGTGTTCAGTTTGGAAGCATGATGAAACACTTACTTATACACATGAGGTTACTTTTCTTGTTTTATCATTTTATTTGCACGGAAGAAATTTGAAGGTTCAGGGTGGCTGTGGCTTAGGAGGTAACCCAATTCGTTCACTTATCCCAGGGTTGGAAATTGGATTCCCACTCATCCTGCCAACATGCCAAAGTGCCTTTGGGCACTAGACTGACCCCTAAATGGCTCCTGATGGTCAGGACAGCACCTTTGCATGATTGCGTGTTGCCGTCTGTGTGAGTATGTGTGTGAATGGGTTAATGAGAAGCAAATCAGATGCAGTATAAATGCAAAGTTGTTACACAAGGATTGAAATGTGGAGCGTAACAGAGATAGTTGTATTTCTGATAGAAGACAGCCTACATCTTTGTATCAAAAAACGCAAAGTGTGGCCGTCTGCTGTCCTTACAGCACCACAAGTGGAGCAGCTGAGAGACGCTTGATGCTTAAAGGGCAGCAGCCGTGTTGAATGCCGTGCTAATGGCAGGAAATCACTAGAACTGGTGTTGGTGGGAGAGGGCAGGAATGAGGGTTTGCAACAGATAAACACATAACAGTGTAAATACTACTGCAAATTGTGCAGGCTATGTTTTATTAATCTCTGTACATAAAAACATGCTCTAGCCGGAAAAGTTAAGCTCGATAATTTATAACAAACTTTATTTGCTTGTCCTTTTATACAAGAAATGCAGCAAAAACAGATTTACAATAAGGAAATTACAACAAATGAATTCCATCATTGATAAAAATGAGATTGAGATTAATAAATACATTGGAAATAAAATGGGAAATTACACTAATTTGATAATAATAATGAGAAAAAGATATAAATTGAATACATACAGTATAGCTAGAATGCATAAGATGGAAATAAAACCCACTGAATAACAATAATAATAATAATAAAGCAGCAGCAGTGGTGGAGGTTTGATTTTTCGCCTCGGGTGGACTCTTTACAAAGTAATGATGTCCGTGTAATGCTTGGAGCAGCACTAACTACTTCCCATTCACTTTCGTTTCGTTTCGTTTCGTTTATTTCACACGTCATCACTGTACATTCAATCACAATTCCATGATGCACAACAATCA
>NC_048419.1:22130638-22221325 GCF_013103735.1 Etheostoma cragini | reverse complement strand
TAATGATATAATTTGTTCAATAAGATATCAAAATCAATAGTATCAAATGCCTTGGATAAATCTAAAAAAATACCAATAACTTTTATGTTATTAAGGTGAAAGCACAATTTTCAAAGGTGAATATCTCCCAACTCCAGCACATGTTTGAAGCATCGGAAATTTAAGATCAAAACATTTTTAATTGCAGGGCTTCAGGTTCACTGAGGGCCCCCTTGTGGTAATTTAAAGGCTTTGGATGGAGAAGATGTGGATTTAAAATGGTTGCTGGTCCCTGGTGGTAATATAAACATCAAAATGACTATTAATCAGAAGGGAAATCAGCAATGGCTTCTATTTAACAGTAAAGAATGAAGAGAGAGGGAACAAAAAACAACTGGCAAACTAAAAGAGAGAAGGAACACAAAAGCCATTATTTAAACATTAACAAAAACCACATCCTGTAGATGGGCCAAATCATTCAAAAAGCTTCTGAAGGTGGCTCATCGACATAAAATGCACCACAGTACATTTTGGCTATAAACAATGATTGTCCTTATGTTGGAATTGAGCTTACATATTAATATCAAATCAATTTGAACCTTGTAGAAATAATAGTGTGCAGTCTATGGAAGATTATACCTTCACCTTCCCACCGCTGTAGCAAAAAAAATAATAATATGCTTTTATAAAACCCATGTGTCTCTCACACCTGGCGACGGGTCCTGAAAGGATGAAACAGATGTTATGTGCTGATAGCGTGTTGGTGTGTAACTGTCTTAGAAATTGTTAAAGTTGAATGTATGGAATGCATGGGGTTGTGTTCATGTCAACTTATGTTGTGTGTGCTTAGTTTCTGTGTTTCTGTAAATTCCTATTTCTGTATTGTCTACTATGCATTGTAACGTGCGTGTAAATTATTGCATTGCCCTCATCAATGCAATCCATGAGCTGACTAGGATCCTAAATAAACAGACTGACAGTAACCTCAGAGCACTGGTGACACCTTGTGGCTGCCTGGGCGTCAGTTTCACTGCAGAATGGAAGCAGTTTGTTATCTCTGCCATTGAAAACCTAAAAGCTCCATTTTGAAGATGCAAAAATCTATCCGGAACCAACACACATCTCAGAACACCTTATTTAACGTTTCTTGTTTGACTAATAATAAGCATGTTCTGGAAAATTTGACATTTCAGTCTTTGACTGGCACGTTAAAATAAGATATGATCTGCTCTGCTTATATGCATATAGGGTCTTACGTTTAAGAAATATATACATAAATAAAACAACGTTTGGTGAATTGGAAGGTGCCGAATTAATGACTGGCTCCCAAAGCTCAATGTGGAGTTGATTTTCCTTGGGGTTGCAGCCTACATGTTTGGATACAAATGAGACAACCTTTAAATCGTACGTTTGAATAAGATGTTCGGTTACAAAAGAGAATGGAGTGCATCTGTGCGTGGCGGTAGCTGGTACCTCCGTAAAATATGCAGCTAAAAACTAATTTGCTATTTTACGGAACATTAACTAGGTTTGTCTGTCCATTTTAAGGGGCGGTTCGACCCCAGCTCCAGCTGTGACAGGACCTATGGGCGCGGAAGACCTGTTTCTGTAGCACCATGAGCAGATCCTCCAATTGGCCAATCGGAAATCAAAACAAGCCTGCCGTGATGAGGAACTACGCGCTCATTGGATGCTCGGTGAATGACGTAAATGGAACGCAGTACGGATTGGTCACTCGTCCACCTTTAGTTTGGTAATCGTCCCTTTACAGTTGTTGCCTACCGGAATACAAGCAACTTCGCCAGGTAGGCTACTGTGCTGTAAATTGTACAGTTAACTTTATATTAACAATGTGTCTGTGCAGCTGACTTAAATGCTTTAAACATGCGACGCAGCCTGTTTGGGAATGCATTTAGTCTCTAATATTTAGCCCTTTCGTGGCGTTGTGATACGTAACAGACAGGAAGTTAAACGTTTAATGGGACATCTTGCAGGATTAATGGATTTTGTAACTGCATAAATGAAATCCATGTCATACAATTGTAAGATGGTAGAGTCAGGATTTGTCCACCTTTCAAGGATCAGAAGGCCAATTCCAGAAGTTAAACATTTCATACACATACAGCCACTAACTGTCTTACTGTAATGGCTTATAACCTAAGCAATTGTTGTTAAAGGAAGTAGTAGTTTAATGTTAGGTCTTGTTATGTAAAAAAAAGTCTTCTGATTAAGACAGAATGCAGTCTTTGCAGTAGAATGTTAAAACTAAAAAACTACTATAAAAACTGTTATGTCAGACTGTCAATCATTCAAACCGATTTATCAATTATCGATTCTTACAGGTTGTTGTTGACAAATAAAATTAATTAACACTTATTTAACACAGTATGCATTATAGTGTGTTTTAAACCATTTATTAATTGTTGATTAATGCGTTACCAAAAACGTCTCAAAAAATTCATACAAGAGATGACAGCTAACAACAGGGCTTCTGGGAAATGCAGTGTTCTTGGCATCTTTTTATTATGTGTGCTTTCTGTCCATACTTTACAGATTTGACCATGGATCTCGTGCTGAATGTTGCCGACTATTACGTCCTCACCCCGTATGTGTTCCCTGCATCGTGGCCCGAAGAGGGGGCCTTGCGGCAGATCATCAGCCTGTTGGTGCTGACCAACCTCGGGGCTGCAGTCCTGTACCTGGGCCTGGGAGCCGTCAGCTACTTCTTCGTCTTCGACCACAATCTGATGAAGCACCCACAGTTCTTAGAGGTATGAAGCCTGTATCTGAGATCATGTGTTGTTATAAACAATGTGCTGCCAATGCTAAACACTAAGCAATCAATCCGACTGTACATATACAAGATGGGGACTCATTTATTGGCACACCTGCAGAATAAAATGCAAAATAGATAATAAATACTATAGAATATAATGATTTAGGAGCATGAGAAGAGTTGCCTCAAAGGCTAAGGCTGGCGTTATTTTGGATTTTTCCTTACTGACAACAAATTCATACCACCCTGGATACCAGGGGTGTTACTAGAAATGCCTCCATACAACCTCTGTATCTTTTTATTATGTTTATATATTTCCTCTTTCTTTATTTATCCCTTTTTTATTTTTATTTATTTTACTTAGAATCAGGTTCAGAGGGAGATCAAATATGCCATGACCTCTCTTCCCTGGATCAGCATACCCACGGTGGCCTTGTTTTTTGTTGAAGTAAGAGGATACAGCAAACTGTACGACAATGTCCATGACTCTCCGCTGGGTAAGTTATAGAGTGACCCCACCAGCTTACAGTTGTTATATTATAGTTCATGAATTTGAAACCCTGAAATTACCATGTTCTTGGTGGTGACATGGTCTGTGTGCTTTCAGGGTGGCCTGGGCTCTTCCTGAGTATGATCTCCTTCCTGTTTTTCACTGACATGTGTATCTACTGGATTCACCGGTTCCTGCATCATAAGCTTATTTACAAGGTCAGTACAAGTGTTTTTTTTTACTTTAAATTGTATTAGGTAGGCACTTGTTGGGTGCATTTTAACATCAGCACGTCATTGTTTTGACAATACTATAAGGTGCTGTAGATATCAGCCTATATCATATATCATATTAACCCTATTCCCTATTACCTCTACAACCCTATTATAGTAACCCTATTTGCCGCTTTGATAGAATCAATCAGAATGTCTCTTTGTCATCTTTATTGTATTAATATTGACAAATCACCAAATTCCTCCCAAAAATGTCCTGGTTTTATTTGTCCAGGTTTCATTACTGTTCTGCCATTTTTTTTTATCAGCCAACATATTCATCAAATACCAGATAGCAGATAATATCGTCCCAGCCAATAAATCAACTCTACTCTCCACCGTTTAACCCCTAAGTTTTAATGACATTAACTTTACCTCCTAATTGGTTGGAGTCCTAAAACTCTGTTGTAAAAATAACAAATAACAATTTTTCACCCTTGGAAGTATTTTTCTCCAATATTGAGGTATATGTTAATAAATATATTGTGGTGGTAGCCCTTTCTGTTGCCACGCTGGGCTTACACAGTAGGTGAAAAAGCGTCTGGCTACTCCACATAGCAATCGGGGATGGGAGGAAAACTGCGCTACACTCCGTAGAGAGACACGGCCAAATAGTCTTGCGAGAGAAAACTCAAATTAAACAGTTAGTCTAACTAGCTGTGTCAATTGACCCTGCAGAGATCTGAGGAGCAGTCAACGATAGTCCTCATTAATCCACCAAATTATAAATTCCAACACAAAAACAACGGAAGGAAAAAGATAAGACGTCCATCGGATATGTAAGGCCAACTGCTCAGTGTTTAACTTATAATCTTTATTTAAAAAAATATTTTTTATTCTTATTATATTGGTTTGGCTTAACTGGATCTCTATTGGGTTTCATTCTCATTGCTGTTGCTGCTATGACACCTGTTTTTCCCACCGGGGATTAATACAGATGTATTTGATCTAATCTAATCTTACCTTGTGACTTGTATGTTTGGGGTCAATTAGATCCTAGATATATAGTTATAAAACTTACAATGAACAACAACAGGACAATAGGTTGAGGTATGAATTAGTATGTTGTCATTAGATTCTTATAGGAAAAAGACTTTACAGCACAAGTGAAAGCATCTTTCAATTGTGTCTTTACCATGGTGACTCACTTGACATGTTTGTATTATAACCATAAATAAATGGTGTCCGACAAAATCCCAAAGCAATAACTGTCTCCGTCTGATCTCTTTGCTCTCTTCTTCCCCAACAGCTGTTTCACAAACCGCACCACATATGGAAGATCCCCTCTCCCTTTGCCAGCCATGCCTTTCATCCAGTAGACGGCTTCATGCAGGGACTCCCATATCACATCTACCCCTTCCTCTTCCCCCTCCACAAGGTTCTCTACTTGGCCCTGTACATTTTCGTTAACATCTGGACCATCTCTATCCATGACGGTGACTATCGCGTGCCTGGAGCTCTGACGGGTGCCATCAACGGCTCAGCTCACCACACTGACCACCACCTCTTCTTCGACTACAACTACGGCCAGTACTTCACTCTGTGGGACCGCCTGGGAGGCTCCTACAGGCATCCGTCGGCTCTGATGGGGAAGGGTCCTCATGATCTGATCCGGAAGCTTCAAGCAGAGGGAAAGTTGAGAGATGACAGAGTAAAGGCTAAAGGGCAAGTGAATGGACATGCTCAGAGAGGAGCCACGTGCAAGGAGGAGTAACAGTAGGGGAAGTTAACATTAATTGCTGAAAGTGATCTCTATTTTTTCAAGACAATGTGCTGTACCCATTCCTTGAAGAATCATTTGAGTTTCTGTGTTGCCAAATAAGCCGTTGTGAGATTTTAATTCTAGTGAAGAAGATGCATGTAAGATGGTTTCCCTGGGATTGATTTCATGTGGAGCAAGCTTTGGGATTGCTGCATTCTTTGACGTATCAATCAATAGACAAGAAACAGATTGACTTCCCAAGTTGGCGATACTGTCTTACAGTGTTAATAATTGAACCGGGGTGATAAAGTGACTCTTTTTTGTATATGCCACCGAAGATTTTTCGCTGTATGCAGACCAAGAAACACCAGAGCCAAAGACCTGTGGAGCATCAAAAGGCTGGAGCTGCTACAGTATCACAGAAATGACACTGACTGAGAGTGGAAGTTTCACTTCATGAGTAGTACCTGGGGCGTGTGTCACAAGGATTGTTTTTCACAGATAAACCAGAGTTAACAAGTTTATTGTGCACTGAATCGTTAACATGTGGCAAACCAACAAGTGCTTCAAAAGAAATATTGCAATAGTTTACAACTATTTTCTTCATTGTGGACATATAGGATTTATAAAAGAAATGTCAGTTACATATTAATTGCTCAGTTCATGTCTTCTCTGTGTTTGTTGATCTGGTTGCATCATCCGTGTGAGAATTGACCTTTACTCCCAGTGCTGTATTATTGCATTGGTACAAACTGTAGAAATACTTATTGGAAATGAAATAATAAATAATAATCCCAAAAATTGCACTTTGAAATAGTGAAATAGTGCTTTGGTTCTTTAATCATACAATGAAAACATACAACATTGTATTGAATTTGAAAGTTCACTCTTCACCTTAGAAAAAAAGTAAAGATAATCTTAACTCAGAGTCCACTTACTGGCTTTGTCAGGAGCTTTCAAGCCTGATTTTTTCGTCACTGATCAGCAGAATGGGGATGCCCGGAAGCTTCTTTCATCTACAGCATTTTTGCAACTTCTCATCTGTTATGGCTGAAAAGTTAAACATTTAAGTTAAGTCTTGACCTTGACAAACGATCCCAACGCAGCGTCCAGTTATTACTTTTTTCATGAGCTTCTTCAGCGCATGTAGCTGGCTTTGAATCCTTAACTTTTTAGCCAGTACAGACAAGAGCTGTGTTCAAAACCGTTCCCTGTGGTGGAAATAGTGCACTATTTGTTTGCCATTTTGTGATTTTGTGATTGAATTCTTTCTGTTTGATATAATTCACAATATAGTTGACTTTAAAATACCCACAATGCACTGCTAATTTAAGTGTGCAAACGATGAGCCCTACATTCGACTCCTGTATACCACAATGCAATGCGGTCATGTTTTAAGAAACCGAAGCACCCATGAAAACTTAAAAGGAAAAATGGAGTGGGCTTTCGTCTCTTAAAAATTGAAAATGGAACATGCTACATATGTACAATTTGTTACTATTCTCCTGAGTCCTCGGTTTGTTTCAGTGACGTATTAGAAGTCATTTTGTTTCAGTTTGTGCACATGATGCCGACTGAATTTTCAAGTTAGGTCCAAAAATCTTGTTTGGTTGTTCCCTATATAGAGTATATATAGTTCACTAATTCATAAACACTATCTAGTGAATGGGAATAGTGAGTGAGGGAATGAGGGAATGGGTTTGAACTCATCGTAGAAGTCCTAAGAGGCTATGGAGGAAATCCCAGATCTATCTCCATGACAACTTAGAGAGCTCCATCAACTGATGAAGACCTTGTAATATGATTGAAAGCTCGGTAAAAAGTTATTAGTTATATAGTTATAAAAAGTAATTATATTTTATTACATCAATTTATTTCCAAATAGGCCTACATATTACACTTTTACCAATCTATTAGGTGCAAACAAATTTAGCAACCTTCAGATACAAAATTGACTTCCTGGCGTTTGCAAATGCTCATGAGTAGATTCTGTGTGCTGTACAAGCAGGAATAATATATAAATACATAGCATGCTTTTCAGCTTCTTAAGTCTTATACGCAAACGTGCACATACGAATAAAAACAGAACAACCAATATAGGGGGGCTGTCTACACATGCTCTGCCAGTCCGTGGTGACAAACATGCCGTGTCATGCCAGTAATGGAGCTCATCAGCAGAAAAAGATGGGCATCCAAAGGAAGGATCGCATGGCTGTTCCTGCTGCCATGCCTGCCAGTAATCCTAGTGCTAGATGCTCCGCCACTCCTTCAAACGGGTCCCGTTGAACCACCACCTGGTGGGTTCCTTAGAGAAAAGACAGACAGAAGACACATGTTTATGGTCAACTTTTTGGCTGATTCCCTGTTTGGCAAATTAGAGTAAAGGAGGAGTTTAACTCGGATTCAGATCAGCAGAAAACTTCCATTCCAACTTTTACCATTAACAACCACACATTAATACAATGCAATTGTACACAAATTATAAATATGTGCCCCCAGTATTGTTACTTCATCTTGTGACAGTGTTATAAACCTTTATTATTTCAGTTAATATTATGCTTAGAGTAGGCTACAGTAGGCTGTGATACATATTACTAAATAAAGCTTCATTAAAAGATTACCACAAATTTACACACAACAAACCTTAGCTAGCAGGGTGAAATCAAAGATGTAAGCATGAAGAGGTATATTTCCTAATGCTTAATATCAAGGTTAATAAAATCTATTTTCAAAGGACTCGTTTGGATTTTGGATCTCTAATATTGCTGTTAGTTTTGTAGTTTGACATAGGTAAAATACAATTAATTCATAAAAAAAGGTTGCTTTATACTACTTTATCAATTGCTGATTTAACGCACCGCTCGGCGAGCAGCGAAGTGACTCAAATCGAACGCTCCCTAGATTAATTAGGCTGCGCGCCCAGCAGGTGTGTGTGGAGGGAAAACTACGTGGAAAAGTGGAGGACGGACAGTGAAAGTTTAAGGATTGAGAAGTTTAAACGTGGCGGTAAAAAAGGGATACAGAAACTGAAGTTTGGATTAGCTGTGTTGAGGAGGAAGACGAGGAGGAGGAGGCGAGAGGTCAGTGGTCAGTTTAGTGCACGTTAGCCTAGCTACGGACTGTACACTGCGTTTGGCTTTATATTGCTAATCCAGCATGCTACCTGGGTTATGGGCCACTCCTCTTTGTTGATTGTGTATGATTAATACAGTGAGACTGCCACACCCGCCATGGTGCTCTTTGTTGAATGGCATGTGTTTTTGGAGAAACACTGACTTTGAAAATGTTGCATTCAGTTTACTAGAAACAGACCAAATGTAATTTTTTTTGTATTTTTAACCCTCCTGTTGTCCTCGGGTCAAATTTGACCCCTTTAAAAAAAATGTCTATATTTCAAAAAAAGGGTTTCTTTTTAACCAAATTACCACGGAAAAATAGATTTGATTCCATGCAACGCTCTTTACGAATACAATTGGTCACTTTCATTCCTGACTAAAACAACTCTGTAGGTTCCTCTGATCTTAACTATTAGTAAAAATAATTCTAAATTTTTGCTTTTTTAACTCAAATATTTTTTCCGTTTTTGACCTAAGAGGACAACACAAGGGTTAATATTTGTGCAGTTACTTCCACACTCCTTGGGGAAAAAAAAACAAATCTTATGTGGAAATAGGCTACTGAATCATTTTATTGTGGTGGTCTAAAAGCAGGACGTCCATATTGAATATATGTTGAGGTTGTATTGCTGCTATGTTGAAGGTTCCTGGTGGTTGAGGGTTTTTCCTGGCTTAGAATGGGCTTCCGGGTAGGGAGGACTATCATGGTGGGATTGGTCTGCGTAAAATAAATTACTCGTTTACCTTATTTGACAGAAATATATGCATTTACCTGTTATTTCTGACAATTTCATACACAAATATGTTTTTATGCTTGAGTAAATAAAGCCTCAACTAACTAGGGCTGTGTATTGGTAAGAATCTGGTGATACGCATCACAATACTTGGGTTACGATTCAATATATTGCAATATAATTTGATACTGTGCGTAAGGCATTATATTGGGATTTTTTTTGTATGAAAGGCAAAGTATAATAAAAACATATTTAAAATTAAAAAAAGACATGATGTGCATACAAGTCAAAGTAGTTTAGATAAACAATTCAGTACACAGAAAATCAGACTGCCGGTTTGGAATTGTGGTTCACAGGTTCTTTGCATAAACCGTTAATATACAGTCTGTGGTTCTTAGTGAGCAAATACATGTTATATATTATATGTGCTGAAGTAGGCCAAAGTAAAGCCATAGCTACATTGTTAGCTACATTGTTAGCTTCTATCAAAAAGTAAGGCACTGTTGGTCAAGTACGCTAGTGGTTCGTCTCAGCATGGCCGTCTAGAGGTAAGGGGGTTTAAACACACCACAAACGTGACCCCGTCTTACGTGAACATTCTTGCATGTAAACTAAAAAAAATTAATAAAAAATTGGGTTTTTGAAAATCAATACAGTATTAAAAAAAAATATTGCGATACTCAAGTATAGAAATATATCTTAAAGCCCTACAATTACCAAGCTGGTTAACAAACTAATATTTAGCATTTAATATTTAGGAGAGTCTAGAACAGCCTGACTCTGGAGATGAAACTGAGATTAGCACCCAGATTCACATTCACAAATTCTTTGGTAAATTGCTCTTAAACATAGTTAGATTTGAAATGCTACTTTTATTCTCAATTCTTATGGGGCTGGGTTAAAAATCAAACCAAAAATCCTCTAAGCAGTAATAAACCCTGTATTTTAAGGTTAGCTTTTTTGGGTCCTGCATTACTATGGTTACGCACCTGGTCCTGCTCCAGGTGTGATGTAGACAGTATGGTGTCTGTTGATAGGGACAGCTTGGTAGGAGTCATCATATGGGTCGTATGTGAACACCTACACAAAGAAAAGTGTTAGCAAACACCACTGACAGTGAACACATCATGTCTCAGCTCTTACAGAGAACTTTGGACCACTTACCGGGTTTCTCCTGGTGTCAAGCAGAGTCAGTTTCCATGCTCTGAAAAAGACATGAACAGGAATGAGGAACTGATGGGACAGTTGTAGAGAGAGGCAGAGCGGGCAAGACATGAGGGAGGTGTGAGTACCTACATGGATTCATCCTCACTGTTGGCACACAGGTTGACTGACGAGCCGCTTGTAAGCTGAACCATAATGAGATTCTCCCTGGGATTACTCTCTGGTGGAGTCACACCTACAGTACAGTCCAAAAACATCTACTTCATGAGCATGTTAGTCTTCTGTCACGCAAAACCTCAAACAAAGATGAAGATCATACATTAAGTGTAGGTGTGTACAATTAAACAACAACAAACGTTTTGGATTATATTTGCTATTATATATCTGATTAAACTCCAGTTTGACTCAAAATAAATCGGTCACTTAGACAGTGAGACAAGTGGATGCTCATTTACAAAAATGAACCATTAATATTTTCAATTTAAGCGACATGAAATGCACTTACAGGCTCTAGCTCAGAGACTTGACTTGGAGTTATGAACCTGCCAAAAAGTCTAAATGTCTGCATGCATTACCTTCACATTCAAGTCCAGATCTGACATCTATGCACGCTGTCTTGAGGCTGATGCGATACTCCAGGTCTCGCCTGCTGTCGGTCTTATAGAAGCAAAGACTCCCATCTATCCAGAGGTCACACCAGTTTAACTTCCAGCGTTTTAGGACAGAAGCTAGAGAAAAAACACATGTCACAGAGTACCATTGGAGTTGGTCTTTTAAGGAGCAATTAGTAAAAATATTAAATTTAGCTCTTATGATAAAATAATTGTTGAGTTAGTGCTGTGATCACTAACGTTAATAGGTATGTAAGCAACTTTTACTATGATTTCTTCCCTTTTTAGATCAAGCTACTGGGAAAAAGGAATGCCTTAAATTGCATATTGTCAGAATTGTCAAATGTGCTAAGCTAAGCTAACAAGTTCAAGGGGATGTTATTTGTAAATCCCCTCCTATTGTAGGCCTTGTATCTCAAAAATAAAATCTTGCCTGTTTGTTTTGTAATTGTTTCCCAGCAGATAAATCCCCTTGACTATCCTGGGTAAGCCACTTAGAGACATGGCCCAGGACATTTAATGGCATTAGAAGTTACAAAAGTTGGAATTTACAGGTATAGGTTTCACTTGGAGAAAATATTCAGTCTATTTGAAGTCTAGTCATGTTAGTCTACCTTAGACAAAAATATCTCTGAAGGTATAACAAATGTTGAACTTAAAGCAAGTTTTTTTTTTTTTTTTTTTTTAAACAAATAATAGCACATATTTGAGTGTGACAGACCAATCGTTTTAATTTAATAAGTTAATTAAAGATGCATCTGTAAGAAATTCAAGTCGGGTCAATGTATTATTTGCCCCGAGTGGGAAATGTGTGCAGCAAGCATACAAAACAGCAAAGCATACAGTATAACATACAGCACTTGACATGAACACATGCCCTGGTTGGCTTACACCTGTGCACAATGGAGAATTGTCTTGAGTTGTTTAAGCTCCTCTGGAGCAGGCTTGTATGTCTGCCATAACCCCACGTGGGTTATAAATAACATAATGAACATTGAATATTGTCACCCAGCGACATCACCATTACCAGCGTAACAGACATCACCACCAACAACCAAACATGACTCATCGCTATGAATCTGGCCATCGGCATCACCAAGCGCCCATATTATGCTCCTTTTCAGGTTCATAATTGTATTTTGAGGTTGTACCAGAACAATAAACATCAAGGTTTACATACTTTCATTTTCAAAAAACACCATATTTTTGTTGTTCTGCTCATTGCTGCAGATCCTGTTTTCACCCTGTGCGGTTAGGTCTCAATTTCAGATAGAGAGTGAGACATATCAGTAGTTTTAGCTACAGAGTGAGACATCTGACTTCCGTACTATCTTTGTTGGGAGTTGCACATGTGCAGTAGCTAGGTAAGATCACATCAGCTAGATAACTCTTTCTCCAACTTTGGTCAGTGCAAGGCAGGACTAGGTGGGAGACTTCTTATAAACAATGGGGCACTTGTGCAATACCTGCAGAACAGGGACGTGGAAGCAGGATTTCCTGTACTATTACTTATTACTACGCGTTTCAGTTATATGACTTCATTCAATTCATTCTGTGTGTGTACTCCTTGAAGGAGAGTTCCAGTTGTTTGTCCCTAAATTTACCAGTTCAAGGTTGGTGCCTTAAAGTCTGAAAGACACAGTTGTCAAGAGCTATGTTTATTGATAAGGGTGCAGGGTCAGAACATCTTCTTTGTTTGTGACCAACGGCACCAGTGGTCTTTGGCAGCTAAGATAAATGACCGATAGAAATTTTGAGGAATGAGAAACAGAAGTAGAAAAGACTTAAAAGAGGCTCCAACTTGTCTGCGTCAAGATGAATTGTTTTTCTAAGATTAGGCCCGTTTTCCAAACAAGGTCTCCTTCTGCTGGGGAAATGGAATATAAGACCGGGGTTTTGTCTTTGTCTGGGTGAGACATTCCACATTGTTGCTGCTGTAAACCTTGTGTGACTGTCTACCTTATACTCCGCAGAGTGTAATAAAAATACACCAAAAACCAACCTTGGTTCACTGGCTCAAGCTGACTCTATTTTGTTTCAACAAAACCTCACTTCAAAACCTTTCGTCTCCTGCTGTACAGAAAACTTCCACAACAGTAGTTCTTTTGTTCATTATGTTGAACTAGTGTGTGTTGTAGCAGTGTTTTGCCATTAAGAACGAGCTAGCATCTGCTGCGATTACCACCTCATCTTATCTAGTCACGTAGAAAACTGTGGAGATTATGTTCAGTAGTTTTCATACTTTTGGCACTTTAAGGTAATGGACTTGTCAACAGCAGCAGTTACCTCCTCGTCCTTCAGCAATTAGGTTGTGAAT
Organism: Etheostoma cragini; assembly: GCF_013103735.1. Classification (NCBI taxonomy): domain Eukaryota; kingdom Metazoa; phylum Chordata; class Actinopteri; order Perciformes; family Percidae; genus Etheostoma; species Etheostoma cragini. Next base: position 22,208,164 of record NC_048419.1, on the reverse strand, counting down.
GGAAACAGGGATGTAGGACTTTGCTTTTCGTGGCAATAGGGGCGCCAACAGTGCTACAGCACCTGCCTGTTGAATATGTGTTTTAAACTACTAAACTGTACTTATCTTACAGTTTACGGCATTTCTCTCCTTAGTATAAACTTCAAGGTTGCCATATCGGAAAATGAAAGTGAGCTGACTGACTCAATAAGAGCTCTACAGAACAGTGTCGTGTGAACGTTTTTGATGAGTTTAAATAGTTTCCTTAAGCAAAAAAGGTGTTGCTTGTCTTTCTTACAAACATTTCATAATTTGAATGAAAAATCAGGCGGTTATTAATCATGGTGCCCAGGTACTTATTAGAGCCCGACCGATTTATCAGCAGGCCATTATCGGTATCAGCATTTATAATGGCCGATAATTAACACATTTTTTTATATTCATTTATCAGAATCATTTATAATGATTTAATGTAGTTAAAAATTAAAATATAAACGGACAAGACACCCTTCAACCATGTCACCACCAGAGTGCGCTCTACAACGTCCCGATTTGTGCGTGTTTTTGTTCAAATGACTAGGTTTCATGTCTTAAGTTTCTGTTTTTTATACATTTATTTATCAGAACTTTAATGTATTTTGATGTTCCTCTGTTCTGCTGTGACATAAATAGAAGAAACAAGTTTATTTTTAAACTGCATTACCATATTCATTTAGTGAGGACTCATAAATAACAACAAATAACTAATTTTAGGGAAATCTGTTTAGAATATATTTGAGGTAATTTTAAAAACAGTGTTTCTTTATTGCTTAGTTACATGTTTGTCCACCAGAGAGCCCCGACAACTTTATTTGTTAATATGTAAAATGTGTACAGTACGGGTCTCGGTCACAGTTCTTTAATATTTATGAAACATTTACGGGACATTTTTATTTATTTTCTTTAAATAATGAATATTGGTAGATAAATCGTTAGCCAATTTTTGAAACTCTCAAACATCTGTCTGTCTAAAACATCAGTTATTGGGGTATACTACACAACAAGCTTCTAGCTCCGTGGTTAGAGAAATCATGAAGATGAAATATTTCATACCGTGTGTGGTCTTAACTCAGATGTGCCTTCAAAATATCAGAAAATGGGTCACCTCTCTGCCCTGGGGGTAAAGGCACTAACCACGAACCGCAATTCCCAGAATTCAAGTCTGGCCAGGGGTGTTTGTTACATGTTATTCGCCATCTCTCTCCTTTTCTCCTTATTATCTGTCCCTCTGCTATCAACTTTGTATGAAAGCATAAAATATCCCAACAAAAAAACTAAAACAGAAAATAAGGAAACATGCCCAGAGCCAACGGCGTCGTCTGCTTATTTGTTTTCTAAACAGCATACTGAACAGTTTTAAATGAGATGGAGAAACTGAACATCCTCACATTGGAAAAATTGGAAATGTGCTCCTTATCATAACAGCCAAAGTTATCATCACCCCCCTCGGTAGCTGTTATAAATAAAAAAAAAAACTTCTTGTTTGTACTCACTCTGCCTCCACAGCCAGCCTGACCTCAGAAGCGCCATGTGTCTCAGCTGTTGTCTCAGTTCTTGTAATAGCAATAATAATAATAATAATCAAGTTAAAACAAATGGAGAAATTTCAGTTTGGGTGTTTACAAGACTAAATGATCTAGCCGTTGGTTTTGAACTCCTCAGCCTCTGTTTATATTCTCTCTGTCCCACAGACAGTGAGGTACTGGTAGAATAATCTGGACTAAGGCTGACTCATGGGATCATTGTGGATTAGGAGAGGGTTTGGCCACTCCTTCCCGTCCTGTCTCATCTTCCTCTCTCTTTCTGGATCCATTTCTCTTACTGCCTCTCGCGCCTTGTGCCATACCTAGTTCATAATGTTATAAAAGCAGTATTCTAATACTTTTGTTACATGCTAATAGAGTAAACTCTTGTGAGCCCTCTCACATTAATTTGCTGTGTGTGTGTGTGTGCGTGTGTGCGTGTGTGCGTGTGTGCGTGTGTGTGTGTGTGTGTGTGTGTATATATATATATATATATATATATATATATATATATATATATATATATATATATATATATATATATATATATATGTCGATATATATATAGATGCCTTTTACAAGTTAATCCTTGTTCTTAAATAACAACATGAGGATTAGCCTAATTGTCACCATGTCGGTTATGAGAGTCTTCATGGTCTGCAGGGCGGTCATTGATTCTCTGGTGACATAATTTCCTTATAGCATAGAGAAAACTCTGGTCCTCTCCATGTCAAAGCACCTGATTACGTATTTACAGGATTTTCTTTATTTAGAAGATGTTTTTTCTCGCATTGTTGGCAGTGAAGTAGCAGCCTTACTTGTGTAAGAAGCCTATCAGGTGACATGCCAACTCTCACTTTGTTCCAGATACTGCGACAAACTATGAAACCCACCACACTTAGCTCCCCCCCCCCAACATGTCGATATCATATCGACATTTAGATATGAGGCTAGATTTCCTCTTAAATTTTGGATATCGTAGTATTGTGATATGGGACAAGGGCTTTTCCTGGTCTTAAAGGCAATGAAGTATTTTTCTAAACTTACTAGACTGTTGTTGCCTTTGCCCACTTACAGTAGTCATTGTATCCTCTGTATTGATGATTATGTTTAAAAACTCTCGTGTTAATATTTTGTGAAAGCACTCTTAGTAAACCCTACAATATTGACATCAAGCAGGAATTCTAATCAACACCAAATAAGATTCAAAGATTCAAAATCCTTTATTAATCCCACAATGGGGAAGTTCACACTGTTGCAGCAGCGTGGGGTCTCTCTCTCTCTCTCTCTCTCTCTCTCTCTCTCTCTCTCTCTCTCTCTCTCTCTCTCTCTCTCTCTCTCTCTCTCTCTCTCTCTCTCTCTGTGTGCTGATTGTAGAGTCTGACAGCAGCAGACAGGAAAAACCTGCGCTATCTCTCCGTGAAGCAGCGCCGCTGCGGCAGCCTGTCATTGGAGGAGCTGTTCAGTGCTGACAGTGTCCTGCATGGGGTGAGAGGAGTCGTCCATCATGGAGGATCATTTTGTCACTATCCTCCTGTCACTCGCCACCTCCACGGCGTCAAGGCCGACCAAGAACAGAGCTGGCCTTCTCAATTATTATGTAATTATGTATTTTTTAAAAGAAGACTTTTTAAAAATGTATAAATACTACAAATCGATAAGTAGATCACAGGGGTCAAAAGTTACCAAGTAAATTTACTCAAGTACTAATTAGTACAATTTGAGTTAATTTTACTTTTCATATTATGATCCCTAATATTTCTGCTCAATTGCATGTATGGTTTTTACTGTATTTCTTTTATTTGTTTTGATGAATGTTATAACTTGTGACTTTTTAAGGAAGGAAAAAAATGAAAACAACTTCATCTAGTGGCTTACAACCAGTTTTCAACAGTTATGCCTTCAACGGTAATACCTTTTCCCCGGTTAGCGTCTCAGGTGGTTGGATGTTAATAAATGAAAAATTAATGATTTTAAATAGTCATCGTCCAAAAAGGTAAAAAAAAATATTTAAAATTGAAACAGATTGCAAAATGAATTCAGCTTTGTATTGCAGACTAAGCTAAATGGTCAAAACGGAGATCCACCTCAAGTGTAACAGTAAAATGCTACTAATGCATTGATGCAACAATATTAACAATCTAAATGTAATAATAGGATACAAAATATATCCGTCTAAGAGCCAATAGTTCCTTTAATACTTGTGCTTTCAGCTCACAATGCTAAAGATTGTTGTCTTGGTAGTTTTTGGTAGTAGAGTCTCCACATGCATTGTAGTCTCTTACTTTGGGTAACTTTTTTAACAGTAGGGAAAAGAGAAGCAACTGAACTTTTTCACTGCAAACAACACCACTGCCATCTGGTGGCATTACGTGGTAGACCTATTCCGTTTAACTAAAGCTGCTGCCAGTCATTCTAAATTAAGTCAAATTTGGTGAATGCAGATATTGAGAAATTGGATATCTTTCTGCATTTGGTAAACAATAAAATACAATCATTTACCCATCTTCTCTCCTAATGAAGCCTATATAACCATTGCAAATAGTGTAGCCTATACTGTATTCTCAATTGTAAAAATTACTAACTAAACAAACTTTAGTCAAATGTGTTTTTCAAACTATTATTTGGGACATTTTCATTAAACAAGCCTAACCTGTTTTATTGAAATTACATTAAGAAATTCTTTGACCTACATGACTTGTTAGTGTGCAACATTTAAACACTAATAACACATTATGAAATGTAACTAATGTTTTAGGTTTGTTTACACTCTGGGACCAAGCCACAGGAAGACTGCATTGAATGCAAATGTAAAACAGTTTGGCCAAAACATAGTTAATGCAGGACTTATTATTTTTCCCTTGTGATGTTTTAACATATCCTAAATTATTGATTTTCTTCAATTACTGCACTTAACTTCAAATGTAAACAACCTTTATTTTGAATGCATCTATTTGTCTTAATTGTGTAACCTTATTGATGAGACGTACAACTGATTTCAATTCATTGGATTGATTCAAGTTTTCAACTTAAAAAAAGATATGTATAATTACAATATAACGTTTACATCGAATACTGGGCTTTTTTTTGCTCGTTAATTCCTGGGTTAATTTTTTGAAGATAATGTAGCCCTGTTACAGTAAGGAAGACGGGGGAAAACAAGACATTTAAGTAACGTCACTTCCGGAAAAGTAGGCGTGTCTTAAACTGTCAACTAACTGAAGAACAACAAAAACAAACGCCACACCGAGGGGGTTCTGAGGACGGTGAGTGCAATGGTGTCCAAATATAGCCTACCGTACCCGTTTCATACATAATACAATATGAAAGGAGTTGTTGTCATGCTAATGACTCGATTTTTAGCAGCCACTGAAATCCCAATACCTTTCCCGTTATAAAGGTGAAGGTAGCTGAACAACCTGGTAACGTTACTTCAAACATGTTTTCGAGGTTGACAGTAACTTACTGTCGTAACTGCGTAGTGAAAATTAATGCATGCCGCTTCTTTCAAAATGTCGCCGTTAAATACGTAATTTTGTCCATTTGTTTTATGCACAAGCGATATTAGGCAACAAGGCCTCGGCTATATAACCAGCCCTTATCTCGCTTAAAGAATGTTTTGCTGACCCTGTCGATAAACCTGGTAGTTAAATTTGGCCTCGCTTGCTAGCAAGGGGAGACAACGGTGACAGCAGTACTTTCTGTCCGCATTGAATCGTTGTGGCTTGCAATTGAATTCGGCATTAATACATCAAGAAAACACTACTTTTATTTTATGTAAACTCTTGAAATTGGTTTAGTATTGTTACCACTAAACTACACCGCGGAGGGCAGTAGTGAGTACAGTCTAAAGTTCAACTTTTATTGGGAAAAATAACTTGATGCTTGTTAGGTGTGCCGACTTAAGGAAAGGCTAAAGAAGAACGAACGAATATTACATGAAAAAATACCCAGTCGACCCGAGACATGTAACATTATATGGACACGTTTTAAATAGATGCTTTTCTTTCTGTAATTAAGAATGTTTGCTTAGTCCGGCATATGTTATTCCGTTTTGGCCCTGACAGGGAGCCAGTTGTCACTTAACCTGTCTTTTGTCAGCAAAAGTCTTCCTGTGCCCCCCCCCTCTATTCATGTACTATAAAGCTGTAAAAAGATATTTTATCCATACATGAATGCAAATTAGTTTATTCTCTAATTCCCAAACCCAGGGTAGCTCTGATTATTATTATTATTATTATTATTATTTTAGATGGTCTTCTTGTTTTATCAAAGTTCTCAACATTTTCTCTCGGTGGCAGAGGCGATGTGACCTGATGTGCAGTTGAAAACAGGCTTTCCTTTAGTCTCTTCTACATCAGAGGTATAAATTGGGGCATCTGTGAAACAAGAAACTATCTATGACAGAAACATCAGACAGCGTCCGGATGCAATGCTCAGCCCTTTTGCAAAAACACCACTTCAGGTGGGCTGAGTCTAAGATGATCAGACCCCATGTGTCTGAAACTGATAGTGCTGATCAGGGTTGAAGAGAGAGGGCAAGACCTTGGCACCTGGCTGCTGTGTGTCAACAAAGTTGAGGGTGTATGCTGTTATGAATGACATCATAACAAAATCCTGCTACTGCAAATCTAAAAACCATCTTTGCATACTAATTGGTTAATGCACATGCGCTAAATCAGGAAGAATTACTGTGACTAAACCGCTTTAATTGTAACACTACTACTGACACTACTACTATCTATTAGTAATAATTGGTTCCCGCATGGTCTTAAAAAGTCTGAAAAAGTTTAAAATGTCAAACCTTTTTAAATTCTTAAATTCACCAAAGTATTGTGTTCTAGCCCTTAGATTAAATTTTCCTACATCAATGCAACGCTATCTAATGCTCATTGAAATGTTCCCGCAGGCCTTTAGAACGTTTTTTGTGTTGCTGTAGTTCTTTCTCTCGCTAGTCCAAATACAATTTGCTGTATTATGACTACAAATGAGACCAAAATGCAACATATGTTGCAGCCAATCTAGACACCAGTCCATAATACCAATGAGGAAATTGGGGAATTGTTTCAATGTTTCCAGACATCGGACTTTGTTTTTGAAGTTGTGATAAAGGTCTTACATTTAATTCATAATGGTCTTGAAAAGGTCTTAAAGTCTTAATCTGGACTTGCTGAAACATGTACAAACCCTGGATACTGCTACACTATTACCACCTTAAAGTCTACTGCTTTCATGCTATTTATTTATTCTGTTACGGTTACTGTTATTTCTACTCCAGAGCAGCAGTACGTTTTAGCAATGGTTGTTGGTTGCCAAAAATTGACAGGATGGTTTCTGTAATTTACATGTTTTATAGTTTGAATTATTATAGCCCTGTGTGTTCTGTGTAACATACCTTAATGGAAAATTATAGCAACAATAGGCAAACACATGACATTGTATACTACAATACAGTCAGATGTTGTCTTTTTTTGGTGCATTTTGGGCTGCAACTGTCTATTTGATATTGTTTAATCTGTTCCTAATTAAGGGTTAATAGTTAATAAAATCTCCAAACATTCTGAAAAATGTTCCTTGACCCCAATTTGATGTGTTAAGATTGCTGTTATATCCAACAATACAAAACCCAACAATATTCCTCATGTCACAATGACATAAAATAGAGAAAAGCAGCAAATCCACACATCAAGTTACATCGAAAAGCTACATTTACGCATTTTTTATATTATGACAACATCTGTCGCATCGTTTATCCTAAATTATTAAAAGTTTTCTGTTAATTGACTTATGGGTTAGTCATCTTATTTTTTCAGCATTAAAAAAAAAGACTGCAGGAACAAGTACTTCACTGAGAAGAAGTTTGTTGGTGTTAACTGTGCACCTGCTCTTGTCAGTGCTGCTTTGCCTCTCACGTTTCTGCTTCTGTGTCCTGTAGGTTGATGGGTTATTTTTAGATCTTTCTATTTAACACGTAGACAGCAAAAAAAATGTCTGCCAACAGGAGCAATCGGACCAAGTGAAATGGTTTGAAGCAATGGACACTTGGATGCATTTAAACTACAGTCTGTTTTTTCTGCTCATTTTTTTAACTTTACCTAACCAGGGATGGGGCTAGGATTGTGTTACAATGTTTGTCTGTTTTTCCCCTTTTTTAATATACAAAGTCACTGCTCTTGCTTTAACCCCTACCACTTGCGTTTCTACCACGTTCTTCTAAACACTGCCCACACAAAGGTGACACTGAGCTGGATTAAAACTGGCAAAGTATCCCTGCCTTTATTCCTGTATCACTGTTAATAACTGTTCTGGGGTTAGCTAGTCATTAAACAAAAATTACAATTATTATTACTAATATTATTACTACTATTTTCATGGAGTTTTCCTACAAATACTACTGAATTTAAAAAAAAAAATTGCAATTGGGAACACAAGGTCACTAATAGTAGTATATATTACTCAACTGGGTAGACAATTATATTTTTACATCCTAAGCAAATTTAGTTAACAATGACATCCGTATATCAAATTTGTTTGGGACCCTTAAAAGTGCAATTTAGGATTGTTCAGAAAAATGACTTCCTTTCTACCTACAGCATTAAGGCTTCAGTGAAGCTGGCTAATGGCCTGCAGACAAACAAATGTGTAGGTCCAAATATTTTCTACAGGGCGTATGTCTGTGTGTGGCCCTTTGTATGTTATAGGCAAAGACTGAACATGTCCTAAGGGATAAAATGCAAAAATTGTAAGCTGCATTGGTTTTTTTGTAAGTTGCTCATGCGTTTGACCAATATCTTGTATAGTTTCTGATTATTATTAACGGTGGACTGGCAGCATGCAAAGTTAGTTATTACAGAAATAGATGTATAGATCCAATTACAAGGTGTGTTTAAAATAACTCCTGCTTCCCGTACATACCATTTAACAACGCTGAAACGCTGGAAACTTTAATAGGAGCATACTTTAGGGCTTCAGATTGGGCTGTGCGATGTGGAGAAAATCAAATATCACAATATTTTTAACCAAATACTTCAATATCGATACCACAATAATATTGTAGTGTTGACTATTGCTGCTTCCACAAAATATTTACACAATTTTTGATAAATAATCATTAGTAATGTGGATATAATGATTACAGTGGGTAAAGCATTAAAACATATTAAAACAGCTAGAACAGTCTGGTAAGTTTAAAATTACATTACTTTACTGTAGTGCAGCCTTTAAAACCAGGAAAAGACAGTTGTGTCATACTACCATATCCAAAATCTAAGACGATATGTAGTTGCGTATCACAATATCGATATAATACCGATATGTTGCCCAGCTCTAGGTTCTGGCATGAGTCCCACAGGCAGGGTATTGTTTGTCGACAATAATAACCTCTCCTTTAAAGTTTAAACAGAAACAATAGAGCAACACTGATCTGGCCCAAGGCCTGGTGTACTGCAAGTTAGTAAAACAAAGGCTCCAAAGTTTGAACATAAACAAAAAAGAAATCACTGTGTTGTTTGCATCCTTTGCTTTGTCTCTCCCTTGGATACCTGCTTAGAGCTGCGACCATGGAGTCGTCCTCTGATGAAGAAGAGGGGTGCACCTTCATCCAAGTCCTGAGTGAGAAATACAACCCAGAGAATTTCCCCTATGGCCAAGGAGTAGTGGTAATGCCCAGCCCACCAGGGTCCCCTGTCAAAGGTGAGAGATGAATTATGTCAGATTTATGGTCACCAGTAATGGCCGTGCTAAGTGAGCACTGAAATCACCTCAGTCTTTTCATTTTCATGTCAAAAGCACAAATTAAAGTGTAAACCATGTGTGTTCTTAAAAGCTAAGTTAAGTTTGTCTGTTTGCAGGTCGCCTGTTCTTGCCCAGTATGCTGGTTCTGAGTGACGCTGGAATCAGAAAAGCCGGTGACAGGTCAGACATTGCAGCTTTCTGTGCCCATGTGCTAGAGCTGGATCTGTCCCACAATCAACTTAACGACTGGGCGGAGGTAGGTGTCCTTTAAAGACTTGGTGCTTAGAAATCCTACGTAGAGTTGTATTTATTGTAGTAAGTATTCTCGACATTCCACTTCCGGGATTGCTCCAGTGCCGCAGGAAATTCCGCCTGATGTATTTTGCCAAAGTCTGTTTCCTTTTCCTTTCTTTTTATTGGAATTTTAAACTCTGGTGGATTTCTGAGGACTATGGTTAACTTCTCAGATCTCTGCCGGGTAAATCCAGACACCAAGCAAGACTATCTGTCCAGTCTGAGTTTACTATTGCCCAACTAAAACAACCTTTGAACGTGCACATGTTCCACCAATAATGAGGGTCTGTGCAGAGCTTAGCGTCGCCCCTGACAATTGTGATTGGTTTAAAGAAATGCCAATAAACCAAGCATGTTTTTCTCCCATCCCAGAATGCTGTGTGGACTAGACCCTCCTCCGCACTGTGGAGGGTGGTCTGGCAAAGCGAGACTATACTTATAGTATTATTTCTCAAAAGTAGAACTACTCCAGAGACATAAGTTATGTCATGTACTTGTTTTTATGCTGTCCACAACTGCTCTAATTTAAGACACCCTTCTTTGTGGCATTAACATTATCCCTTTTATTAGTTACACCTGTAGTTTTCCTGCTAATAAGTCATAATACCTACGGTGAGAAAGGACTACGTTAGCTTAATGTTAATATATATCTACAGTATGACATTATGTGACCAGACCTATCTCCACAGTGCTGCGTAGCAGGGTCTGGCCCCTCTACGCAGACTCCTGGGTTGGAGAAAAAATGGTCTCTGTATCTATGTTAATCTTTACAATCATTTCCTAAGAGAACCAAGCAGGCCTGCCTTGTTGTCTAAATTTTCTTAAAACATGCCAATTTAAGCTTGTATAGTTAGCTTGCTAGCCCGGAGGTTCCGGTTACTGTTCCTCCAAGCAACTGAAGTTTAGAACATAAAACACAGAAAGCGGAAAGTGAGGGACATCCGGCAGAGCTATCTTGTAAATGAACTGTCGTCGATCCAGACTTTCTGACTTGAGTATGAGACGCCTATCATGTTGGATGCTGATGAAAGCCATTCCAAATGCAGTTAAAGGTTTAGGCAGATAATGTGAATTGCATCAGGTCATATTGCCAGAGAAATGTTTAACAAAATAAAAGTTATATGTATGTATTTACCTAATGTTCTCTTTTGTGTTTATTTTTAACTATTGATGTTTTTGGGTTAACAGATCTCAACCATTGTTTCCAACATCCCCCACTTGGAATTCCTCAATCTGAGCATGAACCCTCTGAGCGGCGTAGAGCTGGAGCCCAGCATGGCTGAGGTGTTCTCCAGGGTCCGACAACTTGTCCTCATTAACACACAAATCAGCTGGGACACTGTGCACACACTCACACAACAAGCACAAGAGTAAGTGATGAAACATCTTAATGTGGCTTGTGGTTGCACAGTTAATGGAATGACTGTGAAGTGAGGAAAGACAAGTATACACAGCAGATGTCTTTCCTTGTTTATTAAAAAAAGTATAATGGTGATCATGCCAAAGATAGTAATACACAGTAGTTTGTTTTTTGAGTCAAACCTACATAACACCGCTCTGTTGCTGTAAATACTCACTAGAGCAACCAATGCAGCTGAAAATAGTTGCAAACAAATACACAACGTACTGCTGTTTCGTGTTCACACCAGCCTTGTTTAGTCTGGTTGTACTTATCCTGGGAGTGTTTACCCTCTTGATGTGGTTTGAAATCAAACTCCGGTGACGACCAACAACAACGGCTCTCTGCTCTGCCTTTAAGCGGTGGTCTCGGGCCGCTGTCAAGTGAACTCTGGAGCGGTTCATTTTTGGTGTGACACCATTTGAACTAATCACAGGAAGCATACAGTTTGTGTGTCATTTTATGGATTTAAATGGGATACTTGTTTTGGTGACTGGTTAACTGGTAGCTTATTATCTTATTAGAGCCAGCCGTCTTCTGTGATAAGATCGTCCGATGGCAGAGTGTCTTCCTCACAATCCCTGAATTATTTACAGCATCTAAAACCCGCAGTCTTACGAGACATACGTATGCGCAATGCTCTCAGGGACTTTGTCTTCCCCACAGGATTCTGAGCTCGCCATGCAGCTCACGGAGAGCACCTGACTCCAGCTAGGAGACAATCGCATCACAAGACTATGAAAGCATATAGCCTATTTATAGTTTAAATAAATATAAGTGACAGAAATGCATATTCCTGATCAAGACCAACATGGACGTAACCTGATGGTGCTGCACGATTTCTGGGTAGAAATTGTGAGGGTTTTGTTGCCTTTTTACACTACAACTGCACAAGCAAAAATCTAATTCTAACCACCATGGCTTTTCTTTAAATATTTTGGACCTGTGAATGTTAACCGGCCACTTGAAAAATGTAAACAATGTATTATCCTAGCATTGGTCTGATTCAGAAAACAGACCTTTAAGTGTGAACCCACCCTAAATAATGTTTGCTGATACCTGCTGAGGCCAGATGTAGGAAATAACTTTTTAAAGATTTACATTTTCACCAGGAACCAATGGTCTTGGGACTGGGTGCCATAGATGGGGTTGGACATTGAGAAAGTACCGAAAGATGGATTTACATATTGTTGTTTTTTGTCTATAGAATAACAGCATCCTTAACACAAAGCCTTAATAAAGGGATTCAGTCTCAACAGATTAAACATATACGCTCAAAAAAATGCCCTGAAAAGATGTTTTTATTGTACCTTCTTTAATATTTCTCAAATGTAACCGATTCACCTCATCATCCAGGCTGGAGGAGCTTTTCCTATGCCTGAACGGCTACAACACCGTGTCAGAATGCCAGGCGTCCTGTCCGTCACTACGCCTGCTGCAGATTACAGACAACCAGCTGAAGGAATGGGCAGAAGTGAGGAAGTTAGGGCAGATGTACCCGAGTCTAAAAACACTGATTCTGGCCAATAACAGTGTGGACTCTGTGAGTGACACTCGGGAAACACTGGAGCAGCTCTTCCCCAACCTCCGCACCATCAACCTCAACAACTCAGGTCTGAGATGGGCGATGAAGGCTGTGTACATTTTCATCTATCCATGATCAATATTCAGTACATGTTGTTAACTAAATACTTTCTGCAGGCCTTAAACTCTGATATTGTCTTCTTCAGGGCTTAGTAAATGGGCAGACATTGAAAGGCTGGCTTTCTTCCCTAAGCTAGAGGAAGTAAAAGCAAAGGGGATTCCTTTACTGCAGCCTTACACCACCCACGAGAGACGTTGCCTCCTTTTAGCACAGTGAGTCTGATCCTACACACACACACACACACACACACACACACACACACACACACACACACACACACACACACATATCAAATCCTTTTACCCCTAAACATGCAGGATAGCATGTTTGCTTATTTACTATCTAATCTTAATATTGATGTCCCTGCCTGCAGATTGCCATCTGTAGTGTTGCTGAATGGAAGTGCAGTGTCTGATGGAGAGAGAGAGGATGCTGAGAGGCTTTTCATCCGGTACTACCAGGACTGCCCAGAACAGGAACTTGCTGAGAGGTACTCAGCCATACAATATACTTGTATCATATACACAAACATATTTATCACTTTTCTCATAGTTTTAAAAGAGGGCACCTTTATTGATGGCTGAGGTGTTTTTCAGGTGTTTACACTCTTAAATGTTACTTGTTCACAAAAAAAGAGTGTATTTTCATGTTAATCACCATTTAGGTATGCGTTAATGCAACATTAAGGTGTGGATCTATTTCCTGATATAAAATAATGTCAAATAATTTCTAATCATTTTAATAGTCCACTATATCTTTAAATAACAAATCTTTGTTTGTTGCATTATTAATGTTCTTAATATTGAATACAAAGCCTTTAATGCCATGGTACATAACACATAACATTAGTTGTTTTCATAGTTCATATAAATCAGATGCCTGATTATGTCGCACCATGCACGGCACAAGGATTTCGATTTTATCTGGGCATTTTGATTAGAGAAGTCAGTACTCCTTGTTTTCTGATGGTTTGAACTGGTAATTTCGCTAAAACAGAGATGACTGATATCTTATTGTAGAAGGCGACTAGCTTGTCTGATTTGATTCTGACAATTTTGTTGTAGTAAAAATCTCAATTTGTGCAATGACACATAGTATCATATCTTTCATGTTGATGATCTGTCAAGTATATTGATCATGGACTATGCAGTCTATGATGTTGATTCATTGCAGGGACAGAGAGTACTCGGTGAAATAGATTGACTTTTTACAAGAGAGTGAGTGGCGCGGCGCATTGCGCTGTGAATTTATCAGCTTGTCCCAACAGGTTATGCTTTCAAGATAATTTAGAGACAATCAAGTCAGGCAGGTATTATGGACCCAGTAGACTCAGTAGGAAAGGCATTTGCAGCTATGAAGTTAGACAATGACCGCATCTGCACTTTGAGCTGTTGACACATGCATTCTGCACAACTGGAAACCGACGGGTTACTATAGCCAACGTAGAACACCGGGCGAAAGACTGATGTCAGATGTGTCTTTGGTTTAAACAACGAAGGCGTTTTTGGGGATTAAAAACGCTAAAAAGTGAAACCCCCCCTCCAGAGTGGAAATCTTAAAAATGCTTTTACCGTCACGTTTCCGTCTAAAGGGTAAAAACCCAAAAGTCTGAAGGCTCTCTATGTGGAGAGAGATGAGAAAAAGGTGTTCGGGTAGTCTGTTACGGAGTAGGCTACAGAAATTATAGGCTCTTGTTATCTAAAAGATTTTTAATGTAATGGCTCAATATTGAAAAGATTTTGACAATGCAGATAAGGTTGTTATAGTTTGATGACCATATGTAGGCTATTTATTTGAGCCAGAGTAGGCTACAACATTATTGATGAAGAGAAAGAGAGAGAGAGCGAGAGGGTCTCTTCTGCCCGCTGCCTCTCGCTCTCAAGCAGCAGCTGAAGGACTGCGAAGCTCAGAACATTGGTAATGCTCCCGTGGGTGCTGTGCTGTGGCTTATTGCTGTGTCTGTCATCATCAGATAGACATGCAACCCCACCTCCTCATCTTTCCAGACAAAATTGTCAGCTTTTGCTGTTTGCTTTGCCATGTTATGGTTTTGTGCTACTAGTAGGGCTGCACGAATTTGATCAAAATTTTTATCACGATTATTTTGATCACGATTATTCTCCCGATAATTTGTTGATTTTAACCAAAACAAATTTTATCGTCACATAGGCTATTTATAACTGCGAGAAGGAGTTTGATGGACGCTACTCACAGAGAGACGGCTGACTCATTATGAACGGGTCCAGCACGGGTCGAACGGCGGATACACACGTCATGTGTTTGAAATGTCTGTATTGTCACTGTGCTGCATATTTATGAACTATGATATTCCGGCCATGGGTCACATATCTGGCCCAGGTCCAGCAGCTCCGTCTCACACGCTATTCTCTACCAACTGAAGTTAGCTGTATTCAATAACTTCTTCTGTGTTCTTTGCCGTGGCGACCGCGATAGCAGAGTTACCCGCGGAAACACTGGTACAAATACAAGTTTGCCCCTCATACTTAACAATATACAGCTGTGTTAATAAAAATTAAAACTATAGACAGATGTCAGAAGTGTGGACCGGCCCGCTGTGTGGCCGGGCTTTGCGAAGCGTAATACGAGAGAGAGTAGAGGAGAGATCCAACACAGGCACGGCTTTACAGACGAAATGGGTCATGTAACGCAAAATTAAACCTTATCCATATAACAACACTGCAGCGGATGCGAGGACATTAGCATCGGTGCGTCCTAGAGGAGCTAACAGACGCTAACTACCACTGACTAGCACTGGTCACTGCTGTTGTCTGAAAACAACAGACGGGACAAAATGTTGCGTTTACTGGTAAACCTTGAGACCGACATATAACCGACTGCTATATGTTGAGTTTTCCTCCCGTTACTCTGTCCTCTGTGACTGTCTACATCGAGAAACTAAACTGCACGGGGTGCAGTGAACAACTGACTGGCACATGATCTGAGAGGGGTTACGGAGCGGTAGATTGGCTATGCAAAAAAAACGGAGCGTTCTATGAAATGACGCTTTGAAAAATGAATTGCTCAATCACGCAAATTTGATCATGGGAAGTCAAAATCGTGATCGCGATTAAAATTTGATTAATTGTGCAGCCCTAGCTACTAGGTAGAGAATTAGAAGGAAGGTTGCACGCTGGAGCGCGGACTTGGTGAAGTTGTGTTGCAGTGCTTTGAACTACCTCCTAGCCCTCTGGAGTGCATACTTTGCACGCACATTCCACCTCCCCCCAAAAAGAAATGCTTGTCTAAACGCAAAATAAAAAGTTATACTGTAACGCGACTTTAGCGTTTTTTCTTCAGATTGTTTCCATATAATTATAGCCTGAATAAATACGCACAGGTGACATATTTATTTACTACTCTCACAGAAACATGGGCTTATTTCTTTCTTTGACTTTTGGTATTCTTAATATGATAATTCATAAACAACATGAAAAAACTCTGCTCAGTGTAGGCTAACAAAAAGTGAACCACACTCACACGCTCTACACACCCAACCACTTGCTCCCTTCCCACACACAGACACACATGAATAATTAAAAATTAAAGCCAAGAAAATATATACGTTTGTCTGTTCATTTAGGATGGGCCGGTTGTACAAGGCCCGTCAGGCCCGCCTACAACATATCAACACTTGCTCGCGCTGAGATGAATAATACCTCTGTAAACCCCTCATAAAGATCTAATATTTGGAAAGCCCTCCTCGGACTGACAGCAATCAAATAATTGCACGTTCTTCACTACTACATTCCACTTAACCTCAGCAGAATGTTGGAGAAGGATTTGTGAAGGAAGGTGTAGTCTCTGACTGGGGGAAACTAACCTTTGGAAGACAATGCCACCAGTCTCTCCCTGCTCAATGAGTCCTTTGTGCTGGGAATTCTCTGATTGGAAAAGTGATACACAAGGTAGCAGGTTGATTTTTCTTTTTCTTTTTTTTCTTCTTTTTTTTCCCTTTTTTTTTGTATGTATACACCTACTCTGTCTACCTCAAACCCTTAAGTTGAAAGATTGATTTGTTTTCTGATGCCAGTGGAGCTGGAATAGATCTCCTGGCTATGAATTGTCCTACTAATTATGGCAAAGAGAAAGTGTTATTGTTTTATGCATATTTTAAGCCATGTCACACATAGAATAATCTCTATCAAACTTCGCTGCAACCATCCAAAAGCCTTTGGACATGTTAATTTGACCAAATTCCATGTAAACGTCTCATGTATTTGTGGTGTAAGTCCAAGGTTAGGGATCACCATGACTGGATGGGGGTGTTAAGGGGGTGTCGGACACGCTCGGTAAGCAGTGAACACACCGCTATCCCATTTCCTTTCGGATGGGTCTGTGGCCTTGCTACCCTGAGAGATCAGAGCGCTGCAGGGTGGGTCACAGCCTCTCAGGTGAACACATCTGACACAGCCTTGCTTTGAGTAACTATAAACGCAGCTCAAACCATAAATCAAACTGGTAGACCCTGATTTATCCCAATAACTCGAAAGATGTACAGAGAATTGTGGAAATAGTCTGGAAAAAGAGTAAGGGTTTGTGGGTCTAGGAAACAGAAATATAAAGAAAGAAATGTGTTTGCTGGACAGGAAGGATTAGTTGCAGGGAAAGAATGAAAGAGAGGACTGGATTGAAAAAGAAATCTGAGAGTCTGAATCTCAAGTAGAATAAGTAGTGAGAGACTGAAAGGGAATGGACTGGGAACACGTTTGATATTGTGGGCCTGTCTGGGAGGAAAACTTTTTATGGAGGTCATCCTTCAACTAGAGGACCGTAGAAATAAGAGAATGTGATCGGATTAAATGCTATCATGGAAAAAAGAGAAGTTGGCTAAGATCTGGGCTACATAATGTCTGTATCCGCTCCAAAACCTGCTACCTTTTTGTCCATTATCAAAGAATGCTGGAAAAGACTGTGAAATACTGACTTGTTATGTACATGCTAACCATCTTAACTGAAGCCTTTTTAGCTAAATGGCTTCTTTTAGAATGGCACTTTGTGCACTGTGGCCTTAGAGCAGAGTTCCCAGGGTGGACCACAAGTTTTGGCCAGAAAACCCCAGGCCAGGGGGATTGGCTTTGTAGGGGAGTTTTGGGGAGGGAAGGGAAATTGCTTTGATTGGCCCAGCTGTTACAGTAGCTTTGAAAGCCCAGGCCTTTTCTCCGGGATTTTATTTAATCGTTCCTCGGTCCTTATCTCAAACACGCATTCCCTTGAGGTGGCTGTGAGCTTTCTCACGGCAAGCAAGAGGCAGAGACCTCAGTGTTTCTCTGCCGCTTAAACACACACACGGTACTTTCCAATTTACCTGTTCTTATGCTCTTTTTTAATTTGCTCATGACACAGTGGAGTGGAGACACGCAACATTCTAGGAAAAATCTGAAATACAGCACCAAACATTGGCAGAGGTGGAGAAATTGGCACAAAAAAAAAGGAGATGCAATAATGGCTGACGGGATGAGAGCGTAACATTGGCTTTGCATCTTCTATGGTAGATAAGACATGTTCTTCCCCTGACCGTCAGCACTTTGACTACATTGAAAGCGTAGCGTCACCGTTCGCAGAGCGGTTGTGCCACTGAGTGTTTTTGTTTTTTAACTGGCTTCACCTGCTGCGCACACAAAGCATATAATTGTGTGCGTCATAGCGACGTGCCTTGGGATTTTTTTTTGTTTGTTCAGTTTTTGGAGCCGACACAGCACTGTGAAAATTCAATCTCCTATCAGCAGTTATCTAAGGATGCAGGTGACAGGAAACAATAAATTAAACCTGAAACTCTTAAAATCAAACTGCCAATACTCTCTATAAGTCGTTTCTTTTGTATCTGTAGTTTGATAAAAAAAAAAAAGTATGATCCATTTCTGTGTAAACACACCGTGTTAAAAATATGAATAGATGACTGTCCTATTTTTAGGCTTGTAGAGCGGATCTCCGCGTAGCATAAGCACCACTACACGCTGCTCTGGTGTCTGGGAAAGCCAGTTTCATTGATTATAGTGAAAGCGTTGTGTTTAAACATCTGCTCTACATACGATGTAGAGTAGAGTGCATGATCACATTATAGCCCAACTTTAACACAGAAACACACAATGACTCTCAAGGACATAAATGTGCTTCTACTATAGGGACCGTCAGGGACACTCTGTCTTTCCGGCGAGAGTCTGACAGTAGCCTCTCGTGGTTTGGTAGCTCTGACAATCAGATCCCAGGGTCTAGTTACTCTTCATCTTCACAGTATTCCTATACTCTCCCACTTTGATTTAAAAAATAGGCTTCATTTTATTAAAAAAAAAAAAAAGCTAAACCATTTAGTGATCTGACATGCTTCCTCCCAGGTACCACATCCTTGTATCCAAGTATGGTCAGTTGGCCCCGCTGGCGGAGGTGGACCTGAGCCCCCGCAGCACCATGGTGGATATTCGCTGGGGTGACAGGGTGGAGACCGTCAGCCTTCGTCTGGAGCAGACGGTGGGCGACCTGAAGAAACACCTTCGAGCTCTGCTGCAGCTGCCCACCAATGGCATCAGGCTCTTCTACATGGACAGGGAGATGTGTTCGGTCCTGGGACCTGAGGAGCTGAAGTGCAACAGCCGCGCCCTCCATTCCTACCGAATCCGAGATGGGGATGAGATTGAAGTTGTGCCCAAAGTTAAAAGTCGCTGCAGCTCCTCAGATCTTTAAGTTCAGGGGCTCTCTGATTTTGGATGAATGGGACTTTAGGAATTCTAGATGAACACTTACTTGATACTAAGCTTCGACTTGAGCCTTTTTTTTTTTTTTGATTAAAAGAAAAGGTGATATATTTCAGCCCTGAATGTAAAGGTGTTTGCTGTCTACCATATTGAACAGGTATATACTATTCTATAGTATGTTTGCACATAGGAGTTCCACATTCACAAAGCGTGTATCCTAAGTTGCACATTTCTGTGCTTTAGTTATTTAAGATAAAACTGCAGTTCAATGCACATATTGCACATTTAGGAACTAAAACTATTTTATGTGTTTAAAGGTCTGATTTAGATTTGAGATTTTAGGATGAAAATGTTCAACCTTGCTTTGACCATGCATGGGACTTAGTCGCATTTATGCAAGTAAAAGATTAATTGAAATTGGCTGACACAAAATATATAATAGACACAAGTTCTGAGAAAATTGGATTTTAAAAATACCAACTGCTTTGTACATTCTGACTAAGCTGGCTTTTCTGCACCAGAATCAGCAGCTCTTCGATGTTTTTTAGCAAGTACGATTACTTTGAGGCCTGTACTCTGGAACAGTGTCCTCTGGCAGCAGGGAACACTGTAAGGTTTTATGCCTGGGAGTAAAGAGTTTGGGTGAAAATAATTCTAACCCAATTACTCATTAAAAGCCAACAATGGCAAACATTGAACCTTTAGCATACAGCAATGATTGCAGCCAAGCTGACATGCACAAAGTCTTTACAAGCGTTTCAATTTCTGCATGTTGGTATCGCCAAGGTTGTCTAACCTGGGTGCAGTCTGCATTTGCTTCACATACAAAAAGAGAACGTAAGGCTGTGCTTCAGTAACTCAAATCTTTACCGGTTTCTTCCTGTCACTCAGATCACTCTCTTTCCACATGATTCTTGATAGCAGTGAAAATGCTCTGGCATAACCCCTGACCCGAAATCACAAATGCAGTGTGTTGGGAATAACACAGAGCACATGGCTGCTGCTCAGCCCTGGCAGAAAGATGAGACACGTCTGAGGTGATCTTGGGTCTGGGACAGAAAAGAAGGAGCGTAAATGCTCAAGTTACTGCAAGTCTTCTGGCTCTCCTGCCCATGAATGGAGCAGCTCTCTCAACCTGCAGAGGCAGCTGAGAAACGTGGAGGCCCAGTCTGTATGGTAACCACACACCAGTTGCTGTGTCACGGACACTTCCGCTGCATTTAGGTTAAAATGGGTTCAAGCGAAAGGCTCTTGCCCTTCACCCATTCACCTCAGTCTCTCTTTTACATCCGTTTTACAAACCTGACTCTTCTAGTGTGTGCTGTTTCACAAGGAACATTGTTGTGTACTTCTCATTGGTTCTTATTAGCATAGTTGGTTTTTAAAATCAAAGAATAGATATAACAACACATTCCCACCTACTGGAAACTGACAGTATTTTCTACTGCAGGACCTAAACCCATAAACATTTAAAAACCTTGTGAGGCTTAGGTACTAGGTTTTCCCTTGTTTCTCCTTCTGCGGCGACCGCCCTCTAATTGGCTTCCTTTCCTCAGAAGCTAATGAGAGCCTGGACCTAATGAGAGCCATTTGTCCAGCAAGTGTTCAGCTTTATTTTTTTTTCTTAAGTATGTGTTCATGTTAAAACAGACACAGTGGTAAATAGTAGTTCTTGTCGGTATGTTTGTTGTAGTTGTACTTCTTGTGATTTGATGATACATCTACTTGATGAATAGGGAGCAGCAGTTCTGCTGGCATCCCCTGAAATTACCTGGAAGTTGTCTTTAGGATCACCAACTGAGGGCCAACTAGCCACTGGACGACAACCCGGGATCTCCTTGCTCATTGTGGTGGCCAAGAAATTGTAAATACTAACGCATAGACTGTTTAAAAGAGTTTTTATAGCTTCATACAAAGAGTCACTTGGATTTCCTTTCATAGTCCAAAACTCTAAAACAAATTATGTGTTGTCAATGTTTTCCTTTCTTTTGCTCAATGAATGCTGGGATACCTTTCTAGCCTACCTGACTCTGAATAGCTCTGACATTTCACCCTGTTTACTGCATGTATGCAGTGTAAATTTGGCCATGTGTCGTGCTTTTGTTGATGAAAAGGTGATGAGAACGTATTACTAAAAATCAGAAAGGTCTTACACACAGGCCATTTTTGTTGGAGGGCAAAGCAATTTATGTTTGAAATTCCGTTAAGGTTGAAGTGAGCTGCCAATATAAATATTTTCTCTTGAACACATTTATACCAATTTTAAAGGGTTTAGACGTGCGTTACCATAAGTTTTAGAAGATGTGTTGAGATGCTATCATTGTGTGGCAGCCTTACATTGCCATCATCGCTCCTTTCTGTGTAGTAGATAACTGGAGGTCTCCTCTGGGTTTTTCTGTCTTGACTCATATGCATTATACCATATTATGATTGAGTGCTTACATGGGAAGAGTGTAAAGCAGTTTGTTTCTGAAGGGATATTGTGGTAAATTAGTGGTTTGCATATTCTGGTATTTGTTGATATATTTGATTGAAAATGTATGAGATGTGTCATTTCAGGGAAACAGTGTTGTTTATGGCCATTTGTAATTTTGACACCTTTTTTGACATTTTAAAATATCTGTGCTCCTTCCATCTTCCCTTTTCTCATTTTAATACAAAATTCAAAGATTTACAGATTTAAAAATCTGAAAGATAGTTGCTAATCTGTAATACTGTTTGCCTTGTGCTGTTTAGTATATGGTGTTTTAATTTAAACCACATTTGCTCTTTGTCGTTTCTTAAATGCGTATCATGATATTTAATGGTAAATTCTTTCTTGAGATCATATTACAATTTCTACACCTGCACTGTGCTATGAAGCTTTCACTTCTCTTTAACAAATAAATTCTAATTATTTCATTCAGCTATACTTGCATGATGTGCTCTCCTGTTACATATATCAAACGCACCTTTTGCCATTTTTGTGATCTTCTGACACCCAGAGGTGCTCCTCTTACTCTTTTGCTCAGCAGTTCCCTCTTCTGCAGCTGGCCTTTGTATTTTAATATTATTTTTCATTCCTCACACAACAACTTCTGTCACTTTTCACAACCATGGGCTTTTTGTTAAAAATAATCTGTGATTTTCTGTAGGAGTATAAACTGAATCCATAAGTCTCTAAATCAAACTCACATCCACTTTGATTCATTTCGGTTGAACACTTTTTTTAATGTACTTAGTATTAAGTACATTAAGTAGGGAAGTATTTATCAGATGTCAGTGCTAAATAAAAGATCAAATTGACTGAAGTCATTATTTTGTTAATCCTCTGGGGAATACAGATGGGGCGATCCCAGATATTCCGCTAGAGTTAATGTGTCGTAGAGACTAACGACCTAACTGACATCTTTATCCATAACTTATACAGGACAATAAAAACTTAAAAAATGCATCCCTGTCTAACAGTGTATAACAAGTCTCTGAGCTAGGGTCCAAGTCAAGTCTTAAGGCTTACAGATGTAGTCCACGTATTTGCATTCAACACTTCTTTTGTTTGGGCCTTCTATGACGTTTTTAAAGCTTATGATAAATGGTTTGTTACGTAGGTAGGTTGTAGGTCACGCAGGGAGGGGAATAATGTTCAGCTGATCATGCGTTTTCTAAAAAAGATTATTTAAGAGTTGCACATCAGTTTTTTTAAATGATTTTTGGTGGCATTTTTAGGCCTGTTTTGACAGGACAGCTGAAGACATGAAAAAAGATGAGAGAGATAGGGGAATGACATGCAGCAAAGGGTTGCAAGTTGGAGTCGAACCCAGGCCCGCTCAGTCAAGGTAAACCTCTAAATATGGCCCAATCTATCAAATGAGCTATCTTGGCACCCAAGTCTCAAGTCAGGTCTGAAGTCACTGTACGTGCAACTTGAGTCTGAGTCTCTGACTCAAATCCCATCTCTGCTGTATAATTCCTAAACCGGGTCCTATTTAATTAGTAAACCAATACAGAATATTGTTTAAAAGCTTAAATGTTAAAAACTGTAGACCATTTTAATATCCTGATAGACGAGGTATGGAGCGCCATCACTCATGTTACCGGGCGAATGTACACGTGCTCGACATGCACAGCTCTGTTTCACAGGCTAAATGCTTGGCCGTGGAGAAGATGTGATTCCGCAGATCTTCTCTCTTTCTGGCAGGCGTGTGTTGGTCAAGCTGCAAAGAGTCCATTCCATACGTGTCAGGCGGTGTTGTGTTTCTGGGGCATTCCCTCTATTTTCCCCCGCCACCTCTTCCAGCAGCATGGCTCTAATCCTGTGTGGGATATCTATGCCACACACCCCCACCAGCCCACTACACACCCTCACCAGCAGGGCTCCCTTCACAGAGTTGAAGAGTTAAGGAGGCACAAAAGTGTTTCAAAGGACCAGCTCCTGAACATAGATGAATTACATAATTAAATTATTAACTTGAAAATCCAAAATTCTCAAATTCCCCTTGAATAAACTACTGAAGTCTTTCAGTTTCAGTCTTGCAGTTTTTTAAGGAACATTTACTTCCTCCATATTTGTAAATGCCTTGACGGTCGCTGTTAAAATGGATGAATCCCCACTTTCTAACGTATCTTTGATGATCCTCTGATTCCGTAGCATGTAGCGCGACCGTAGGGTTGACATTTCTTTGTGTTAATGAACTGTCTTGACAACTATTTCATAAACTGACATGAAATTTTAATGCAAATCTTCCTAATTCCCAGAGGATCAATCCTTATCCTCTCACTTTAAATTAGCGCCATCATCAACTAAAAAATGCAATTTGTCCGATGCTTTGGTTTGTAACCATATTCCTGCAAAACTGGCATTCCCATCAGCCTCCGCTCTACTTTTGGCATTTTTTTCCATTAATGGTACCTGTTCGCCTCAACTTGACCACAGTGCCCCGTCCTCCTTGTTTTCATTGCAGATGAGGCGAGCCGTGGCTGGTCGTCACAGCAGGAAACTGCCGTGACCTAACGCGACACACACACACGTTGAAGGTGTGTTGTTTTTGATTCTTAGTGTGTTGCCACAGCCAGAGGGCAAATTATTTTCTTATGAACTTGGAGGCAGTAAAAACTAAAACAAAACACTGGCTAAACCTTTTTCCGGTAAACAGGGTGTGTTTGTTCAGGACCCCAATATGTCGCCAGCAATGATGACCCAGTGATTAGTGATGATTCTCTCCGACCAATCAGTAGTCTGCAGGTTTTCACGTCACCTTTTCGTATCGCCTCAACTCATTTGGACTAACTAACGAGTGCAGCGTATTGCTAACAGATATGCTGCCATGTGAATAAGAAGGCTTTCCCAAAAGTCCCTGCAGTGTTAATGTAGACCCATAATCTCTCTCTGTTGTCATTTAGCTTGAAATGTCCACGAGGTTGAGGTGAGACTGAGGTTGGACGATGGATGTGGTTGTAATGTATAGATCGCACATAGCAATTTGCTGCATAACCAGGACCCTGCTGCACATTTGGTCTACTGATCTGCCCTTTATCTGCCCCAATGCGTTATGAAGTGGGATTGAGGGCAGGGGGGCTGAACAGGGTCTTTTGTGTGCCGAGGTGAAGGAGTCATTGGGGTAAGAAGCTTTGGGTTACTGGAAGGAGGTTCAGCATTGTGAATGGAAAGGAAGGAGAGGAGGGCAGGGCAGAGCCAACCGCTGGGCCTAAGGGTGGAATTAGAGTGGCCCACTCCACAGATTAGGTGACTGCTGAACAGAGCTCAGCGGGTATCCAGTCCAGGACCTTCTTTGTGAAGGTTAGGCTTGATGGATTCTCCACAACGTGTGATGCTGGATACTTTGACCCTGTTCCCACACGATGCCCTCCTGCTGCAAAGAAACATTTGATGTAATTTGTGTGTCTGTCTCTTGCAAACAATGTTAAAGGTGGTACGAGCTGCACCACCTGCTGGCATTTCAAGCCCCATTGATACTCCCAGCCACTCTCATTTCTAAGGAAGATAGTGCTATTTTGAAAAAAATATTTAATCCACAAAGACAAAACACAAATTTGACCAAGTTTTAACTTTTCCTGCTGCTGCCTCTGCTTCAGGAATCAAAACCCTTGGGTCAACTCTACTTTGCGCTGAGTTCCTTAACACTGCAGCATCATTGACATCCATTAGCATTTTCATTGTGTGGAGTTTCAGATGTTGAACTCTTAATAGGCTACAGCAAGTTGAGTGCAAGGCCCCAGGACCTTGCCAATTAGTGTGTTACTTAAAAGAGCAAAATGCTCTTATCTCTGCTTCAGTCAGCTTTTCAGCATCAACGGTGACATACATTGCTCTTTTAAAGAGCTGTTTGCATTGCCCCATCCATCAACCAGGTGAAGAAGATTTAAAAGGTCAGCAGTAATGCAGAAAGGACGGATGGGACTGATTGAGACTGCGCCTTAGAATGCTTCAAAAGAATGAAGTCATACAACAAGTCACCCAACCACTTCCAAAGGCATAGTACCTGTTAGGAACGGTCATAGACTAAGGTGGGGTGAGAAGTCTGTTGTTAACGGGGCGTTTACCTATGCTAAATAAGAGCAACGGGGACGAGCTTTCAATTTACGAAGACATTGGGATTCATCATTCTAAGAACCCACCTGCAAACAATTGTGCCGTTTAAGAACACGTCATGAATCAGACGTAGACTTTTCTTAGGGACCTCCTTCAGAAAATATTTAAGAGACAACTTTGGAAGTTATTGATGAATGAGGCCCATTGTTCCTAGTGAGTTGTTGTGAATGTCAGTGAATGGGAAAGCAAGAGTGAAAGTGCGAGAAATAAGGGGCACAAAAAATGTATTTAAACTGAAACGGTGGTGAGCAAGCGCACTGCTTTCATTTATTACCAGTTTAGGTTACATATGTGCTGCTGCTGATTGGGTGACATCTCTGACACACCCATCAAGTGATAGAAAACATAGCTCAGAGCTATCGCACAGTTTCAAACCGTTCCACACCGTTCATGTCGTTCAACCTGGAAACCGTACACACTGCTTAGAGACTGAACTTGCCCCTGGTCTCTCAACCCAACTCGAGCCTTCCCACTTCTTCATCCTCAACACAAACCCTACATCAGGAAGCTCCCCCGGCCCAGTAGGTCATCTGTTGATTTAAAAAAAAAAATTGAAGTCCCTCTTTGTACTACGTTCTCTTTCACAGTTTGGTTAAGGGTATGTGTCCATTTACTCAACAAGACGTGGGAGGTATGAAAGAAGCCTCCACAGAGAGCTGCGGAACTGCTTAATGGGAGCCCGGGGCCTGCCCTCAGTCCTGGAGCCTTTCACACATCTTGCTCTCTGCCTCTCCAATTACTTCCACTGTCCTTCTGCAACAAAGACCCAACTGACTGCCCTCTCCTTCCCAGACCCTATCAGTGTGGATCCACCTGAGATTTCCCCTCGCTATCTCCAGCATCTGTGGAAATAAAGTGTCTTGTGTAACCTTGTAAATGAGGCTGTTCCTAATTAAGAAAAAAGGGGGTACACAGAGAATCCAAAGTGACTTATGTTAATTCTGTAACTCTACCTAGCACTGAGCTTAAAAAGCAAGGTTTGAGACTGTGTGTGTGTGTGTGTGTGTGTGTGTGTGTGTGTTTCTGTTTTTTGTCCATAAATGGCCCAGAGTGAGACTGTACTGGTTTGGTGAGTTTGTGTGAACTGACTGAACTCAGTGCAGTTACAACTCAACTTTTTTAAGGTCCCAATCCAACGGTTGTCTCTATTTCTAAAACAAATAACTCAGTAACACCGCACATTTTTATAGAAATCATCACCAAATATTTTGAAGTCCTGCTTCATATACTGAGTGAAACATTAATAAGACCTTGGTATTCAAACAACATTGTTCCACAAAGATAAAGGCTACAGTGTTACCTCCAAATATTCCACCAAAGACATATTTTATCATCATTTGGCACTTTGCAGGTGTTAATGACAGATCCTGCCCAGAAGCCTCGACATTCATCCTGTATGAGAGCCTCTCTTTGTAAAAAAACATTCCTCTACTCCTGTATTTAAAACATGTCTGCAAGCAGTAATTCTCCTTTGGTTTTTGCACTGTCCTCCATCATTTCCACATTTGTGACCTCCCCTCTACACTTCTTACATATTGCTCCGTTTCCACTCCCTCTCTTCCTCGGATTCCCATGCTGTCCCTCCCCTCAACTTCTCTCTCCTCCCCACCAACCCCCCTCCCCAAACACTGATCTCAGATTAAGTTGAGCATTATCCCAGGTAAAAGTTTGCACCTGCTTCGTTAGGCAAAGCTCCCTCCACAGCTTCAACGGGTAGTTTTTCCTAAATCTCCATTTTTCTCCTGTGAGGACATCCCCATTTAAACACTCAAGATACAAAAACTTTTGGATTGTTGTTGCTTCTGCTTGTAATCCCGTGGAGCTGGAATTGGACAAGAGTTGCTTTTCTGTCTGGACATCCAGCTCCTGTACCCTCTTCCCTTTTCATCACTATCACCTGCCTCGTACTCCCTCCATCACCCCCACTGCTCTGTGGATGGTCCTCTGCTGGATGGGACACTGCTGTAAGGAGGTTGCCAGGTTGGACCATTGAGGTGCTAGATGTCCATCTTCTGAGGGCAGGTAAGTGCATCATTTCCTCCTCTACTCATCAGTGGTTTCTTTATTTATGACCTGACTGTGTGACCAAAAAAGCCTGAACTGTCCCCATTAGGCTTGTCACTTTTTGATGCTGCAAACTGATGCTCTGCCTTTATTTCAGTCATTTGGAGGTAATTTATGAACTGTGTAGGAAACATTATCTGCTATATAATCTGCTGTTGGTGATGTCACTATTGCTTCATGGTCTTATGGTGGGAAACAAGTGTTCCCAAGCTTCTTTTGTTTCATTTTAAAACAAAACTTCTACCTCAGAACCCTCATCACAGGCTATGGTTAATGTAGATACTGTATGAGCTTTGAGCAGCTCAACACAATAACCATTGTTCATTCTCACGTTATTTAATTTTACAGATTTTTTGAAAACTGAAAAAGTAAAGGTACCTAGTATGTTTTACAAAGAAAATAAAAAATGTAGAAAATTCATACAAATTAAACCTAACTTTGTGTTAGATGCATTTATTTTTTATTTTACCTTGAATCATCTTGTGGCCCTACAGATTTATCTTGGGACCCCCGCTTGGCTCCCAAACCCCAGGTTGGGTACCAGTGGTCTACTCTTGCAGGTACATTTCTACTAATAATAGTACTAAGACTAAAAAGTAGACAATTTACATGAATGTAATTGCTTAGCTTTTAACACTTCCAACAATTTTGACTTAACTAAGCATCAGATGAAACAAAAGAAGAAAAGTAAATGAAATAAATGAGCTTCAGAAAGGGAATTATCTTTTGATTAAGCATGTGGCTTACTGATACAGTAAGAGTTGTCTCTCTTTGAGCCTAACCCCAAAGATAAACAGGTTAAAGTGGCTTGTTCATCTTTTCAGTTCCAGGGGCTTTATCTTAATTGCCTCGCTAAAAGGCCCCAAGTTAATGCCAGTCAGATAAGATGGTGAGCTACAATAGTCAAAAGAGCAATTGTGGTAATCTTTCTGTTGACAATATATGATGAGTGGGCGATGACATTAGAGCAGACCTCTCTCAGCAATGCTCACTCGCATCAGCACACCTGAACTCAATTTAGCATCAAGATGAATAGAATTCACACATTAGAGAGAAAAGCTGACAGAAGCTTCAAATTGACCTCAAATAAATTGTACGTCCAGTTTTCAAATGATAGATTGTATGTATTTAAAACATAAAACAATAAAAAATAGATTTGTGAATGACATTGATCAGTATTTTTAACAAGTCTTCTAGGCTTCACCAGCTCAGCCAGGCTTTGGTGATTACGCTTCACATCTGTTGTGTGACAAAATAATCTCAACTCAAAGGTCCACTTACAAGCTTTTTCTGAGCTTTCAATGGCATTGACAATACACAGGTTGTCCTCACTGTAATGTGTATGAATAATTAAACATAAAAACATGTTGAGGTTCAATCAACAGTATTTTGTGTGTCGCTTCATGTACATTTAAGAAGCCAAAACTACACTGAGACAGTCCTATTGCACAATGTAAAATTACTAATAATTCTTTTATGCACCACTGGGAGGGGCACTCGTCATTTTGTTGTGTTCATTGTAATATAATGTCAATAAAGGCTTCTTATCTTATCTTAAAAATATGAACCCATACCTTTACCTTCAGTGAAACCTGCCCGACCAGCACCAAATGTTAGAATTTGACCCTGAAACTAAAAGGTTTCTTCCAAAGGGAATTATGTTTAAAACATTACAGAGACATCAGAGCTCCTGTAGCGGTCAATCACTGGTATTACTTTGCTGTGATAACGCTGACAGGCTGGTAGCTAGCGGGCCACCTAGCCGGTCACATCTACAAAATGTCTATTATTATGTTTGATAAGTCAAGCACGTATGATACCATAACAGTTAATTTCTCGTTTTAAGATCTGGTAACAAATCAACAGTTGTAGTACCAAGGTTATTACAACAGTTGTAGGTCGTGCTCGTGTCCTCCGCCATTACCGATGGTTGATGCAAAATATATGGTAGGATCTTGGTGGGGAATTTAAAATTGTGACAGGTCACGAGTCCAAAGTACCACAGTAACAGACGAGAAGGCACATGGAGGAAGGCAGAATGATTCACAAGTTCATATCCAAACGGGACCAGTTTTAACTTATTGGTAAAGTTGGTTGTGATGTAAAGGCTCGTTCATGTTTAATTCATTGAATGTACAGTACAAAACCTTTACATTTTTATTCAAATATATTAACAGTTAAGCTTAAATGCTATGTGGTGATGGGATAACCTGCCCACTTGGCTGTACATTCTACTTTGCCATTGGCACGTTTGCCAAGCCAAGCACTGAAAAGCTACAAAGGGCCACTGCAAGGACCTCAGCAATTCAAACCTACTCACTTAAAGCCATTAGTGCCCCAGTGTTTACACTTCTCTCCCTTCAGCCAACAAGGCATGGATGGATCCCAAACAGAAGTGGTAATGAGGTCCTAAGCAGCCTCACGGCTTCAGACACTGAGACACTGGAGCAGAGCGGACCAATTCGGTCAGCTGCAGGAAACCAAGGCACAGAGAGGCCCGTAGTCCACTGTTGCCGGCTCACATGGGACCGTAAGGAAAATGTGATCCTGACACATTGTTCTGGCATGCATAATGGAGCCTTTTCAGTGCTCCTCAGGGGAGACCTGGGAGCCTGATCTTAAAGAAGTAACGTGACGTTGGTTTGATGGTTCTCCCTCCTCTCCACTTTGTCTAAGGGCCCTGTTTATGAGAAGTTGTCCTATGACTCATGTCTGCCGGTATTTCTAATTAGCTTTAAGGAAAATGCAAGGCAGATAATTTAACAGTTGCTCAGATAGTGGTACTGTAACTTAATAAGCAAAACACTGTTGACATTGTGTCTCATCTGTTTTTTCAGAATGGTCAGGCCAGGCTGTCCAGTCATTCTGCTCCACCTCTTCAGCATCTTTGTGCAGACGGGAGGTAAGAGACATCCTCCACATTGATTCATTCATCTTTTAGGGTGGAGGAAAGTCAATTTTAATCATCTCTTGTGCATTATTCTGGTTATAGATAGTACTCAGGACATCCTGTATCCATATGGACCCAGCCATAGGGATCTAGAGACTCCAAAGATGGATGATGGGAGTTCTACTGAAATTATATTGCTCATTCAATTCATTTTCTTCAATGTCCCCTACCGTTCCATCTATGTAAGCCTTGATAAAAACTCTCAAACTCTTATTATTGCACAGAATGACAGTATTCTTCAAATACTTTATTGGGATGTAAAAGGTTTATATTATAGCTTATGATGGTGAACTACAACCCTATCCGTTCTCTGTTCTGTCCACAGGTGAACAACAATGGTGTGATCTCCTTTAACGTGCAGGTTAGCCAGTTCACACCAGAGGCTTTCCCCCTGAGTGACAGCAGATCATTCATCGCTCCACTTTGGGCAGATGTGCACAACGGCATCCGCGGAGATGTGTTCTACCGAGAGACCACCGAACCTGAAATACTGGAAAGGGCAACACAAGATGTCCGGAAGTACTTCAAAAACATGCCCACCTTCACAGCCACCTGGGTCTTTATTACAACATGGCACCAAGTCACCTTTTATGGAGGAAGTCAGACAACCCCGGTAAAGTCCAAATCTTGCATGAATAATCTTGGTCACACATTTCCACAGCAACAGTGTTGAGCCTAGCTTAGCAAGTTCTAGCCTCCAACAATACAAACATGTCTTCCAACATTTTCAAAGCTGTCTTGTTTTTGTCTTGTCCAGATTGTTGAAAGGAAACCTACAGAACACCATCTTTTACTTAGTATCTAACTTTTTTTACACCGCAACTGTAAACTATAATTGTAAGCTATCTAATATTTGCTATATATGATGGAATCAAGTTTTTTGGAGCTGTGTTTGTTTCACTTTAGCTGGATGTTACCCCTGTGTCGAGTCTTTTTGCTAAGCTAGGATAATAACATCACAGACACACTGTACCTCTCTTCTGTCCGAGTAAGCATTTAGTTGATGATTTGCTTGTCCAAAAACATTTATTAGTTTGGGACACATTTGTGAATGTTTTTAGACATCTATTTACAAATAACTTTTGTGTTCTGAGCGTTCCAATGACAATTCCATGTGAGGCACATTCTACAACTACATTGTTATATCTTAGCCAGATATTAAACAGAAACTTTTACAACCACAAGTAGCCTTGTTTTGACTTACTGTATGTAGACACCTAGACAAGTTTTGATCTGCAAACGACCAACACCATAATTAAACCGCAAGCCCTTTTGATCAAATCTTGATCATATTTCCCAACAATATATTGTCTTGTTTCAATTTGCCTCATGATAAAAGATTGTCATAAGTGACCAGATCTACAGAATAAAATTTAGTCAGACATTTGCCTAGTGCAATTTTAAAATTCCACATATTACATTTTTACTGGTCAATGTACAATGAACAAACAACTGGGTTCTCAAATGCAGTTTAGGGAATCGGCTGTCTGCAAGTCAGACATTCGTTGAAAGTGAGACATCAGTTGAATGTTGAAAGGATTCCTCTTTTTTTGTATGTTATGTATGTTTTTCTCTTTTTGAAACTATCTTAATCCTCTTGTTTGATTAAAAGGTGAACACATTCCAAGCTGTACTAATCTCAGACGGCGCGGCATCCTTTAGTATGTTCAACTACGGAGACATCACATGGAGCACAGGAACAGCCAGTGGTGGAGATCCTTTAACAGGACTGGGTGGGACGACAGCTCAGGTATTCTAACAACATCTCTGAGATCAGTTCATGCGTCTGATATTACTTTTCCAGCACAAAAATGATACGATTGAACATTTCACCTCACATCCCTCACACCTCTCCCCTTTTCAGTCAGGTTTTAATGGTGGAGACATTGGGCACTTCTTCAACCTGCCAGGATCACGCTCAAATGATGTGGTGAACATTGAACAGACAACCAATGTAAATACCCCTGGGCGCTGGTTTTTCCGTGTAGACACTGAACTGATAGATCCTGCCAATGGCTGCAGCTACAATGGCAAGTTCAAACGTCAAACACTGATAATACTGTCCACACAGGTTTACAACTATACTTGTAAATATCTGTTCTGTCTTTCCTACATCATCTCCAGGTCGTTTTTACAGACGAGGGGAAATCTTCTGGCTGTCTGACCAGTGTTCACAGCGATGCCGCTGCCTTGACATTGACAACAAGGTGCAGTGCAAAGAGGCTCCGTGCGGGCAGCTGGAGACCTGTGAGCAGCAGGAAGGGGCCTTTTACTGCCAGCCAACCCGCACCAGCACTTGTGTGGTATTTGGCGACCCTCATTACCACACCTTCGATGGCTTCCTCTATCACTTCCAGGGAACCTGCTCCTACCTGCTGGCGCGGCCCTGCTGGGAGGTGGAAGGGCTGCCTTTTTTCAGCGTGGAGGCCAAAAATGAGAACCGTGGGGTCGCCTCTGTTTCCTGGCTTCGAGATGTCACAGTGGAGGTGTACGGTCACAGAGTCATGTTACCCAAAGGCAGTTTTGGAACGGTCCAGGTAAGAATCTGCGGAGCCCTTTATATTGGGAACTATCACAATATTTGCCTTTGTGTATGCTTCTTGGTTGGTTTATTCGAGTTAGATGGCTAAATTTACACTTTGCATTTGAAGTCCATCTTTGACCAGCTTAGAAGAGTTTTTTTAACCTTGATTTTTCATTATATCAAAGTACAAGCTGACGATACAGGATATAAAGTTTGTCATGATAACGGTAGAAGAAGAAAGTGACAGTATTCTAAATCGGCATATATTGACAATTGACTTTTTCAAACTGTGATTAAAAGTTTTCTATCATCATCATTTGGTCATTTTCTAATTTTTCCTCTGTTTCTCTGTCGAGGTGGACGGCTTGATGAAGACATTACCGGTCCAACTCCAGCTTGGTGCTGTCCGAGTTTACCAGTCTGGGGTTGCCATTGCTTTAGAAACAGACTTTGGACTCTTGGTAACCTATGACGGCCAACACTACGCATCCATCTCCCTACCCAGCTCCTACTTCAACAACACTTGTGGCCTTTGTGGTAACTATAACGACGACCCTGCTGATGATCCTGTGCTTCCTGACGGCTCACTGGCCGAAAGCGTAGTGGAGTTAGGGGGCAGCTGGCGAGCCGAAGACACAGACTGGAGGTGTACAGATGGCTGCGCCCAGAACTGCAGCATCTGTGACCCTCTTGTAGAAGCCTTCTACTTTCGCTCAGACTACTGTGGGCTCATCAACAAAACCGATGGACCTTTTAGGGACTGCAGAGCTGTAGTGGACCCCACAGCCTTTGTGTATAGCTGTGTTTATGACATGTGCAGCAACAGGGATAATATCACCACTCTCTGCCAGGCCATCCAGGCCTATGCTCTGGCCTGTCAGGCCCTCGGTGTCACAATACGATCCTGGAGATCTCGCAGCTTCTGCGGTGAGATTCAGTTTGATTCATTCATGCAAATAATTTATTTGACATATATTCACTTGTATCAACTAACATAATTTCTTCTTTTTAACGGTTCTCAGCTTTTTCATGTCCGGAGTTCAGCAATTACCAAGTGTGCACAAGTGCCTGCCCAGCCTCCTGTTCAGACCTTACCTCTCCCCTGTATTGTGCTCACCCTTGCACTGAGGGCTGCCAGTGTGACCAAGGCTATGTTCTTAGCGGCAGCCGTTGTGTTAAGCTTGAAGACTGTGGCTGTGAGCATAACGGCCTCTATTACCCCCGTAATAACACTTTCTGGGCAGGCCCCAGCGGTGAAGAAGGTGAATGTACCCTCCGCTGCACCTGCGGTTCTGCTGGGGAAGTTTCCTGCTTCAACGAGTCCTGCAAGGAGGGGGAGGTGTGTGTGGCTGAGGTGGGCTTGCTGGGTTGTTACCCTCGGAGGGAAGGTGTGTGTGCAGTCTCCCAAAACTCGGTGACGACCTCCTTTGATGGCACCTTCCTGCTGTTCCCAGATGACAGCTCCTACTACCTCCTGAAGCTGTGTGGCGCAGTGCCAGCTAATGGCTCAATGGTGGAGGTGAAGATGGGCAGGCGGCTGGTGAACAAAGGCCCCACTTGGAAAAGACCAGTGGTGGTTACAGTAGCTAACATGGAAGCTCAGATGGGAGGGATAGATTTTGATACAGTAAAGGTTAGAATTTCATCTACGGACCAAAAACCTTTTTTTATTGTCTATGTGCAGCTCCTGCAAACCTATGGCTATGACAACATTTTGTGTTCCAGGTGAATGGTGACCGAGTGGCGCTCCCATATGTCCATCCAATGGAGAAAATGCTGATCTACAGAGCACCAGGCAATGCTACGGTGGTGGAGTCCCGCGGTCTGCTTCGTGTCCAGTACTCTCACCAGGGATTCGTCAACATCTCCCTCTCCACCCTCTTCTACAATGTTACTTGTGGTCTATGTGGCGTCTTCAATAGCAATACCACTGATGACCTTCGCCTTCCAAACGGACGCCTGGCTGAGTCTACTGAACAGTTCACAGAGGGCTGGCGGTCTATTGCTGATGACCTTACCTGCAATGGTGACTGCGATGACCTGTATCGAATGTGCACAGACTTACGTCTCTACCAGAGTCCTTGGATGTGTGGCACCATCAATGATCCGGGCAATAGTTCATTCCTTGCATGTCATGCAGTGGTGAACCCCTCACCGTTCTTCAGGAACTGCTTGTATAACATGTGTGTAAAGGAAGGGAATCGTTCAGCCCTGTGTTCTTCACTGCAAGCCTATGCCACGGCCTGTCAGGATGCCCAAGTAGGGCTTGCTTCTTGGAGGAGTGTCACCAACTGCCGTGAGTTGAAATATCTTTACTGTATTTGAACTGTCTGGCATCTAACCCATAATGAGATTAAAAGATCAACTGTGTGGCTCTGCCAATAAGTAATAAATATGTATTTAAACACTTTAAACCTACCTTACTATGTTGTAAGTTGTTATTAAAAACGTTGACATGCAACACATAGAAAACTGAAAACGTTTTCTTATTAACATATAAACAAGTGACATATGTGTTACAACATGCAACAAGACATATTGTTTGTTCAACACATATCTGATAGCAGTTTGTTTCTACTTCCTTTTGCTATGGTAGATGCACAAATATACCAGTATTTTCATATTTAACTTCCTCTACAGCTACCAACTATGTCATGCCCCCCTTTAAGAAGCCATGATGTATATACGTATATATATATACAGTATATACTTACCCTGTAGAAACACAAAACTGACACTTTACATGTAATTTTGCTTACTCTCTATCATGAATTTAGATTCATTGCTAGTACCAGAGCACTCTTGTTTCTTTATTGTTCCCAAATAAATTTGACCCCCACCCTGTTTCACAGCAATCATTTTGAATTGTCAGGTCAGGAAAAGCACAAGTGGAACTAATACTAATGACAATGGCTCTGTTCCAACAATTATGGAAATGCAATGTAACTATTTCTTTGTCACACCTGTGTTTGATAAGGGAAAGAAAAAAAGATCTACTAGTATTCTTCTTAAGTTTCTCTTCACCAGTTCTCTATAGTCAGTGTTGTGCTAATATTTATCTATTATTTAGACCAAAAACCTGCTTTATCATTCAATGCCAATCAGGAGAATTCCGGTTGATTCCAACACATAGCTCTGTTGTTTGGAAATTTGGAGTGCTGTCAGTAGAGAGAAAAACTACACCAATTGGTGCTGCCTACACCGTGTTAGCCTCCTGCCAGAGTTAGCACCCAACAGGCTTAAACAGGGCAAGTTTTAAAAGTGTTGTTAGCCTCTAAACATTTTCTAAATTAAAATGTCCTTAAATTAATTATTAAATAATAAAGTTATGTTTTGTTCTTTCTCTTTTCTGTTTCTAAGCTCTCTAACTGCAGTCTCAACACAAGAACTAAACACAGCTGAATTAGCACAACTTTCATGCATTTATTTCACCTTTACATCAGTGAGATTGGAAGGCATCCCTGCACAGGGCTAGGCCATTTTAATGATGTTTTGAACATGTTTAGAGGCTTAAAAACATGTTTAGAACTTGCCCTGTTAAAGCCTGTTGGGTGCTAACTCTGACAAGAGGATAACACATTGTAGGCAGCACCGATTGGTTTTGTTTTTCTCTCTACTGACAGCACTTTAAATTTATAGACAACAGAGCTAAATGTTGAAATCGACTGGAATTCTCCTTTAAGGCTTCCTCCTTCACAGACCGCATCTGTAGTCTTACTCTAAGTCAGATTTAAACTGCAACCCAGTTTCAAAATGTCCACTGAAACTTCTCTTATCACTCCTTCAGGTAATTCACCTCTCAGCTGACCATTTATATGCTTCTTATGCTCCCAACAATGATGTTATTGCCAAAATTGTTTCAGCCACTGTTTGTCGCTTAGATGCTTATTTTTGTCAGTGTCCAACATTATGAAACTTTTTGTCTAACAAAAGTACACAGCTAACTTGGCCAGTGACAAAGAAAAGCTTTGTATTTATTTGACAAAAATATGATGGTTTAAAAACACCTACTGAGCATACCAGATGGCACTAGAGTGGTGGATTATACTTCAGTAGTGTTTTGAGAACTCAGACATTTTCTTTTGCCATAAAACTGGTCATCAGTGGGATTTATTGTAACCATGGTGAGTCCACGGGAGAGATGAAAACCACCATTCAATCCTACTGTGAGTCAAAACAAAGGTTTTTGGTGGAGTATTCCTGTAATATGGATTTTGCCTGTTGCCTATGCTTCTCGCTTGCTTTCTCATACCTTGTTCTTCTGTCTCAGCTATTCCATGTCCTCAGAACAGTCATTTTGATGAGTGCACCAGTGCCTGTCCTCTGACCTGTGCCAACTTAGATGAACCTGAAGAGCCATGCCCTCTGCCGTGCCAGGAGGGGTGTCAGTGTGAGGAAGGCTTTGCGCTTCGCGATGGCCTATGTGTGGCACGCAGTGATTGTGGCTGCATGAGCCACGGACGCCAGCTTGCCACTAATCAGACTTTCTGGACAGATTGGGAGTGCCAGGAGCGCTGCTACTGCAATGGCTCTGACAACAGTGTATACTGTCAGCTCGCACCCTGTCACACTGAGGAGTACTGCCAGGAGAATGACGGCCTGTATTTCTGCCAGCCGCGCACTGAGGCCCTGTGTGTGGCTGCTGGTTATGGACATTTTCTGCCATTTGGTGGTGTACCGTTTGAGCTGCAGAGCTCTTGTTCTCTTAGGATGGCCACCACAAGCTGTGGCAGAGAGAACAGGGACCCCACAACCATCAGTGGAACTTTCCCTCAATTTAAATTGGCAGCTCGTAATGAGGAAAGGGACACAGGCCAAGCAATTTGGGTGAGGGGCTTTGTTCTGGAGGTCTACGAGTACGAGATTGAAGTGTCTCGAAGCTACAAAAACACTGTCACAGTGAGTAAATGAACCAAGTGATTATATATTTTGTTTCATATGAGGAAATGCCTTGAATAAAGAAGAAGCTGTGACCAGGATAATAATAGGAATATGGATTATACCACCATTTTATGCATGACCGCTTAAGGTCATAGTTGTTGTGTATTTGTGAGGACACGTTATTTCTAATCAAGCCGATTGAATAACTAGGCAGAGGGTGAATTCCTCTTTGATTGGCTTAAGGTGGATCTAATTTCAATAGGCATCTTTTATCAGGCTGGATTTGGCTCAGACAAATCCCTGACCCTGAGCGACATTTGGACTGGGTTCACAAACCGACTAAAAGATCTGAGGAGGAATAGAAATGACACACATAACCCAACGCTTACACGCAAGTGCGTGCACACACACACACACACACACACACACACACACACACACACACACACACACACACACACCCACACACACCCACACACACGCGCACACATACACTTTTCTCATTCTCTCTGTTTCTGTCTCATTCTCTGTTTTAAAATTAGATTAAATGAGAATCTCATAGAAGCTCTTTCAGTGAGTCTTAATGTTATCCACTCATCACCTGGGTTTCCCCACATACTTTGAAAACAGGCAGGTCAGTTGGATTACAAACTATGACTTGGTGTTAAAAAAAGGCTTCCGTAGGAATGTTTATGTGTCATCTGATGTGGATCCTAGCATAAGAGTTAAACCTGTTCAAACTAGAACCAGTTTTATTAAATCTCTCTTCACTCAGGTGAATAAGGAGCGTTTGTACCCTCCACTGAAGCTGGGCCCCGGGAAGGTCAACATCTTCACCTGGGGCATGCAGCTCATTCTGGAGACAGATTTTGGCCTGAAGGTGGCCTTTGACTGGAACACTCTCCTCTTGTTGACGTTGCCTCGCAATCTCTACAACAGTTCTTGCGGCCTCTGCCACGGCATGCCCTTATCCCCACCCACCCTTACCACCACTGACTGGGGCATGGCCTGGGCAGAGAGGGACACCTTCTGCCAGGTGGGCTGTGGAGACTCCTGCCCACGTTGTGGCTTGGGAGAGACCAGCGATCTAAATGACACCCCTCTCATGGTAACCGATGCCAATATGAACACAGACACGGACAATGGGGCAAATGAAGTTGACACAGGCATACGTTTCCACATTGGAAATGGACTGTATGTGTTTGTGGAGCCAGAGGCAGTAAGGCTGTGCGGGCTAATTGTGGATCGAGGAGGTTCATTTGCACGTTGTCATAGCAAGGTGGCGCCAGCATTCTTTTATCAAAGCTGTCTGCAGGACACCTGTTTGGACCAGGGATCTCAGGATACAGTCTGTAACTGGCTGCAGATATATGCTGGCACCTGTCAGACCCAAGGTGTGCCTGTTACCGGCTGGAGGAGCGACACACCATGTGGTGAGTGCACGTCTGGGCTCACCTGAATTTCAACAAGTACTTTGATTATGTGTGTAGTGCTGCAAATGTCTCCACACACATCTGTTCTTACCTTTTGTGGCATCTATTTTATGCAGATAGTATTATTTGTCCAGGTTTCTCTGAGATTTCTGCTTCCTGCCCAATAAAACTGAGGTGAAACAACTTTCAATTGAGCTTCACCATGTTAAAAAATGTCTGCAAAATATCCTTCCAGGAACAAAGTCCTATTTCTTTGGTAGAAAGTACTTTCATTCAAAACTGTTGACAGTGAGCTATATGGATTATTTACAGTAACAAGGATGTTTTTACTGTTGAAAATTAGAGTAATTGTCAGTGCATTGAGTACCACAAACCTAATTTCATTCAACTCTGTTGTATTGGGTTTATGGCAGAGAGGTGCATATCTCAAACCCTGGGCACATAAAGCCAAAGGTATCAGAATGACCAGATACCACCAGATGTAAGTTAGAGGACTTGTTATTTTTTATCTGGGTGAACTAGGTGAAACGGTAATATAAAGAACAGTAACTGCACACAGTTATTTCACCCGGCTGCTGTAAGTCAGGAAATAGTTGCATAACATTACTCCTCCTAAAACCAAACATTTTCTTTTTTACATTGATGTGTGCATGAGTTAGGCAAATGAGATAACGTGTTACTTACTGAGCTTCAGTGGTGTTTGGGTTATTCTTGAACTTTGGATGAAGCCTGGCTGTTGCTTCTGTATTTATGCTAAGCTAGGCTAACCACGTCCTGACTCCAGCTCCATACTTACAGGCAAGTAATAGATTAACATTGGTCTTCTCGTTGTCAAACTGTTCCTTTAAACAGCTGCCATAGAGCCACATGAGCCCAACAGTGGACACTCCAATCAACACTTATCCACAAATATTTACCCCTGGAAAATCAGCATCTAGTTAGCCTGGAAAATGTCCTATGTGCATAATGTAGTCAGTGAAATCGTTAGCTAATACCTTTGCCAACCTGCCTGCTCCCAGTCCAGAGCTGTCCACCTAACAGCCATTACTCCAGTTGTGTGTCGGTTTGCCCGCCCCAGTGCGCCCCAGCCCGCGGCCAGAGGGACTGCAGCCAGGACTGTGTGGAGGGCTGTCAGTGTGACCAGGGCTACGTGCTCAACGGCAAGAGCTGCATCCTGCCTCAGAACTGTGGCTGCTACTCTGACGGCAAGTACTATGAGGTCAGTCCCACATCCAGCACTACATGGAATAAACTCAATGACATACAGCAAAAGCTGGCTATTCATACCTAAACACTAAATCAGGCTTGTATTAGTTAGAAATCAGGCTGGTACTGGATGGATGGATGGATAGATAGATAACATATACATACAAACATATATACATACATACATACATACTGTACACACATAAATACTGTACATATATAAATTGTACATACAAACATACATACAGTACATACATAGAAAGATCAGAGGTTAAGTAGGGGGATTGTCTTTCAAGTTAATTCAATGATTGACATGTTTAGAAATTAAATTATTTGAAATGTCATGGAAGAACTAAGACAGATTTTCTACATTCAATCAATAAAGGTAAATCTTCACACCAAACTTGTATTATTGCAAATTTGCATCAAAACCGTGGAATTGTTTGAATATTTTTATTATAGATTAATCTGTTGACTATTTTGTTTCCATTAATCTATGCATTAGTTTGATTATAGACTGAGCGTAAATATAGAACAATATTCATCACAATTGATTGCTTTTTTTATCGTCCAATACTCTAAAAAATCTGAATATTTTGAAATTTTTTACTATTTAAAAAGACAAAGAAAAGCAGCAAATTCTCACAAGTGATAACTGGAATTTGGGAATCTTTAACACAGAAATGTTGCTTCAAAAAAGTCAATTTTCAACATTTATAAAATACTTAATTGAGTAATTGTTTCAGCTTTTGTTTAAACCAATGTCTTTCTTTATTTCAGCCCAAGCAGCTGTTTTGGAACAGTGACTGTACCAAACGCTGCCAGTGCATTGGACGAAACCTGATCCAGTGCGACCCGAGGCGCTGTATAGCAGAGGAAGAGTGCACCCTGCGGTACGGAGTGCGGGGCTGCTTTGCGCGGCGTTCCCAGCACTGCGTGGCGTCTGGCGGTGGGGTTTTCAGGACCTTTGACGGGGCGTCACTGCGGCTCCCGGCCTCCTGCTCCTTCGTTCTGTCCACAAACTGTCACAAGCTGCCTGACCTCTCCTTCCAGCTCATCGCTAACTTTGATAAATGGAGCACACCCAACCTCACCACCATCTCCCATGTCTACCTTTACATCAATGAGGAGAACATACTCATCTCTGGCAGCACTGTCAAGGTGAGAGAAGCGTTGGACCATCCTTAGATTGTCAGTACATCTCTATGTAAATATCTATCTAAATATTCGAAATTACTAATTGAACTTGTCATGATTTTTATTCTGTAGTTTGGTTACATTACATGGACTCTGAACTTGATCAGTTCTACAGTGGAAGTCATGTTAAACCCCTAAACCTGAAATTACAAGCATCAAACGTTAACCCACATTAGCAACACTATCAACTGTCTATGTAAGGGATAATGTAGAGCGAAGCGGTTGTTATAGCGAATACAACCCAGCCTCGCTCTTTGTTATCCCTTACTTATCACATGGCTTGGTTGAATCCGGCGGCTTTCTGCAGTCTACTAATTCTTAATAACAGACTTTTGCTATGAAAAATATCAGTGTGTGATAACACTTGATACTGGTTTATTAAACATCATCATTTGGTCATAATAGACCAAGAAAGGCTCTAACTGCAAAACCTTTAAGTGTATAAACTGTAGAGTTAAGGGGTGCGTTGTATTGCTTATGAATTTAACATTTCCTTTGTAAGGGGAGGCTTGTATTGCTTCTGTCAAATGCTTTATTATAACAACTATTTCTATTAAGAGATTATTTGTTGACATTATAAACTTACTTTCCTTCTGGTTATGTGCCGTCTGTCGTCAAAGATGCTTGTATCTCCTTGAGAAACTAAACACTCCGATCCAATTCAAATCTCCCTTTTTAAGCTTCAATACTTGCACTCCAATTGACCAATTCCCACTAATAGCTTGGTAGAGCTCCTCCAGTTCAAGCTTGTTTCCATATCATTTCAATCAAAGTGCACCCACTGAGGTAGATAATGACTTGCTGATTGATTTCAACTTTGGCTCTTAATTAGTCTTAATCCTGCTTGACTTGAGTAAGCCATTGAC
Organism: Etheostoma cragini; assembly: GCF_013103735.1. Taxonomy (NCBI): domain Eukaryota; kingdom Metazoa; phylum Chordata; class Actinopteri; order Perciformes; family Percidae; genus Etheostoma; species Etheostoma cragini. The sequence continues at coordinate 22,165,131 of NC_048419.1, read as the reverse complement.
TGCAAAAATGTTCTGAACTGCCATAAGAACTGTGTTGGTATTAGTGATTATGGGCTCAAGTCATATTCATCAGAAGCGTAATTACAGCACCATCTCAGATTGTCACAAACTATGCTTTGGTCTGTCTCTTCTTTTTGGGTATATGCTACCCCTCAGTGATCCTTTGTGAAAATGAAATCATTTTATGCAGATGACACACAAATCTACATTCCTGCCCCAGGTGATTACGTGTACAAGTTTCAAGCTCAAACAACACTTCCCTGTTTTAAAATCTGTCAGCCAGGAGAAAATAATGGCAATCTTAGTTGTCTATGAAATTGTCAAATAACAACTCTCCTCTGGGTACATTATTTGCAAAATCCCATGGTTATGGTTTATCTTGGATTCCCACCTCACTTTCAACAATTAAAGACATCACTAAAATGATCTCCTAATTATATGAATTCAATTAAATTATATTTATAGTGTCAAACCATAACAGAAGTTATCTCAGGACACTTTCCATATAGAGCAAGTTAAGACCAGACTCTAGAGGGTACCACAATAATAACATTAACAACTATAACAATAATAGAAATAAGACTAATTATTATTATTATAGCTGCCGAAAAGCAAGAATGTGATACCCTATATGTGATACATATAGGTTTCATAGGTCAGTACAATTCTAAATATTTGAGAATTGTCATTTTAATATTTAAAATCATCACAGTAGGTTCATTATCATCACCTGCAGTCAAAAGAGGAATCAAAATCCCACAGTGGTCAACAGTGTTATGGTCACTGAAAGTAAATGAAATAAAAGGGACTGTGTGTCTTGTCTCAGAGATGTAAAGATTTCTGTCTCCTGTTTCTTCCCAGGTTAACGGTACGCCAGTGTCGGTACCGTTTCTGACTGGGCTGATGACACGTCTGTCCACATCCGAAGGTTTCATTGTCATCGACACAGCTCAGGACATCCAGATCCGATACAACCGTTTCAACACCCTTAGCATCACAATGGGTCAGCGGCTGCAGAACAAGGTGTGTGGTCTCTGTGGGAATTTCAACGGAGACCCCAGTGATGACTACATCACTTCCAGGGGCAAGCCTGCTGTCAGCGCCCTGGAGCTGGCCCAGAGCTGGAAGACCAACGGTATGCAGAACAGGTGGGTGAGGCTTACAGACACGGTGGAATATGTTGCACACAAAATGTATGTTAATTGTACAATTGTTGCAAAGCCTTTTGGAGATCAAAGTGTTACATTAAGCTCCACTAATTAGCATTGTTTTGACCATCTAACAGAGATTCATTGCCAAACTCTGCAGTTCTTTTAGCTCATTGTTTTGGCTTTACAGTCCACCATTGTTTCTGCATTTGGGTGTCTTTGAATCAGTTGAGTCCATGCTCACTGTAGGTGCATAGAAAGAGCTTACAGTGAGCACAGTACTGAGTACAGTATTTGCAAGAAGGGAAAAACAGACACATTAAACTAATAATAAAAGAGTAACTTTGACAGTTGGATGTTTATCTTTCTCCTCCAGTTGTGATGAAACCCAGTTTGTGGCTCTGGCTCAGTCCTGCGACAACACGGCGGTGCTGGCGCTGCAAAGTGAAGATGCGTGTCAGAAGCTCACCCAGCTGAAGGGCTTCTTCCAGCCGTGCCATGGCCTGCTGGATCCCCGGCCCTTCTACCAGTCCTGCTATCTGGACGGCTGCTACAATCACCGCAAGGCTCAGGTCTGCGGCTCGCTGGCAGCCTACGCAGAGGCCTGCCGCTCCATGGGCACCCTTACCACCAAGTGGATCACCCAAGAGAACTGCTGTAAGGGCAACGCGAGGCACCAGCCTCTCCCAGCACACACACACACACACACACACACACACACACACAGAACTGTATGTCTCTCTTTCTGCCGCGGGTAAAGTTTTTTGAAGGTGACTCAGATGAGATGTAGATCAGATTAGGGGTGTAAATCACAAGTTTTATAATAATTCGGTATTATTTCGTTTTTTGGGGACAAAGATACAGTATTTGTTAATATCTTAAAGTCTGTCAAGATACAATTTTGATTCAATTCAAACGGTTGGATTTTGGTGGCTGGACCGTGAGAGGACACTGTTTAGAGAGAGTGAGAAAATCAAACTGAAACTGGAAAGGTTGTGGGGGACACTGAGAGGGACGTGTCCTCCCTATCTTAAATTAAAATTAAGCCCTTGGCAGAGATTCCACCCGGTGTTTTTCATCAGCCATTGTTTGGCTGGTTGAGTCACTACACTGAATATGCATATTTACCTAAAACTTTAGTGCGTTGCTTTTTTATAATAATGAACATCTGTTACATTCAAGCCATTGCCAAATGAGTTGATACAAAGCCTGTTAAGACATCCAGCTTCACAAAATTATCTCTGTATTTCTCAATATAGATAGATAGATAGATCAATAGAGAGATACTTTATTCATTCCAAGGCAAATTTTAGGCATCCAGTTGCTTAGACATAGACTATAACCACCACACATACACACATATATCTCACATACATAAAAATAATCTCTTACAGAAATTTAAAGCGTTAACAATTCCTGAAGTGATTACAAATGTCTGGTATGGACTGATCATGTGATTAAAATGGCTATGGCTATGTTTAGAAAATGGTGTTGTCCATCAACTTTTAGTCAAAAACTTCTGAAGAGTCCATCGCGTCTTTTTAATCCTCCGTGTCCTCCTTGGCTATAAGTAACTGTGTGGAGGAGGGGTGGGAGAGGTGCTTAATTACCGGAGGCTTGAGTCATGTGTGACGCAATGAATTCATCATGGGGGACAGAGAAACTACAGCTTTAAGCCAGCAGTGTGTGTGACAGCTAACATTGTGCGTGGACCTGTCTTTAGCAGAATGGATCTACGACCCCTGTGCAGGAGAGATCTGCACAAACTTCACCTGTGAGCTGGAGAACGGAGGCGACTTATGTGGCTGTCCGGAGTTGCCCACCAGCACTGGAGGTGAGTGCTTTAAAGAGCAACAAGGCCTTCATATCATGCATAGCCGCTTTTTCTTTTAAAAGATCATTTTTGGGGGCTTTTTAGGCCTTTAATGACAAGACAGCTGAATAAGTGAAAGGGGAGAGAGAGAGGGAATGACACGCTGCAGGTCAGAGTTTAACCTGGGCCCGCCCCCTCGAGGAGTAAACCTCTGTATATGGGCAACCGCTCTACCATGTGAGCTATCAGCGTGCCTTGCATTAGGGTATCAGTATCAGGGTTTCCGCGGGGGCTTAAAAAGTCTTCGCTGAAGTGTTGTGTTCCAGGTCTTAAGTCATTTTAAACAAGTCTTAATCTTCCTACGTCAGTGTGACTCTACCTCTAATGCTCATAACATGTTTTTTTCTAATTCCGTGGTGCTGCGTTTGCTAGTCCAAATATTACCTCCCTATAATATAATATAATATAATATAATATAAATATAACTTCCTTTGCAGCCAAAACAAACAAAATGTAATACTGTACCTGGCTTCAATGTGAATCTTCTTGGTTTATAATATTCCAAATATGTAAACTGTTTTGTTGTACTGTATGATCATAGAAGATTTTGTTTAATGTGGTTTGAATGTGTTTTCAGTGATTGTCATTAAGAGGATTTAGTATTTTACTCTTTTCATGCAACATGCCTGTGAGCAAGTAAGTGCGTGTTAAAACATTAGACTGTCTTACAGTATAATATTCTAAACTGTCAAATAGAGCCATTTCTGATATTTTTTCTTTAGAAAAAATACCTCATGACAATCAATCAATACAAATTTTTAATATACAATTATAAAAGTTTTGATAAGAAGCCCTTCAATTTGTTTTTTAATGTTATTTACTAAATCTGACATTTAACAGCTGCAAAACACAATAATCTGAACTCAAATGTCTACATATTTAATACATATACCAATCTGTGATAAGATAAAATCAACCGATAAAATCTGCCATGTCAACGTTGCAGTATCTCTATTATGAAAATTACTGCTGTATTTATTTTTCACATGCATGTCCATGTAAAAACTGTCTCCGCATTTAAAACGTTTAACTTTTCTCACCACGCTTCTGCAAATAATGTAGTCAAAATTTTTCTGAACATGTCAGCATTAAACTGTAATTTTATTTTGTAGTTAATGTGTACTGTATGCGTGTACTAATAAATCCTTTACTTCAGAACGTAATGTTCAGTGTAAAGGAAAAATAAAACTTGACCCAGATTTTTCACTGGGAGTGTCTGTGATGCGTTCCGGCTGCGTTCCGGTTTTGTACCGTCCTCCGCCATGCGCCATACCACACCGGGAGCGTCTTGGAAGCGGAGCGTCTTGCCTGCCCAGATTATATTGTCTCTATAAAGCACTTTACAGAACAATCACGTGTTACTTAAGCTAGTATCTACCTTTCACTCAAAGAACTCCTGTAATTAAACTCTATGTCTTTTTTTCTGGTGTTGTTGTTAAAAAAATATCTGTGATGTCTTATTATGTTTTTCCATCTATGTTTTTCCATCTCCAAGATGAATCTCTCGATGTAAACAATGTTCTGAGGGGGGTTTAGTAAACTGACAGGATGCTCAAGCTGTTTGACTTCCTACTTGAAGTAATGGTTTTGGTCTCCCACCGCCATGTACAGTACCTGATGTCTGTCTGTACGTTTGGTAGGTGATGATGACATCATCCAGGCGGAGGTGAACTGCAAGCATGCTCAGATGGAGGTCTCCATTTCCAAGTGTAAGCTCTTCCAGCTGGGCTTTGAACGAGAGGACGTCAGGGTCAACGACGAGCACTGCGCCGGCATCGAGGGAGAGGACCGTATCTCCTTTCGCATCAACAACACAAAGGGTCACTGTGGCTCCATCGTACAGGTCCGTTTCCATTCATTCCTATTCTTACAGCACCTCGGCAGAATGCAAGAATGAAGTCCCCCTTTCAATACCATGGATAGTGACACTCGGGCCAACAATGCCATAACAATTATTTACCAACTTCAATTTTTAATGGAAAATAATCTCAGAATGAAAAAGCACAACGTGGTGTCAACATAAAATAAACCGTTTTCAACAACGGCAGAAACATAAAAAATTCACCCAAGAAAACATTTGTTTGTTACTCAGGAGTGTTTTAATCCACACCAACGCCTTTGTCCTAAACTTAACTGTCCCCTCCTCATGACGCTCACTTTTTCTGGCTAAACTCAACTACCATCCATGGCCCCTGAAAGGTCCTTTGAAAGGTCTCCTGGCGGTGCCTGTAGCCGGCTCGCAGTCACCTATTGGCGGCTATTATCCGGCGTCCTAGAGCTCTAGGACAACTGCCGCTCTGATTTTATTGTTAAATGGCACTATTCAAATTACAGCACTTTACTTTAGTTTACTTGTATAATATAGGGTCTGTTGGTGAAGTTGCATTGATCACTTTGAGGTGAGGCTACATTTAGTTCCCACCGATGATAAAAAATAATTCAGCAGGGGCAGGGATATGCAGACCAGAAAAGGGGATATCCCACGCAATGATGTTGTAGCGTCTCTCATGTATCAACTACTGTCGAGCATTTGCTTCTCTGTCTCCTGACGATGACTCTTCTAAACATGTCTCTGCCAGTCAAACAGCACACACATCATGTATAAAAACACTGTGTGGATAGAGAGTGTGAACAACACCGGGAACATCATCACCAGAGACAAGACCATCAACGTGGAGTTTTCCTGCGCCTACGAACTGGACCTGAAGATCTCCCTGGAGACTGTCCTCAAGCCCATGCTCAGGTCAGATAGAGCACACGTAGACATTAGCTGTAGAATAATTAGTTTACTTCAATAAAAAAACTAAAACGCTAGACATACCAACTGACCACATTCCTCCTCCGCCCTCCAGTGTGATAAACCTCACCTTACCGACCCAGGAAGGAAACTTCATCACCAAGATGGCTCTATATAAGAACTCCTCATACAGGAACCCTTACAGGGAGGGGGAGGTGGTGCTGAGTACGAGAGACATACTCTTCGTGGGTGTCTTTGTGGAAGGGGCAGATGAAAACCAGCTCATCCTCATAGTAAACATGTGCTGGGCCACGCCGTCCCGCTACAGCAATGACCGACTCCGCTATATCATCATAGAGAGAGGGTAGGCTTGGAATCACACACACACACACACACACACACACACACACACGCACACACACACACAATGTCGACATCCAAAGCACAGCACTGCTGCAATTTACAATTATTTGTGTTATTTATAAAAGGTATAGTAAGTGATGGTAATCCAATACACTTTTTGTCAAATTCAGTGAATATCTTCTCATGGTCACCCAGTTCTTTATTTACTGTGTGCGCGAAAACAAAATGCTGTTTTCAATACATGTACTAGCATTTACTACTAGTTGTCCTAGTTTGCACCTTCAGGGTTGAAAGCACTCAATTGGAAGTTGCTTTGGATTAAATGACATGTAATGTAATATTTTTTTGGTAGTTGAGTTAAAATATCACCCAGCTTTGCGCAGAATCACATACTGCACCTTTACTCTGTTGATTTTTTTAGGGCTGCACGATACAAAGGAAAATTTGATTATTTGGACTTTAACAAATATTGTGCCTACCTGTGATTTTGGTCATTTCCATACACGTGCAGCATTTTGTGCAGCCGTATTTATTTTTTTACTTGTTGGTTAGACTTTAAAATATTAGAAAGTAGTGAAAACTGCCTTTTGAAATTTCCCAGACCCAAAATTGCTTTTTTAAAAATATAAAATAAAACGAATCAAACACCTGATAAGCAAGAACCTCTGCTTGGTATGTGACATAAACACAGTCTATTCCATTAACATCCGTCCCTCTCTAGGTGTCCAAACATTAAAGACAACACCATCGGCATGGCAGAGAACGGTGTCTCACTCACCTGTCGCTTCCACGTTACCGTCTTCAAGTTCATCGGAGACTACGAGGAGGTCCACCTCCACTGTGACGTCACTCTGTGCGACTCGGAAACAAACGCCTGCAAAGTGGTGAGGACATCTTGAAATCTTCAAAGTAAAAGTGCCGATAAAACAATGCCTGCCGTATTAATGTACGTGTACTGTGCATCCAGAACTGTCCACACAAGAGAAGAATGTACTCGGAGGAGAGTGACCATAAAGAGCACATACTGACTGTGGGACCCATTAGAAGGAGAGGTAAGTAAGGGCCGATACAGGTGTTAAGAGCCGACCAACTACACTTTGCTTAATTTTACCTCTTAAATGGGTGGAAATTCAAAGCAAAACAGCTCCTAATTACATTTCTGAAATCTTTAAGGAAGATTTCAAAGACTGGAACAAAGCTGTCCACTGCTATCCAATCAAGTTCCAAAGCTTTTCCAGGATTTGCATGACTCACCTGTAAAGTTTCCCTTTAGAATTAGACTGGTGTGAGGAGGAAAACGGAGGCTGTGAGCAGATCTGCACCAGTAAGATGGCCGGACCGGTCTGCAGCTGTGTGACTGGGATGCTGCAAAGAGATGGGAAAAGCTGCCGGAGTAAGCACCAGACACACATGTACTCACAAAACATACACACTGTAGTACGTCAGAGGTGTTCAATGTCCTGTTGGCACACACAATACAGAGGTCGCTGCAAAAAACTGCATTAGAAGGGCTGTTCAGAAATGATAAATTTGTCTCTACTTGTGGTAGAGTCTGTTCTAACCGTTCTTCACATTTTCATCTTCCCCAATTATACAACAAGCCTTGCTTGGTAGGGAGTACAACTTTCCCTGACGTTAATAAGTAACACGAGCTGGATATTTGATGCAGAAATAAAGCGTTAAGAACCTGCTACCTGCGTCACTACACATGACCTGGATAGCTAAAGTAACACTACTTTGATAGAGATAGGATAAAGAAGTTATCTCATTTACTTCAGCGCTTGCCATTGTGTGCGTGGCCTCTGGTGCCGGCTATTTGTCAGCTACAGTACTGTTCAGTTTGGGTTAGGTTACATAAGGGAGAGTTCATTTACATACAGTTTAACTCAGTTAGGAAAGCTGCCAGATGCTAAATAGTGGTAATACTTATCCTCTTTACGCATGTTGCTGTCATGCTTATGTCTGTTAATATAATTATTTTTGCCATTTACTGCTTACATCCTTTATTCAATAAATAGTGAAAAACTATAAAAAACAACACAATAATTATATGTATAGATTATGTTTAAAAGAAATCTGTAACACAATAAAAAGTGTCACTGAGCATCCAATATAACTAATGCTTTTCTTCTTTTCCCAGCTGCGAGCCCGAGCTGTAACCTCACACCTGCGGTGTCTCTGCTGAGCGTCAGCACTGTGATCTCCATGTTCCCGGCTCATATTCACACTCTCCTCTCCTAACACCCTGCCAACCAAGGGACACAACAAATAAAAAAGAACAAAACACAGAAAAGACTTGAAGATGCACAAAGTTCATCAGCGTTGATTAGCCAGTAGATCAGCAGTGTGCTCCAGTCCGTAAATCTAGACAGAATACACTGGGCATTCAGAAATGTCCGAGGCCACGTAATCTAAATGCAACTGAAGGTAACTACACAAAAAAGTAAGCCAGCTTTCCAGCCATATAGACAAGTTTCACCCCAACTTCCCTAACTTTGTTATTCTCCACCTCCACCAAATCCATAATATATCAGGACACATTGTTTATTATTATGTACTTAAAGCCACTATGTGTAGATTTTTTTTTAAGGTGATTATAACATATTTCAAATTATTCTGATGGCTTTTGTTTAAAGAAAAATGAATGCATTACTGTCTGCCACAATGTGTGTTTTATACTACCACCAGATGGCGCCAAGGTTTGACATGTTCTTATGCTATATTGTACATTGCACTCAGAGAGCGCAGATCTCTGCCAATCACAGTGCCCTATCTCAATATTAATGCAGTGGAAATGTTCCCAGTCAGAAACACAGTTCTTTTCTCATTAATCCAACACCACATGAATGCAGCACAAACCTCCTATCTTGCAAAGTAAAAAAAAAAGACATTACACAGTAATGTGTTAATCTTCCCTGTTACTTGGATCTGCTCCCAAATGTAATGGGTTCTTCCTTCGCCCATGCTACACCCTTCCACCAAGTTTCACAAAAGTCTGGTCAGTAGTTTTTCTGAAATCTTGCAGACGGACAAACAATCAAACAAAAAAAACTGACAAACTCAAGTGAAAACATAGCCTAACCTCCATGGCGGAGGTATGGAGTGGGAGTGAACCAAAGACAGTGGTGTTGAAGGAAAAACATCTGATGTCCCGACCTCCACACCTTTACTTTACAATGCGATGAACACATTCTGCATTGGAACTGAAAGTAAATCACTAAATAGTTACAGATACTAAATAGTTGCGTGATGGACATAATGTCTAGGAGTCAGAGTAGCATCATCTGGATACTGACATTTGCAATAACACCTGATATTAATAAAGATTCTCGTCATTTTGTGTTCTGCCCACACTGTGATTGGTTCTCAAAACACTAAAATAAGGTCAGCTATGGGGGACTTGTCAGAAAACATCTGTGACCGTGAGGGTCTAGCTCTCCACAGCCACAATTAATCAAGTCCACAAGAAGCCTCAAGGTGAATATCTGGAGACTTCCAGTTAGAGCAGCTGTATGAAACAATTAGTTGTTGAAATGATTACTAGATTAACAGAAATGGTAACTAATTAATCAATTTATGTAATTCTTTAACCAAGAAGACCAAACATTGTCTAGTTCCAGCTTGTCCCAGCTTCAGTTTTGATCATTTTCTGCCTCAAGAAAATAATTATCTGTTAAATCGATAAAGTAAACAATGATCACACCCAGTACTAAAAGCACCAGGACTGCACCTATCCTGCATAAATTATCATTGTTAATAGCGGTAAGAACAGTCAAAAATATCAGTTAACCTACATGGGAACAAGTTTCCACAAACAAGCACATTGTATCTGCTCACGGCCCAGCTCCCTAACAGAGACGATAGAGTTTGTATCTGTAACGATTCACTCTGCCAGAATATGTTTTTCTAATCCAGATAATACCCAAATACATGTTAATACCAGGTGTACATGGGCTCTGATAGTGGAATAAAAGTCTATTGGACAGTGGACCTACTGGCTAGCGTTAACCAGAGCACAGCTGATATATTAACTTCCCGTTGGATGTCCAGACCAACTAAGTGACAGTGTTTAACATTTTAAATCAACAAAATCTACATCAGCTTGTGGCAGTAAAGAGGCTACGGATCAGGTAATGAGACTACGTGGATGTCAAGGTGGAGTTTTTTGAGTGAAGTGTGTGAGGAGAGCACCTTAACAGGAGTATTTTTAACTCAAATGTTAAATGATGTCATACAGTAGATTAGTGCCCAGGTTGTGTTGCGGCTGTAAGAAATGCAATTAGTTGTTCCATTAAAATATGTAATTGTTTTTATCATTTCCATCTTAATCAGTTATATTGTTGTAACGATCCTGCCAAGAAATATTGACTGTTGGCTCTGACGTATTGATTCTGAACAACATTTTGCCTTTTAGGGTAGACATGGGAAGACATATTGTAAAGCTGTCAATAGAGTAAGGTTCTCAAAGTATAATCCCTGGTCAGTGTTTTCTATTTGGCACCTTATGGTTGTTTAATGTCAATATATGTCACCACACATCGTGTGTAACCCTTCAATGTTTCTCACTGAAGCCAACTCAAATTCTCAGTTTTGGATTAGTTATAGAGGAAGTAGCAGTTTTCCATAGGTCGGCCTGTTTTGCTACCTTCTATGTACAAATGTACAGTCCTTGTCTGTCAGTTTGGTGGTTTATGCCATGACTTCTTTTTTTTAAATAATCCGTATCTTTTTTATGTTCAAAAACATTTCCAAAATATGTTTTAGTTTTGAGAGCAGAGACACCAAACTTTTAATAAATTAAGTTCTCAAAGTCAGTGTGAGTCAAGTTTATTTGATGTGTAGCATGCAGACAGTGGGGGAAGAAGAACTCAGATCTTTTACTTAAGTAAAAATAGCTAGTAAAAAGTTACAATATTTGCCTCTGAAATGTGCAATTACTCACGTAAAGTACAGTGAATTACAAGTACCTTAAAATTGGCCTTAAGTACAGTACTTAAGTGAATATACTTAGCTATAGTCCACCTTTGAAGACAGTGTTAGTACTTACATAAGCCAGCAGAACAACCTTTCCAATCGTATCAGTTTCTTTATTTCATGCAGTGATTCAGAAGGTAGACCTGGAACTTTGCCTCCTAGCAAAACTAATTCCAATCAAATGATCAGTCTCATTCAGTCCACACCTTTTGATTGTGTTCAGTTCCTTAAAAGTTGCATAATCTATTCAAGTAAATTCTTTCTGTGCTGAAAAATTCCTTAGAAGCATTTATGTACACGATAGTCATCCATCAACTATCAGTGACGTTTCATCTCTGAATATGGAATGAACATCAGACAGGACTGTCCCCCGGGAGACCGCTGTTTGTGTCCTGTGTGTAGGGTTGGGCATCAATCTGATTAGAACAATTCTGATTCCAAATCCGATTCTTCCTTTCAGTTACGGTTCTTATAGATATTTCATTTTGTTTTATTTAAGTTTTAGGCCTTTTCAAAAGTGAAATAAAGCCACCCGTTGGAACACCACTTACTGTGCTCCATGGCTGCAACATGGAAGTACAGCGGCCGCTACGGAAACCAAAACGTGCACGTGTTAAATTTGGAACTGATTATTCCCAAACGATTCTAATAAAAAAACATTTTTACAAATCCATTTGAATTGTAATATTTTAAACGATTCCAAGTTGGCACCGGTTCTCGAGGCCTAATCCTACCTGTGTGAAACCAAAAGTCAACCTTTTAACCTACTTTGTTACGTACCTTACATAGGCTACGTCACTAACGTCACATACACAACTAACAAACATAATCATTTAAACCAAAACCATAATCTTCTCCTAAACCTAACCCATAGTTGTGTTGCTTAAACACGTTCTGCACTGCAGAACGCATGGCAGGCACACTGTTCACTTGTGTTGTTGGACATTTGTGGGTTAACCCATGGAAGAAATGTGCATAACTCTTCATAAGAAATCGTGCAAATCTTATGATGACACGTAGCCAGAGGGCAGGTCGACCTAGCAAACACTGAAAGTAAATCTTATTGATAAGACTCCAGAGCAGATGCATAGTAGTTAGTAGTATCAGCAGCAGGTCTTTATGTAACATTGTTCCTTTAGAGAAGCTGTGGATGATTAACTCCACCTGTGCTGTATATAATTAAACCCACCTGTGTGGACTTTAGTTTGTAATTGCCTACTGTATTCACACGCTGAGGAAAGGCACTGCCCAAAATGTCAGTTGAGTAGCAATAAAAAATAATGAATTTGGAGTGCTGTACTTGTAACTTTATCCTTTAGGGAAGCAGAAGACACACTCACATGTTGTTTGACAAAACTGTTGAAGCTAACATTAAGTCATGATCATATATAGGATACATGCTCTTCAACTGTGTTACATGTTACCAACATGTTGACATGTTTTTATACTGTCCCTTGTCCTCATTTTCCTCCCTTTGAGGTAAATGTGGAGAATGTTGTGTATGCTTACATAAGACTGTAGGTGTGTATTTATGGGTGTGTGTGTGAATGTGTAAGTATGCGTACGAATCAGTCTCTGTTTTATACTGTATATCTGTTAGTCATTGTCACTAATCATGCATCCTAAATATTTCTTTCACTTACATAATTGTTAATGATTGCTTTTACTACTGCAACAGTGAGGAAGGCTTGTCTTAGATCATCTTAATCATTACTTTAATTAGGTGTCATTTTCATGCATCTTTTATGCATCATGCATCACCTTGGTATTTTGATTGCGCTTGATTCACTGCTCCCTGTTAAGGCAGCTGAGTGACTCACCCTAAAGCTTTGGTAAAGTGAAGTTTATAGAAAAGATGTCCTGGGTTTGCTCAACGTGAGTAGTGCTAAAGGTATTCCTTCCCTGACGTGCATGTGTGCAGAATACAGGCTGAGCCTGGGGGTGGAGGAGAAAAGTGGAAGTACATGCTTGAATGTTGGAATGAAGGGCGCAGCTTTTCATTTGAAGTTGTAATTATTTGGCAGAGTGCTTTCATAATGAATCTCTTTTATTAAGATACTTTAAATGTATTGCTTTCATGTTGTCACATAACATGGCTTTCAGAAGTGAATATTAACAATAGTTCTTATGATAGCGTGTCAAATGGCTGTTATCTTGATCTTGCATCAAGTTTATTACCCCCTAAATGTCAGTTTTCACACATTCAACGGCATCACATATTAACGGTTAATGATTTAATAAATATTGTTTTCAATAAAGGTGTTGAAACAAAAGGCCACAGAGGTCTTTTAAAAAATCGATTGGGTTTGTTACCCTTGAAATATAAAGATTTGCTCAGCAACTTTCAGGACAATCTGCCAATTTTGAGGTATCGTGAGGACAGAGTTGACATTTCGGGTGTCCAAACTGTAAGGGGTTCAACCTCTGGGAAAATGAATGGATTTAGTACATTTTATATGAATGTCCTTTATTACAAATTAAAGCGCCATGTGCAGAATGTGTATGTAAATATGGCATCATTGAAATTATTATGACGATGTAAGTTTTTGTTTTGCTGTTTTGTGTCGTGCCTTTCATTCTAAATAGAGAGCAGCAGTCTGCGTTGCTGTCTGCCACAGTGTCCTTTTATTTTACCACTGGCAGGCGCAAACATTAGACACGTTGGAAATTCTGCACTACGGCCAGTCATGGTCCGCAGAGAAAAATCCAAATCACTTTGGTGATCCACTAACTTCCCCTAGTGTCACTATAAAGTTGCCTTTTTTGGTTTTCAGGGAAATATCTCAACTATTGCATAGATAGCCATAAAACTCTGTTCAGACATGCGTGTTCCCCTCAGGTTGAATTTAATTAGCTTTGGTGATCCCTTGAACTTTCTTCTAGCGCCACTATGAAGTTGACATACTATGTGGTGTTGATTGAAAAAATCTCAACAACAGTTGGATCGATCTGGGGCCAAATCTCGTGCCAACATTCATGTACCCCTCAGGATGGTATGTAAGGACATTGGTGATGCTTCAACTGTACTGTGTGTTTAGTGGTTATTGGCAAATGTTAGCATGCTAAAACGCTAATCTAAAATGCCAACATTACAACTGCTAAACATCAGCATGTTAACATCATTGTGGCAATAATAGCATGCTGACATTTAGCTAATGTGGTAGACCGGTGATGCACAGATCTCAAATTTGTCTATCCACGACGTTCCACTTCCGGGATTGCTCAAGTGCCGCTGGAAATTATGCCCGATGTTGCTCTTTTTAGCCCGATGTCCATTACCTGTTGTAAATTTAAACTCAGGTTGATGTATGAGGACTACGGTTAACTGACAGCTAGCTAGACTATCTGTCCAATCTAAGTTTTCTGTTGCACGACTAAAACAACCTTTGAACGTACACATGTTGCACCAAAACAAGTTCCTTCCTGAGGCTGCAGACCCTCTTAAGCAACGCTATGGAGGGAGGAAGGCCTGGTAATGCAAAACTAGGGACGAATAACCAACTCCTGACTGATCATTGTTAGCCTCCCTGCTAATGATAGCATGTATGGTTGAACAGATTAAAAGTCAAGATTCGTCAGCAGCTCCCCACCTCAATGCACTAACTGCATGCTCTTGGACAAGTCATTCCTGATTTGATGAATCTATCATGCGTAGAATGTATCTACTTTAATGCGTTTGGGTGGTTAATTATAAGGTTTGTGCAAAGTGGTTCCTTCACTCAGTGTTCCCGTTGGGTTTGCATGTACAGTACATAAGTACTATTTGAGCGTTGTCTCACTGACGCCATGTGAACACTATTTGTTTTCCATGGTGTGGCAGCAGGGTGTGAATGAGATTAACATGTAGTAGTTGTTACTGTTGAGATTGCCATAACATTTCATGTTTACATTCACAATCTCCAGAGGATAGATCCTAATGTACCTGATCACAAGCCCACGCATCAAACCAAAATGACCCAATTTTACACAATAAATATTAAAATGTAAAATAAATCACCTTACGTTTTACTGCGTACATTCTTACACCCAGGGGGTACACCTTTGTGTTATTCACTCCATCCAACAGTCTGAAGAGCCTTAGTTTTGTTCAATTATGAGACGTATTATGTGGTTTTACACCTGATTCATCAGCTATAGCGTGTTGTGTGATTCTGAAAGCACTAGACTCAGTGATTTGTAAGAACATGTAAAGGTTTACAAGGCCAGCTATCAAGCCTCTTATCAGACTCAGAGCTGTTTCTCTGTCAAGTCAGAAGCACAGTCTAAAGAGCAAGGTCAGCATGTCTCTGTGCTCAGGGCTAAGGATTTTGGGCGGTGGAATAAAGCTGACGGGAGCTTTAATTTTCTGCTAACACATTATGTTTGTTCTTCCTTCTTTTTAAACCACCCACATATAGGTTTCATTTCATAATCTAACAGGCAAAAATGACTAAAATTCTTCCCCAATAATGGCACACAGTGTTGGCTAATTGCACCTTGTTCTTAACACCACCTTGTCAATAAAATGTGAATATTGTTGAATGTTGAGTGGAATATAGAAACCTGTGAACTGTGATAGTTATTTCTGCCATTTTTGTTGCTTCTTATTCTGTTTCTCCGTCATCAACACTGTACATGGTGAGGGAGCTCTGGGTTCGATTCCCACTGCAGCACATCAACTAATGTGTCCCTGAGCTTCACCCCTAGTTTCTCCAGAGGTGTGCAACCTCTAAAATATAGCAATTGTAAGTCTCTTTGGATACAAGCATCAGCTGAAGGACATGTAATGTAATGTAATGTAATGTTATGTAATAGATGCTGACTGGAGGTGAGTAAACTCAAACCTTACACTTGTTAGATACAATGCAAAATTAAAAAAGACCTTTCTGTTAATACTGTTAATGTTCCTTATATTGTTGTTGTTGTTGTTGTTGTTATTATTATTATTATTATTATTAATAACAACAATTTTACTGTTACGATTGTTATCTCTATACTGTCTTTTTTATTGTATTTGTTGCTAAACGGATGCTGGAAATTTCAATTTTCTTGTGGGAGTCATCCCAAAAGAATTAATAAAGAGAAGTCTAAGTCTGATTCTAAAAAGATTAGCCAAAACATTAATACCCAAAAATTGCGAAGCCAAACTTTTGTTTTTTCTTCTTTCTCTTACCCCGCTCACATGGGCTGGGAGTAGTTCCGTCCGTAAGGACTTGGCCTGGGAACACTGGATTTTTTAATGCACCAAGAATAGTGGTAATGTTTCCCACAGCACCTGAAGGCAGCGCCGGTGTTCACTGAGTGGGAGGGGGATGTTTACAGCACGCAGTTAAAACTCCAACGCACGCGCTCCCTCCGTTATAGTCCCTAACACAAGCAGGCTGTGTGCAGGTGCGGGAAAGAAGAGACAGACACACAACCCACAGAAACAGCAGGACGACAAGCGACCCGACTGTCTATCGATCAATTATTAATTGATTATCAGTGACTTAAGCCTGTCAGTGGATTTTAACGATGCCCAGCTGCATTGGACTGCACTAGCGTTATACCATCCCGGGGTCGGTCACATTCAACAGCGTAACCATGCCGTCTCTGCGACACTCGTACACGGTGACTTTACCGGAGGAAACACCGGCCGCTTTCCCCTTAGACAAACCCGAGCTGCGGCGAAAGAGTCCTTCGTTGTCCCGGTCCAAGCTGGTGTCCACATTCATGGGTCTAATCATCAACCAGGCCAAGGTGAGTCCTCCATCACTACACCGCTGCTTCTGCCTCACCTTTCTGAAAGCAGTATCCTCCCCTTACTGGGACCTTTTTATTCGGGTAACTTGTTACAAACATGACTACCATTTTTACCGTCTATAGCAGCCTACAGGGAAAAAAATGGCTTGTACAGACTCTGTTCCTGACTTTTTAAAGTTCGTATGTAGGCCTGATAGGCTAAACTGTGTATTACCAGTTATATAAAACATTGGCTATAGGCTGGGGGCTCAGCCTCGAGAGGGGGGTATAGGCCATGTCCCCCCCCATTGCTGTTTTTTTTATGTATGGACAGTAAGTAGGCTGCAGTCTTAACATTAGCAATGCCATTTGGATGTTTTACTTTCAGAAAGGGGAAAATCATTTGCTTTCTTCCATTTGTTTCCAATGTGATTTAGAAAAAAAAAAAAGAAGATATATCATGTAAAACTTGTGTGAATGCCGTGCATATTTGTTTCTTAAGAAGGGGCAAGTGAAAGTTTGTTGAATGTTATTCAAGTTTGGTATGCTGACAAAGAACATTTTACAGTATTTCCATGCAACAGTAAACAATTACTCCCATCAAGCAAAAAATAAACAAATGTTGATACTTTAGCAGAGAAATTTGGAAGAATAGACATATGAAATACAGTATAGTCACTGCAAGTCATCAGTTGAATTGACGCTATGCAGATGACTGACTCTTTGTGTGCAGATTTTTAAAAGAAGAAATTGTCCCAGCAATCTTTAAATCCCTTCTTGTTTTATTCAACTAAAACCATACGGAAAGCCATAGAGAGCGTTGTGGAGGTCCAACACTGACCTTTAGGCCCTCAAGGAGCAAAGGGCAGGCCTGTGAGCACACATTAACACAATGCAGGGGGAGTTGGGGGACATTGGCTGCCTGCATTCAAGTAACAATGTGAGTGTGGCGTTTTTGGGGTAATAGAGATGAGCGTTGCTGATAAGGAATGTGTCTAGCCGGTCCCCTATAATCTGCATAGTAGCCTACCTTTTGTTGACCCACAGTCCGCAAAAACTTGTGTCCTTGCGGGTCTGGTGTGTTTGCAACAGTGTGAATGAGTTTGCTTAGGTCACAGGATACACTTCAAGTCTTGTGTCCTTCATAATACTGAAGGGGAAATTATTAGCATCTCAGTGGTATGCACTGTGTGTAATCGTGTAATTGTGTAGTGTTAATGTGTATTTAACCACTTTTGTCTGGCCTTTAACATCTCCACAACTATTGGATGGATTGCCAATCCTCAGATTTGAGATGTTGGAGCCGGGGAATTTTGGCTTCTTAGCTTGAAAAAAATGGTTTTAACGCTTAATTAATTACTAAAATAGTTTTAGTAATTAATTAATGAATTAACCAACCAATCAATCAATCAACAAATTGTTGCAGCTTTGTTCATTTTTATCCATCAATTAGTCCAATCGATGTTTTATGACCAGTGTGAAATATCAAATGTTAGCATGCTGACACACTAACCTAGGATGGTGAACAAGCATCTTAGATCTCAGCATGTGAATATGTTAGCATGCTGACATTGGCACACCGCCTCGCAGAGCTGCTACCATGCCTGTAGACTCTTAGTCGAGTTTATTACATTCAACTTTTTGTCCTCATCTTCCTTTTGAAGATTTCTGTGCTTTTTTTCAAACTGTATCAACGTTGTCAGTGAAGTAAAACGCTTTCCTCCCAGTGCACTTTAAATAATGTTTTAGTTATGTTTTGTCTGTATGTTTACGTACAGTTTTAGAAAAGTACCAATAATTCAACTTGCGTATGGTATTTTAGACCTCTCCCAGTACTGCTGTTATGGAATGTAACAGAGATTCATGTTTATACTGTCTCCAAGGGAGTGGCATGTGTGCAGGAGTGTTGTTTCCTTCGTCACCAGTGTTTAGCCTTGACCAGACATGCATAGCTGGTAGGACATTGCGTTCTCTAGCTCTCTCTCTCTCCTTTTCTCTGAAATCATGCCAAGCAGTGGAGAGCAGTTCTGCGCAGAGAGATTACCTGAACGCATCACTTCCTCGGTTTTTGGATGGGTCTTTTAAATCACCAGCCGCTTGCTGAGCGGGCCACTGGTCAGCATTCACCAGAGCAGTGCAGCAGAATGGAACTCGGGACCATATGGTCACCTTCAAATGCTGCAGAGAAGTAGAGAGCAAGAAAGGGGGGAAATATATATAATTTCAGCCAAGAGGGCTGTTTATAGTTCATACTGTCACAGTTCTATTTTCAGCTTTTGGAACAGCATGACGGCCATCACAAGGCTCTAAACTTCTCCACTGAATGTCTTGATAACAACACATACTTACTAAGTGTGAGCAAATGCTTACTTTATGCTTGGCTCTGAATCACACCTCATATCTCCACATCTGACCACTGTGACACAGATATCATGCCTTTTGTTGTGATAACAGAAGTTTTACAGGAGAGGCACAAACATCCGGACAGTAGAACTCGAAGCACAATTAGGAAAAAAACTGTTAAATACAGGTAGCTGACGTAGCTGCTCAGTTTACAATTTGTACTACTGTATGTGTGTGTTGCGCCTTCATGTGTGCTTCCGTCAGCAGGTTGCAGCCTTGACTCTGTTGTTTCCACATGTAGCTTCTCAGACGTCAGCAGAGGCATCGATGCATATTACACTTTTACTATGTTCCTTCATTCAGGATGTGCTACAGGTCACAAGCCACTATGTCACCTGTTGATACTCTGACACCGTCACTGGTATAGAAAACAAAACTATTCAATTTGGGTTCAGGGATGACCTGATTTAAACAGGTAACATTTAGATGGACTTTTTTTTCCTACTTTGTCTAAACAGTCTAAGAGCAAGTGACTGAATTTAAACAAACAAGCATGATATTGAGGATATTGGTTGTTTTTGCTAAAAAAAAAAAAAATCAAGACCGGAAACTATTTGATCAGAAATAGGACAACAGGAGCATTAAAAACTGAAATATTTTTTCTTTGTACATTTAATGAATCTTTTCAATTGACCTCGGCCCATAAGCCAGCATGAACCAAGCTGGTAGTGCCAAGCCTGACTCGATATGTGAAAATATATTTTTGCTTTATGTACTGTGAATACACAGTATGTATTTATTTTTTAATATGGAGAAAGATAAGATTATATTCCTGCATTACCAGGCACAAACCTGACATGAAACTAATACTTTTTTTTGGGGTTGAAACAAGTGTTAAATAGGTTGAAACGTGAAATACTTTTGAGATATAAGGGTAACAGCATGTACAGTAAGTAACATTTCCAGGTGAAGCAGCCCAAGTGACGATGTTTCACCACATCTAGATTGATTTTAAACCTACATGTCTACACATCTTCGTATCTGCAAATATATTTTCATGTAATAAAGAATTTCTTTGGCCACATTTGACCTTGTCAACTGCAAACCCATTACCTATCAGCCCAGACATGCATGATACATGTAATTGACTTGATCTAAATGTTGTTTTCAAGGGTTTCCATACTGACAAAAACAACATTTTTGGTAATACAGCAGGTGCTTGTGATTGCGCTGTAATTTCTCAGTCCGCAGTGGCTTTCAGAGCCTTGCATCAGTCTGCCCTACAGATGAATAACACTACACTACCAGTGGCACCAGATATGTTGTTGGTCCGTGACTCAGGCAGCAATGTGAAACTCTTCACACAAACAAGTTAACACCACGTTGTGTTCTGCAGATTCTCACTAGAGCTTTCTATTCGGTCTGCTTGTGTGATGTCACGGTGCTGTGAATGGCAGCTGCAGGGAGAGGTCAGGGCACACTGAGGTATTTCATCCGAGCATGTGGAGCAGTAGCTGATATCCACAGCACAGTGCTGCCAACAATGTGACCATCAGATGGTGTGCGTTGAAAAAAAATGCCAGTAAGTCCATTGAGGCTTAAACACACTTGGGGAATGTAACAAGGTGCTGTCACTCATTAGTTACATCATACTGAGAGCGTAGACAAGCTGATCTGTTGGGTGTTCAGCAGTCTATACAAACCAGGGAAAGAACAAGATACGTATGTATAGACACTCTATGCATGTGTATCTTTAGCATCAACACATCTTTACATAGTGACTTGACATGGCAATATAATAGAGGTAACACACAAAGAAATGGCTCAGAAGACTGTCATTCTCTATTAGGTAATTTATGGTTTAAAGCTTTAGCGCATAACCTTTTCATATTAATAAATATTCTTCACATTCAAGCCATTGCCATATGAGTTAATGCAAAGCTATTTAGGACGATTAGCTCCACAAAATTCTGTGTTTCTCATTATGGCTATGTTCAGAAGATTGTGTCGTCCAGCAGCTTTCCCACGCAGAAACTCGAGTTATGAAGAGTTCATCTTGTTTTTTTAATTTGCTGGGTCCTCCTTGGCTACTAGCAACTGTGTGGAGGAGGGGTGGGGCGCGATCACGAAAGACTTGTGTCATGTGGACGTGGCGACAGTTTTGTTGTCATTACTTAGAATTCCTAATGGGGAAAACAGAAACTACACATCTACATTTTTAGGCTGAGGTAACCTAGCCTGGCTCTGCACTCCTACGTACCTCCAATATTTTTACACTTCAACAGAATGCCCGCCTTCAAGGAAGTTAACACTTGTCAGTGGAGAGAGGCCAGACCCTCGGTGCAAATGAGATGTACGAGAGTCTGGTAGGACCAGGCTAGTGGATACCCATGTTAAACTCCAATGATAACTAAACATCCCATTTTAGTCCCATATTTTAAGTGGACCAAAAAAGGGGATTACATGGTCCCCGCCCGTGCTGACCCAATTATGAACAAAAACAAATTTAATGTTGGCCCCATTAATAATCCTTGTTTGCACATGTTGGGCCTTGATGAAGCCAATCAAGAAATGCTAGAATTTATTCTCATCTTGGGCCCCCACGACCATCTTTGCAATATTATTTTTGCAGGATGCGTTGGCACTTTGTTTTTCCGTTGAAAAATGTATTAAAAATGTGGATTTCCTGCAGGACTTTAACTGTTGAATAAATGCATTATAACAAATGTATCTGCAGAAAGACTGAATATTTCTGCTGGGTCTTTCTTTGAATGTGTATGATACCGTTATGTGTTACCTGTTCAATGAATAATTCTGTAAAATAATGCATGAATAAACTAAAATCTCCTCCCTCTCTGTTTGAATAGAACAAGAGTCCTCAAGGCCTGGTGGGACTGAGGAACCTGGGCAACACAGTGAGTGCTTTTACTTCACTTTGTGGTCGGATGTACAACTCGCTGCACTTTGACCTGCTGAGTCAGGATCTTTATCAAATAAACTTTTGTGTTTATTTGTGTGTTCCAGTGTTTCATGAACTCCATCCTTCAATGTCTGAGTAACACTAGCGAGCTGAGAGATTACTGCCTTAGAAACATCCATCGAACAGACCTCAACAACAATTGCACAGCCAACGCTGCTCTCATGGAAGGTAGGAGAGACCACATGTCAGCAGCATGACGAGGACCAACGTAGAGCTGTGTATTCTCTTCAATGTGTAATCACTTCTAAGGATCAGCATTAGGTATTGTTGTGGCGCGCTAACTCACTGCTAAAGATCTGACAAAGCTATACTGTGATCGCTTTTACTGGGAATAATGACCACACACAGAGCAGATACCTAACTGGAATCAGATCTCACAATACTCAACTACAATCACATAATAATTCATACTACAATTATAGTTTTCAGCTGAATAAAATGTGTGCTGGCGGGACAACTAAAGTTCCTATTTAACTCTGACAAGGCTTTATTAGAGGATATGTTTGCGCAGCATGTTTCCCACAGACTATGCAATTCTCCAATAAAACCTGTATTTTCCCAACTCTCACTACAAAAAGCCATATCTTGTATGTCAGGACTTTGTATAATGTCTCTGAAATTAGTACAAAAAAGTACTCATCTGGTCTTAAGTTTAGTTTTTTTTAGAATCAGTCATTTATGGGGCATAACATTCTTAACTCAAGATCCCTCTTAGTAGTTCACATCCCACATCAGTGAGATGACCTTTAAGGCGCTGACACACCAACCCGATTAACGGCCATCGGACAATCGGGCGAGGTCGGTGACTCGGTTCTGTTTGGTGTTTTGTGCCGTTGTCAGTCGGAGGAGCCACCTGCTTTAATTTGGGCCGATTTGACCAAAACACGTTTCGGTGAACTTTTTTCGTAAAATATGAGATCATATTCCGAACGAACAGCCGATAGGGTCCAAAAATGAAATTTGGGAGAAGCTAGACCATGTGACGCGTTTGTAATTTCCAACAATATAGTATAGCGCCTCTTGTTGTTATGGAGACGTATTATGTCTTGCGCACGCGCAGAACGTACTCGCTGAACTTCATGATATGCGTTTTCATACACATTATTACAAATCACCCGTGAGTTCAGGCTGGTTTGCACCACAGCAGAGTTACAGAAATGTGTCATCAACGTCAAAATCTTCAGCTAAAGAAGATGCCAGCTTTGGGAAAACAAATGCTACCCTCAGAGGATCCAGAGTTGGTCTCATCATTTTATCAAGTGGCATACTTCTGTAAAGGGTAGTGTTGCTTATTATGGTCTTATTTTCTCTTATCATTGTTTGTCTCTCCCTGCTTCAGAGTTTGCAAAGCTGACTCAGAGCCTTTGGACTTCTGTGGACAACGAGGCCATCAGTCCCTCTGATTTCAGGAGCCAGATCCAGAGATATGCTCCCAAATTTGTGGGCTGCAAGTAAGTCTTCCCTCCTCAGGCTTGCAAGCCTTTATTTAATTCAATCCATTTTGAGAACTATAGCTGATTTCAGAGTGAAGAAAGTAACAATTTTCCCTTTTGGTGCTCTGCAGTCAGCAGGACGCCCAGGAGTTTCTGCGTTTCCTATTGGACGGTCTCCATAATGAGGTGAACAGAGTGACGGTACGCCCTAAGATGTCCGTTGAAGACTTTGACCACCTTTCGTAAGTCATCCCCCTCCATTTCTCACCTCTGCTCTAAATAAGTCACTCATAATATGCCCTATCACTGATACCCCTCACTGCCAAAACAAACACTGCTGCGTGCCTAAAAGATGCAAATGAACTGTGTAATTATTTATAATTACTATGTAATTAATTACCTTAAAGATATTGCAGTTATGTGGCAGTTTATAAACTTTCCTCAGTAGTAATAATACAAAAACATGTCAAAGATGCACTGTGTAAAGTTGATCAGCAAAAAACTATTATTACACTGGAAGGAACACTCCCAGACGAAGTCGTACTTCTTGGACTAAATGGGCCACCGTAGGAGTTAAAATGGACTCAGAATGGGAGGGGCTAGAAAATAATAATCAGTTGGTTGTCATTTCCCCGCTAGTTGGGGAAAAATTCTTACACAATGTAGCTTTCAATGACAGTTTCTATAATTTTGAAGGACACACATTTCAGTTTTATGTCTTAGATGTACACCGTTTTGACGCTCTACTGTTTGCTTCACAGGGATGATGAAAAGGGCAAGTGGATGTGGAACATGTACTTGGAGAGAGAGGACAGCAAAGTAGTGGGTAAGGGATTTACCTTGATGGGTTGCATCAACACCTTAAACCATCTATGAATTTACCTTGGTTTTGATGCATATTAAATTCTCCTTCTCGCATTTCTGTCTTTAGATCTGTTTGTGGGACAGCTGAAGAGCTCCGTGACCTGCACCGTCTGTGGCTTCCGCTCCACCGTGTTTGATCCATTCTGGGACCTATCCATACCGGTCGCACAGGTCAGAACACACACACACACACACACACACACACACACACACACACACACACACACACACACACTCTGAAAAAGTGTTTATCCATCCAAATTCTGTCAAATAGTGTTGGCTAGGCTTTAAAGACTTCTGACTTCTGGAAAAGAAGTCATTATTTGATTGTAATTCTGATGATAAAAAGACAACACAGTTTTGTTCTGTTGTAGTACATATAAACCTTAAATACCATGTGGTTTCATGTAGTTTGCTGTTTCCTAACTGGACATTCTCTGTCTCGACAGAAGAGCTCAGGCGAAGTGACTCTCAAAGACTGCTTGAGGCTCTTCACAAAAGAAGATGTATTGGACGGGGAAGAGAGACCGGTAAGAAGCCTCCGCACCCATCCTTGTTACTTTGTAAAGAGACTATATATATATATATATATATATATATATACTGTATATATATATATACTGTATATATATACATACATACATACACACATACATACATACACACATACACAGTATCTCACTGCCTTCTATGTTTTATCTCTCTCACAGACGTGCAACAGATGCAAAACCAGAAGAAAATGCACCAAAAGATTCAGCATTCAGAAGTTCCCTCAGATCCTCGTGATTCGTATCCTTTCCTCAAACCATTGCCCCCTTTGTTTAGTGCTTATAGCATGCACATGCATTTAAATGAATGAGCATATTTGCATACACTAAGCCAATGTCATACCAGAAATAATTGGTTGACTACTTTTCAGGGTTAGAGTGTTCTTAAGTGTAGGCAGCATTTTAATGTGTAGAGTGGACCATGTGGTCTAACTTTATAAACTGTTGAACTAGTCAATTTGTAGAAGCAATGCATCATATTTCATTGTTTACTGGTAAAGAGACAAGGATGTCAAGTAGATGCTGTGGTATGAAACGTAGCATGTAATTAGAATATTTCCCTCTGAAATGCTGTGGAGGAGAAGTAAAATGTACTCTAAGTTGCATTTAAAGCACAATACGTCATTTTGGACCAGTGTCGGCTCCTTGACTCAGTGTTCCTCTCAGACCTGAAGCGTTTCTCAGACTCTAACATCCGAACCA
Organism: Etheostoma cragini; assembly: GCF_013103735.1. Taxonomy (NCBI): domain Eukaryota; kingdom Metazoa; phylum Chordata; class Actinopteri; order Perciformes; family Percidae; genus Etheostoma; species Etheostoma cragini. The sequence goes on along the minus strand of NC_048419.1, from coordinate 22,139,466 downwards.
GCAAACTCTCCACCTATGTCAACTTCCCTCTCAAAGAGCTGGACCTGCGGGAGTTTGCCTCCGACAGCAGCGGTAAGTATCTGCAAACGGTGACACGCCGTCACCGGAGGAAAGGGAGGAGGAGAACTCGTGCACTTTCCCAGGCCAGCTTGATTGGATGAGGAAGGATTGCAGTAGTGTTGACTGACAGTTTTGTGTCTCCCTGCAGAGCGGGCTGTGTATAACCTGTATGCAGTATCCAACCACTCGGGAAATGCTCTGGGAGGCCATTACACATCCTACTGCAAGAACTCTGCCCTGGGGGAGTGGTACAGCTACAACGACTCCAGGTATCTACTCTCAAATCCACTCGCATATAATCATATTACCATAGCGTCTTATCAGTTTGGCAGAACGCTGTCTAATTATACTGTATGCAGCTGCTGTAAAATAAAAAAGATCTCATTCTAGCTTCATAAACGTATGTCAGCGTTATGGCTAGGCCTGTAACAATTATAACATAATTGTCTAATTGTAATTTGTTTTTGTTTTTATGTAAAAGCTGTTTATTTTTAACTAAAGTGCTAAAAGGTGTAACTATTGATAGTACATGCCAGTTTTATGTTATTAAGAAATACAATGTTTTATGGTAAATAAGAGGCATGGTTTACTTCATAGTCTTTGTACTTGTATTATTACATAATCTGGGTCTTCTAATAGTGATATATAAGCATATGAATACATATGAATCCTGGGATCAAAATAAATATGTTTAAATTGATTGAAAAAGAAAACAGTACTGTATACTGCAACTACTGTTTTTCTGAGATCATTAATTGTACATTGTTACAGCTCTATTTTTGGCAAATCACATGTGCATAATGGGTGTACAATGGTATGTGCTGGATGTGCCTGTGTTTGGTATTCAGTGTACTAACAAATGTGTACCGTGTGTTCTGTGCAGGGTGAGCCCAGTGTCATCCAGCCAGGTTCGCAGCAGCAACGCCTACGTCCTGTTCTACGAGCTGGCCCCCTCCCCAAACAGCAAATACCAGACGTGCCGCCTTTAGACGCTGTGGAGGAGTTGAGAAGCTACACTGAACGAGGCCTGAAAATGGAGTCAGAGACTGCCTGCTGGGAAAGAGCTCCGCCTAGTGGAGAGAGTCCTGCCATTACAGATTGTGATGGAGCGCAAAGACACGTTGCTGAGCGGAGACAACGCCCTCTGACCGTCTGTGTTTTTGAGGGAAAAGCGTGAATGTGAAAGCACATTCAAAGTTCAGGATGTCAAGCGGAGCTCATGAGTTGCGTGGAACTGAAGTGACACTGGGAAAATACTACTTACATTGTTGAAAAAGTGTAGATATTCAGCTCAAGGCACAGCTTTGAGTCAAACTTTAAAACGTCCTTTTGGAGTATAAGAAGACCCTCTTCATGGTGCACATGCAACAGGCGATTCACTCCAAAAAAGACATTTTATTGCTGTGCCTGGACCTGAATCTACACCCACTCGAGTGGATTATTTTTCTTTTTTTATGCACTTTGAACATGGACTCATGGACCTATATTATTATTGTTAAATTATTATGTGACGACATTGCAGAGGCTTGAAAAATGCCTCACACAGCAACTGAAAGATATAATTTATTCTATTTAACATAAAGCGAGTAACTGAAAGTGCATACTGTATATGTCATTGAACAAAGCCTTATGGTTTCCTCTGAAAACAGTGGAAATCTTCTATGGAGAGAATATGTTTTATGTCAAAGCACATATTATTTTTGTACAGTATTTATGGACAGCACAGTGAATGTAACTGTACTGTGGGAAAGCCAGACATACCAAAGCCGCTGTATAAAAATGCATCTCCAGTACTTCCAGCAATTATGTTGCAAACTTTACATATAAGTCACTTCTGAGTCTAAGAATGATTAAAATTCAATATTAACTTACTCACTCATCATGTGTATCATTTTTATTTTTATGTAACCTTCCTTTACCAGCCAGCCAAAAGGAATATTAGGATTATTTCATGTGAGTCAAAATATTGTTGGTTTTATACATTGTTAAATATTCTGCTAATCTAGGGACACACGTGACAGAAATCATGTGCAATAAATTACACACAAACCATAAGTAACTACTCAATCAATTCAATCAGTTATAATTGTGGTCTCATTGCAGCTTTTCTAATGTAACTCATGTAACTGATTGTATAATAATAGTATTGACTAGGTATGCCGTAAACGGTTGTTTGTGCAAGTCAGGTCAATCTCTTTATAAAGCACATGTGAAACCATTCTAAGATGAACGAAGTGCTGTACAAAGTTAGATTATGAAAACAAATGAATACAATAAGACAGACACAATGAACATGATACAAACAACACACTTTAGTACATAAGTCCCTAATCTGGGTCAAACTCCAAAGAACAAAAATGGGTTTTGAGATGAGACTTAAAAATCTCGGCAGTGCGGTCTGTTATGAATGGGAAGTTCATTCCACAGTCTCGGGGCCACAACTGAAATGGCACGATCACCCTTGGTTTTCATCCAAGACTATGGATAGCTAAAAGGAACTGATTAGGACAATCTTACGGTACTGGATGAGTGATTTACGGTAAGGAGATCAGCAAAATATAAAGGGGCCAATCCTTGTAATGCCTTTAAAAAAAAGTAGCAATACCATAAAATTGGTGTTATAGTTGACTGGTAACCAATGAAAAGAGGTCGTTATTGTGGAAAACTGTGTGGTCCCTCCTTGTGGTACCAGTCAACAATCTGCAGGCGGGATGAAGATGATTGGCAAATCCCAGAATACAATTACAGAAGTTAATACGAGACAAAATAAAAACAGGAATAACAGTCTCCAAAATACTCCCGAGTTTTCTCCAAAAGAGAAAAAAACAATAAAAAAAACAAAAAAACAATTTTAGTTTAGCAATAGTCGTCAGATGAAAACTAAAGAATTAATTTGTTTGTCAAATTTTAAAGCTGGGTCAAAGATGACACCTTGATTTCTAGCAAAACGGCAAATACTCTACTGCTCTTAACTAATAATTTATGGTAAATGTCTTTTTATAGCCAAAGGTTTTTATTATTATTATTATTATTATTATCTTTGTACTGTCTTCTTTTGCTCTACTGTCTTTTTTTTGCTGAAAACTGCTGCTGCTGGAAATTTCAATTTACCTGCGGGAGTCATCCCAAAAGGATTAATAAAGAGAAGTCTATCTCTAAGTCACACTTGCAGCCTAGCTCGGCCCTCCTACATACTGTCGCTCAATTTTCATTTCCTTCAGATAAATCCTATAAAAGCTGACGACCCCAGGATCACTTCCATTGGTAAACAAATGCACAACGAAAAAAGGAAATGGACAAGGAAAATGTTTGGCAGGACTAGAACATTTTTTCTTAACTCCAAAACACTGGAGGATGCTTTAAAAACAGGAAGAACTCTTCAAAACACGACTCACTGCCTCTGCTACCTCATCCTCCCTCGTCTTCTAATTTTTTTCTTACCCTAACCGGGCTCGGACACAGATGAGATTGACAGATTGATAGCTCCTTCTAATTTTTCCGAAAGTTAATCAATTGAAATAGGGGAGCCAAACAACACGACGTCCGTCTTGCTATCATTAAGTTAGAGAAAGTTGCAGTAGTAGCAATACATCCAAATTAAAACATGAGTAATTTGCTTTATGAATACCAAGTAATGCATATCACCAAAATAACAAGCAAAGGTCAGTGAGTGGGTGATGCCTGCTGTGAACTCCCAGGCTAAAAAAACAGATTATGGTTTGATGGGATCTGTGTCAGAAACACCTTTTGACCCACTTAAAACAAGGCCATCTGACAGAGGTGATGGTTTCACAATACACCCACCAGAGGGAGCTTTGTTCACAGGTCATGAGGTTTGTGTGCAGAGCAATGCTGATATTTTGTAGTCAGTACCTTGTCTGTCTGACTTTACATTAAGAATTATTTTCAGAAAGAGGAGGTCAGAAAGGTAGAAAACAACTGTCTAGCTGATATTTCTATTTTTGGGTTCATTTTTATTTTAAGTCTCACCCAGAACCAAAGGTTTACTGTGGAAACCACCCCCATCTTTCCTCTCTCTTCCCTCTGTGGAAACTCTGATCCTTGAGCCGCTGAGCTTGTTACCGCCTGAGGGAAGAGAAACGAGTGTGTGTTGTGTGAGTGATCAGGTTTCTGTGGCTTAGACAGGTGATCTGTTATTGAGAAGGCCAATATGTGTGGAAAAGACAGAGTTATCAGAGTTTTGTTGCAGCTGTAACACTAAATGTGCCTCTCCCACAACACTGATACAAACAGTCATTGAGATCAATGCCATCTTTACCTGGCATACAGTACAAGGGTTGAGGGGAAATATTTTGGCTGGTATTAATTCACTTTTTATAAATCAATGATTGCCCTTTTGATTTAAGGTCCAGCTTTATTGATTTATTGTGGAATTGTTTGCTGCTATATTGAGACTATAACTCACAATGATGTACAGGCTGGGGAGACATCAATGGTTCCCAGAGGAGATGGCCTACTGAATTTGGTGATCCCTGACTTTTCATCTAGCTCCATCATTAGGGTCAACATTTTTAGAAAGGTCTTCACAACTATTTAAATTTCAAATACATACCCTGAATTACAAATGTTATAAATATGAACTTACTCGTAAACTCTATTGGCAAATGTTAATAAATTACTGGAGGTTGCTTAGTTTCATTTTCATTTTCATCCTTGCAGACACACACAGTGGGACTCTCCCCTCGCCCAAAACAGACACACACAATCACACACACACACAAACACAGACATGCGTACACGCGGCCCCCTGGCTCAAATGCACACCATATGGGCTGATCACACATCTCAGGGTATTAACAGTGGCTCGCCTGCATGGGAACTGTGCTGTTTTCAGTGTTGTAACCAAGCGCTCCCGATGTTGACACTTCCATAGCTAATGACCATAAAACCGTGAAGGCCTCATGAGGGATAAAGTACACTTTAAAGAGCAGCTGTGACATCACGGGAGTTTGGCACCTCACTTTAAGAAATTGCAACAAAATCATGTCTTCGTGTTCTCAGGTAGAATAAAGATAGAATGTTTGTTTTTGTTAATCTACTGGCCCCGGTGAACATTTTGGATTTGTTGAGTTTGATCTACCAGTAAAAAAATCCCTGATCAGATCACTGATATACAATGCATTCTCAAATTGGATTTAATAAAACATAAACATATCAATAAGCAGAATACATATATATATATATATATATATATATATATATATATATATATATATATATATATATATATATATATATATATATATATATATATATATATATGAATTCCCCTCCTTGGTTCTTTTGGTATGGTCCAAGGCTGGTATCCTTTGCATGAAGCCAGGCTCCACCCTCTGCATCATCTTTTGCTCAACCAGGAAGTGAACTCAGCAGCCAGGTAACTCAAAGACAACATACTAATGAGTCATGATTGTCTAAAAACTAAATATGGCAGCAAAATGGTTCCTGAATTAGCCTACAATTTGGTATTTCTTTTTCAAGGTGGCTAATGCTGGAATTACATAGTCCTTTTTTTAATTAACAGTATAATGTTTTCCGGATTATTAGTATTATTAGCATGGTCATTGATTTTAAAGACCTTTAATATTAGTCTGTCAGCTAACGTTAACAGGAAGATAACAATTTCAGGGTGCACTTAACTTCTAACTTTTTTAGAGCCCTACTGACAAGCTTTTTACCAAAACTGAGCAAACTCCTTCCAGACCGTGAGATGCGCTATCCTTGATTTAGGATTATATTCTAAAAACTCCTAATTTCTAATCACAAATTTTTTTGTTGTCGCTCTCAGTCACTTGAAGCACTGAGCTGAGACCAGTTTGTCTAAAGTTAGATGGAGAGTTTCTTTATCATATGCTGCAAACACCTATTTAAGACGACCGAGATAGTTTACCAGCACCTCACGCTCATAAAATGAACAAACAACTTAAATTTACCAGGGAGTACTTACCGGTATAATTGACACTTGGACTTTGCCCAGACAGCTTGAGTTATTGTTATATTGTTATATTATACAGATGTGATATAACGTCACAGATGTCAAGTAAGATAAAGATGGGAAACAGGTTTTTATTAAATGCATAGAGTTGTTTCAAATCATTTCCTCTAAAATACAGAATTCAACCAAAAACACGTAGCTTCAAAAGTATGTCTAATATTGGTTAAGTTTTTTTTCTTTTTTAAGAAAGCTGAGTATTCTTATGAATTTCTTTCTACTGGAGTACTTTAATGCCACTAAAGACTTCTTTGAAATACCAGGAGCTACAATCTTGAAAAAAAAGGTTAATAAAAAATCTCATTATTCTCATAGTCTCATTATTGTTAGTCGTACCCTACATTTTGAAATACAATACCACAGTTATCAGAGATAAAGGACTAAAAGTACTTGTTTCTGCCAATGAAGAACAAACAAATTGTATCATGAATGTATTATAAAACATTTCCTATCCCAAAGGTGTATTAATCAACCAAAGATTAGTTCCTTACAATCATAATACGGATATAGTCAAACTTAGGTATGTCTTCCTCTTGGCTCATGTCATTATCATCTTGTCATATATATATATATTTTTTTATATGAGCCTTTCAGACAATAAGATTTTTTTTCATTGTCCAGTTAAACAGGTCATGATTTAAGCTGTTTGATTTGAGAATGGTAAATACTTTATTTTACAATCCAAAACCATTCTTGTTTGGCAATACTTCTCAGATCCTCCCAGTGTACTTCAATGCGCCAAAGATACCACCACCTGAAAATGGAGAAAAAAATACACTTTTTAATGCTAAATTAAAGCCTGCTTGGTTTCTTTTGAAATGATTTTCCTGTGTGCATGTTAAATGCTCAAACACTATGATGCAGTACAAAGTCAAAATATTGACCTATGGTCTTATGGTTTATTATCTAATCCAATTTGAATTAGAAAGTCAAATGTTTGAATTAGTAGCTCTTAACTTGATTTATTTTGCTAAATTATGATTTGGTTTAATAATTTTAAATTAGAACCATAACTGTGATTTTTTTTTAATTATCATTAGTAAGCTTTCTTCCATTTTTTTTGTTGGCAAGAACGGGCTTCCGCAGCTTTGAAACACTAATGATATTATTTTGTAACTGCTTGGCTCTCCCACTGCTCCAGCTACAAACCCAGTTACTATGCATCTCTTGAGGATATCGTTGTTAATGGATAACGAGATGAGGAAGCAGAAATAAGATTTTGCATAAAGTGTGTGCTTGTACTGTACTCACCAACAGCAGCCACTCCTGCAATGGAGCCAATAGCAATACCGGCTATAGCGCCAGATGAAAGCCCCCCTGATGAACCTTCTTCCACAGGCCCAGTAGTAGTGGGTGAAGCGGTTGTGGATGAGTCCGCTCCAGTAGTGGTGGGTGAGCCAGCTCCAGTAGTGGTGGCTGAGCCAGCTCCAGTAGTGGTGGCTGAGCCAGCTCCAGTAGTGGTGGCTGAGCCAGCTCCAGTAGTGGTGGGTGAGCCTGCTACGGTGGTTTGACTAGTTTCGGCAGTTGTGGGTACACTAGTAGTATTTGTGTCGGTTGTGTTGTTTCCCTGTGCTTCACCCAGTGATACTGTATCAGTGAAAGTAAAAAGACAAAAGGTCAAAGGACACATTAAAATGTTCCATAAATGATAGCAGATTTAAAATGTACATTCAACTTTTTATATAGTTAGATCTATATTTCACAAATGCAGACAGCAACAATACACAAGTACTGACTTTGCCTCACTGTTTAGTTTGTAAAAGCCTACCACAGATTAAGTGTTGCTTGAGGTCATTATTAACAACATTTAGGAAATGTAAATGTTTTCTGTGATTTGAGATGAAGTCTCGTGGACTTTTAGTCTTTTGGTTAATCATAATCAATAATATTTATGGAGCAATTTAGTAACCAGGAGTAAATATAGTAGTCTTTATTGTGTGTGTTAGAACGCATGTTTTATATTAATTATGGGTACAATGTTAAAGATAATAAACATAAAAACAGCACCATTAAAACAACTTGACAAGGACTATGGCTAACCCTTTTAACAAACACTATAAAATTGTATGACCATAAAGTTATGATTTTTCTTTTGCAACCTTCGCCTTATGTCACCAATAGAAGAACATTCTACAACATTGGTCCTTTGTTTTATCCAGTTCCTTTAAAATATAATGCCAATTTGGAAAGTAATACCACCCTGTTTTCACAAGCAACAAAAGTAGGGCGGTTTACTGATTAATGAAGCGTTGTTAAATGTGCTGTGTGCCAGGTCATCTTTTTTTTAATACTTTCCTACAGTAATTTATTACATTGACTGAGTAATGTAATAAATTAAGCTCAAACATTAGCTATCACTTAGACAATGGTTCAGCTAAGTGAAATACAGCAGGTTGTGTATTTAAAATTCCTAAATATTTAAGGATAAGGTTTTAATTTTTAACAAATTGCCACAATTTCCTAATTAGCATAGAAAGTTCTTTGTCATAAAATAGGAAAGGTAGGCCACACATGTCAAATATTCCTCAACCCAAACTCCACACATTTGTTTGCCATTTCCTCATCACAGCGCATCCACTTCAGTTTTTAATGCGAGGTTTTATGACATTTGAGGTCATTAGTTGAAATGAGTAAGCCCTCATATTAAGTCACAATAATCTTACTGGTTCTCTCCTAGATTACCAAAGTGACCTGAAGCCACTGATGTCATTCCCACCGTCAAAGGCACCATTGGAAGAAAAAAAATATATATATA